>NC_056730.1:283996555-284274055 GCF_019279795.1 Protopterus annectens | reverse complement strand
ATACTAACAACAAATACCTCCCAAAGCTCAACTGAGGATATCATGGAGATCTCACAGGTATCAGCATGCAGAGTATTCCACCAGTTCCTGGATGCCATGTCAGCACATGCCAGTGAGCACTTATATTTCCTCAACACCCATGAGGTGTTGGCCAGGGCAAGCAAAAAATATACCCTGAGGTAGTGGGTGCTATAGACTGCACGTGCATATGCATGATATGCATCTCTGCCACCAAATAGCAAAATACCCTGAGGTAGTGGGTGCTATAGACTGCACGTGCATATGCATCAAAGCATCACCCGGTGATCAGGGTAGGGTCTACATCAACCGCAGGGGCCTCCCCTCCATCAACTGCCAGGTGATGTGTGATGCCCAGGGCATTATAATGAATGTGTGTGCTGGTTGCTCTGGAAGCTATCACGATTCCCACATCTGGCATCTGAAGCAGCTGTACCAGAGATTTGCCAGTGGGGGCATCCCCTACTGTCACCTAGTGGGGGATGCTGGTTACACACTGGAGCCGTGGCTGATGACACCCATCAGAAATGCACACACACACCTGAACAAGAATTCCATAATGAGGCACACGCACAGACCAGACATATAACAGAGCTTGTGTTTGGGATGCTCAAGTCACGGTTACAGTGACTGGACACATCCGGTGGAGCCTTGCAGTACTCACCAGCTACATGCACTCAAATTGTTATGGTATGTGCCATGTTACACAATATGACCCTGCGGAAACAGCTGCAGGAGGAACAGCAGGGGCAGGGCCACACAGCCCCCCACCAATGCCAAGGCCTGCACAGGGACAGAGTGACTCAGAGGAGGAACAACCTGAGCCTGTGCCAGCAGGCAGATGGAGGCATGCCTAGTATGCCCTGGCCTTGGCAAAGAGGCAATGCTTAGCACATACACTGCCATAGTAGGGACCCAGGGAATGACACCTCTGTCTGACTCGCACATACAGTAAAAGGGATGCCAAATATGACACTACCTGTGCTCAACCATGTATAGGGAGTGCACTATGTGCATCCTACATAGGCAGCCCTCCAGCACCATCCTCAATCCTGGCACACCCACAAGGTAAGTCAATCAACCTACCAATTTCCAAATGGAGTAGAATGTGTTGTTACCTGTCTCTATGGTATGGATGTGAGAATGCAAGGGAATTGGGTGACTGAATGTAATGGCAGCAGATAGTAGACACCCATAGTGTCACCGTGACATCTGTAACACATACTGGAGTCACCATAGTAGCACAAAACCAACTGCAGGAAATGTGCTGGGTGACATGTGTGTCCATATGACTGACACATGCCAGTCAGGGAGGTTCACATACCCAACAACAGTCTCAGACAACAGGACAGGTGTAGACAAACACAAACAGAGCCTGTGCTATGGCCTCTGAATGATGCCTATGGGTAACCTCCCCCCAGTTCTACACAGACAGACTACAGCAGGTCAGGCAGTGAGATGTAGTCTGTCTGTGTAGGCCTGGGGGGAGGTTACCCAGACAGACTACAGCAGGTCAGGCAGTGAGATGTTAGTTCTGATGGGTAGGAAGTCAGACACTAATATGTAGGCAACCAAAGCAAAGACCTGTAGTACACTGATATGCCTCTAGTCAGTATGATAGGTTAGAATACAGAATGAAATGGAGTACCTGACATACCAGTACAGTCATAGCAAATGTGTGCAAGTGCCAGGTGTGCCCCTCCATCCTATGTAGACATGTAGAAACAGTAAGGTGTGCCCCCTCACTCATGTGTAGAAATGTAGAAACAGTCAGGTGTGTCCCCCTCCCCTCAATCCTGTGTAGAAATGTAGTAACAGTCAGGTGTGCTCCCCCAATCCTGTGCAGAAATGTAGTAACAGTCAGGTGTGCCCCCCCACTCCCATGTAGACATGTAGAAACAGTCAGGTGTGCCCCTACCCCCAATACAACATAGAAATGTATTAACAAGCAGGTGTGCCCTCCCAATCCGGTGTAGAAATGAAGAAACAGTCAGGTGTCCTCCCCAACAATCCTATGTAGAAATGTAGTAACAGTAAGGTGTGCCCCCCCACTCCTATGTAGACATGTGGAAACAAACAGGTCTGCCCCTTCCCCCAATCCAGTGTAGAAATTTAGTGACACTCAGGTGTGCCCCCCCTCAATCCTGCGTAGAAATGTAGTAACATGTATGAGGAGGTATAATACGAGTGGAGCACAGATGCCCAGAGGTGGCCAAGGTAGCAGGATAGGTTGTAGCATTTGCACAATATGCAGGTCTGTGTGTGTTAGGATGGTGTGTGTTTCATAATGTGTGAGAGTCATCAGTATGCATGCATGTTGAGATAAGACCTGGTGGCCATTGCCCACTACTGCTGATGATAGGGACAAGCCCTCACAACTGCAGTGCCAAAGACAATCCCCACCAGTATAACACATGCTAGCAGTAAGCCATTATAAATGTATGGTGGTACTATGTGTCACCATCTGAAAAACTGACATGGCATGGCTGTTGGGATAGATATACAAGCAGTAACAGGGGAAAGTACCCCAGACATACAGTATATATTGTGTCACTTTGAAATGGAGACACACTTGAATTTGTACATACAGGTATGCATCACAGTAACTGGACCTGTAGTAGGGGATACCGGCGATGTCTGCCTGAACACCTGCAGATCACAAAGGAGGTAGGACTGATGTATTGGGAATCAGCTGATGTACCTGCACATGCTAGCATAAGTGGACTGCCCCATGCATATCTGTGTGTCAGATGCAATTAGTGTGCATTGCACACATGCACCCAGCCATGCAAACACCACCCACAAGCACCTGTCTGGTAATATCCCTGCAGTGGGGAATGGATACAGCAAGACTCCACCTGTATATGGCAATAGCAGAAGACTGCAGCATGCAGTGCAGGTGTCCCATACAGGTGTGTCCCTAGCTGTAGGTAGCACCCTGCCAGCATCCACACCACCTGATCAAGACTGATAGAAGGTATTGGCATGAATACCTATCACACCTACCCTGTCACCCCAGGGGAATATACTTTATGGTGGCCTGGGACTGTAGGACTGACAGAATGCAATGGCCTGCCACATCTGGCCTGCAGCAACACCTAATGCCCCACAGGCTTCTGCCAAAGGCTTGTATCTCACATGTACTGCCAGTGCATGTTATGTCATGGACACCCAAATAACAACATAACACACTCCACATAAGCCATATGCAAGGCCATGTGGAGAAACCACAGTAATATGTCCACCATGTCCCACTGCATGAACTGTGGGCCAACACTAACACACACCTGTGATGGGGTGATACCCTTAGGGAAAGTATCAGAGAATGTATGCATAAAGTATGGAAGAGGATAGAATAACAGAGGGGGGTGGGAGCATGGCCAGCATGGAATGTGCAGGGTCTAACACCAAGCTGTGTGCACACACTATCTCTGGCTGCAAACATATAAATGGGTGGCTATACATCTGCCTGCACACCACATTAGGGTAAATGTCCTGACCCATGGCACTTGCCTCTGGCTAATCTGTGCGAATTTGTACAGCTGTGAGGCATTGCTACAGCAAAATAAGCCCATACTGTCATGTTGATGGGCGGACAAGTTTGGGATCCTCTGCCAGCACTATACCAAGGTGCTGAACCGGATGCACAAACCCAGCACCAAGTGTCTGCAGCTCCCCCTCCAGAATGGCATAACTTACCATGCATATGTAGGTGTCTGCCCACAATATTGGGCACAGCTGTAGTCACCCTTGTCCCCCAAGTCTCCACTGTGAGCAAGAATGTCCACCTGACAGTACATGAGGACAGAAAACATCACTATGTATAACAGTACACATGTCCGAATATCTCTGCTAACAGCAGTACTATGCAGCTGAAGCTGCACAGACACAATCACCTACAGTACTCAATATCCCCTGTACAGTTTGCCCCCATATTGCCAAATGATTGATGGATACTCTGCAGAAACAGTATGCTACCTGTAGGTGTACAACACCTAGGTCTGCACTGCAGTACAAACTACCTGAAATCGATCCACACATTCAATACAGGTCATACAGGATATGCTCACACACTTAAACAAATGAAGGCCATGTCTGCAAACAACAGTGGACCAGACATATCTAGCAGTTGTAGATGTTAGTGCAGACACTCCTCAGTATGCACCACTTATGCTTTGCACACACACACTTGACAGGAATACAGGCATATATCCAAGGACAACACCCTATAATAAGCCAAAAGTAGATGTACATAGATGTGTGAAAGAGAGTGACTGTCACAAGGGGGCATCCATTATGAGGCCTGTACCACCCAGCATATAGCCAAATGGCTACAACCACATGAGTTTCAGATGTCAATCACTGTAGACCTTAGCCACTGGTATCTGTCAGCATTACGGACTATGTGGTGCAAGTGCTAGCTGTGCAACATGACTGTACAAGGAAATAGTCATCTAGCAGCTGTATACATGCATCTGTGGAATATAACCCTGCATGTGCCCGCATGTGGTGTGTCAACCTCTAGATGAGTGGGTTATGGCCCATGCACACACACACACTGTCTTCCCCATAGCCCTACTATGATAAGCCTGCTGAGGTCATCCACTTTGAAATACACCCTTGTGAAAGGTGGAGGCTAGTAATCTCCATAGCGCTTCCTATAACTGCGTACTGCTGTAGTGTGATAAACTAGTTAGGTAAGATTTCTAATCCCAGACATGGCAACTGTGTGAGTCTCTGTCTGTGTAGAGAACAATGCTTTTTAGACTAGTCACACTCACTACAATTCAAATGCCCTACTTTGGCAAGGCAGCTGATATCATCAACATTGAACTACACCTTTGGGAAGGGTGTAGTCCAGTAATCTCCATGGCATGTCCAATAACTGTGTACTGCTGTAGCGTGATAAAATAGGTAGGAGTTCTAATCCCAGGCTAGGCAACTCTGTGTGTGTGTGTGTGTGTGTGTGTGTGTGTGTGTGTGTGTGTGTGTGTGTGTGTGTGTGTGTGTGTGTGTGTGTGTGTGTGTGTGTGTGCGTGTGTCTCTGTCTGTGTAGGGAACAATGCATTTTTTGCTAGTTACACACACTACGATTCAAATGCCCTACATTGGCAATCCTGCTGATGTAATTCACTGTGAAATACACCTTTAGGGAAGGAGTACTCCAGTAATCCCCGTGGTGCATCCTATAACAGCTTCACGCTGTAGTGTGATATAGAACTCTGGTAGGGGCTCTCTTCCCACACATGGCAGTTGTGAATGTTTTGTGTGTGCTTCTATGTCTGTGTAGGGAGCAATGCATTTTAGTCTAGCCACACTCACTACAATAAAAATGTCCTACTTTGGCAATCCTGCTGTCATTCATTGTGAAATACACCTTTGGGGAAGGAGTACTCCAGTAATCCCCATGGTCCGTCGTATAACAGCTTCATGCTGTAGTGTGATATAGAAGTCTGGTAGGGGTTCTATTCCCACACATGTCAGTTGTGGATGTTTTGTGTGTTTTACTATATCTGTGTAGGGAGCAATGCATTTTAGGCTAGCCACACTCACTACAATTCAAATGCCCTACTTTAGCAAACCTGTTGATGTCATTCATTGTGAAATACACCTTTGGAGAATGAGTACTCCAGTAATCTCTGTGGCGTGTTCTGTAACTACATAGTGCTGTAGTGTAACAAACTAGTTAGGCAGGACTTCTAATCCCAGACATGACAGGTGTGTGTGTGTGTGTGTGTGTGTGTGTGTGTGTGTGTGTGTGTGTGTGTGTGTGTGTGTGTGTGTGTGTGTGTGTCTGTATTTGTAATTTGTATCCTGTGTGGAGGTGGTTGTGAGTGTGTAACAACTGGAATCAATGTGGAATGAGTTTTGCATATTTCTTATATGGTGGCCCTAGTATATATCACAATGTCCACTGTACAGGGATAACAGGTGTGAAATAGCCGAGAGGCTCGGGTGCAAATCCATAACCCTACATGTGACATCAAGGCCAGTTAAACAAAGTCAGCAACCCTAGTATCACCCAGAGAGCACTCTCAACCCATGTTTCATACACGCCCTCTTGCTTAGGCAAAAGATGCTACGTTGATAGTACCCTGTATAATGGCCACTGATAGTAACCATGGTATGATTGCAGTGGGCTACAGAGGGCATGGCACCCTGTCCATCTGTCCAATAGGCACGTACATGCCAACAGTACACCTTCCCCATATTCTCCACTGGACACCTGCAACACCTGTGGTGCCATCAAATGTGACACACAAAAGACATACCATGCCTGAAAAACATGCTCTGTATGGACAGATGCCACTAACACCAGGGAATGCTGGTATCATGCTAGCAATGTAGGTGCAGGGTAAACCTGCTGTCCATTAACAGTTCCCACCACATGAGGGCAGGACTTGCACATCTGAGGATAACAATCTATGCACACAACATGGGCCAGACATCCCAGGTACAGTTCCACATGTCACTGTACATGCATGTGGGAGGTGTGCACATCCCAGACACCATCCATATCATGGACTAAGGAACACATACATGGTAAGCAATGCACAGCATTGGCCACAAGCAATAGTCACCCAGGTGACTGGATGGTGAATACAATACCCACCTGTGTGGGCAAATCCAGAAACTACACCCCTAAGCCACAATGCAGATGATTGTCATGTGGGCTGATGTCAAGGTATACCCATCACCTAGCCTTGTATAGCTGTCTGGCACAGTCGACCACTACACACCCATGAAGCAATGCACCCATGCATGTCAGTACTGGCACCCTGTGTGTGTGTGTCGTATGATGTGTATGATCACATTCACACTCACTACAACCCCCATTGGCATACCAAAGCATGCTGTCCAATGTCAGACACCTCCACATACCCTTTGCCCATATAACCTCTGTATGACCCCTGTGGTGCATGTGATACCTGCACAGTAATGTGTTGTGCCAATCTCACTTGTGATAAATTGTATTCCTGTCCCTGCCAAGTGTGTGAATGTGTGTGTGTGTCCCTGTGAGAGTGTGGTTGTGTTGATACTGGCACCTGTTCATGTGGACAGGCACGTGTACTACACCTGTCATATAACTACCATATCCCTGTTGCAGATGTCACTCACCATCACATATACATTTTGAGGGCTCCTCAACATGCAACCTATGTGGCGCACCCAATAACTGCATAGAAATGTGATAGCACTACATAGCTTTCAGGGGTTTGATACCCTGTGCTGGTAGATGTGTGACACAAACATGTTTAAATTTTACTCTCCCACCCCTCCCTGACTTTACTTTGCCTCTGTCTGCCTCTCTCACTCCCTCTCTGGTGGATGTGGAGACCTACACCTGCTTTGCTTAGGCAGCAGCATGTGTATTTGAAGTGATGCTCATGATCAGCTGATGGCCTCTGCACAAATTGCAACCCTCATCTAGCTGATTGCATGTGGAACAGCTGTGGTAACATTCCCATTGCCAATTGCATGGAAACACACTCCAATATCTAGGAACATCATGTTGGTGTTGGGCCTTTTCATTCACTGTGAGCAGGAATTTGTTATGTTGTTTGGCAAACAGCATCTCAGATAGATTGGGGATTTACCTCTAACATCATACACTGTGGAAACAGGGCAACACACAGGAGGGGGATGTCCCTGACCTGACTACAGACTGTAAATGCTGCTATACTGCATTTGGAGTAATGTTGGTTTAACAGGGTGTGTGTGGATATGGCTGTCCTACATGTCTTAATAACTGCCATATCAATGCTATGTTTATGAGGAAACCCAATCTGTAAACTGGGCAGTGTGTGGTGCCTTTTGTTTCCTGTGTTACCCACAGAACACCTGTCTGTGATCTGCAGAAGGTACTGTGAGGATTGCAGTCTGCAGATGGTGACAGCTGTGAGAGTTACTGACTTCATATCCCTCATAGGACATATGTTGCAACAAACCCTGTTACAACAGTAAATGTATGAGGTTATCACAGCAACATGTCAATATTGGCCCTGTATATGTGCCTCCAGCCTCAATTCTGTCATCCTTTGTACATATGTCATGCAGTAAGAGGTGCATATCTGCTGTACACCATAATTAGTGACATATCTGATAACAAGCCAGTGAGATATCAGACTGCTACACATGTTATGTATAGTAGGGGTTATATTTGATGACATAACCTGGACATTCTGTGGTTGTGTGTATAGTACTGAGGTCTGTGTATGTAAGGTGAATGCTGACAGTGTGTGTATTCTCAATATGTACTGTGACCTGTTTACAGACTGTGGTAGATGTCATTGTTCCTGGTCCTGTTCTATCTGATGTTACATGCTGCTCCACTGTATGTTACCCTATCAGCTTACATGTTAGTAGGGCCATACACACATATGTCCCATACCACAGACAGGCATTGGACCACACTGTGTAGCGGCCCAGTATATGTAGGGTTAGTGTGTGAGTGGCAAATATGAGGATGGTGTCAAACAGATAGCCCATATACTGTAATATGATGCTAGCTTACCATATGTGGCTGTGTTCACATTGGCTGTGGTTATGCACTTTCACACTGATGTATCATACTCTGTGCTGTGACATGCCTGTAGAGTCTGCTATATATGCAGGTACATGTGCATTCCCCCATAGAAAATGTAGACCAGTGTTGAGCCAGTCTGCCTGTAGCCTGCACAGTGCTTTGTTGCATGCCTAGCAGCTTAGTGTACTTACCCAGTGGGATGTCATGTCCAGATACTTGCCAGATGTACTGCTGCCGGGCCTCCTTAAACAGTCATGTATGTCATACAGAGCAGTGGGATGCTGTACAGATGTATGTCAATATCTAGTGGGTAGTATGTGGCCATGGCACCTCTGTATCAGCAGTTATTATGTGTCAGGACAGACAGGGGTGTATGAATGCATAACCTATGTGAGCAAATGTATACCAGTCGTTATGTGTTATACCCATCTACATGGCTGTTAACATCCACATTGTCAGGCTTGGTCCACATGTCTTGCACTAAGGGGTTCTGTGTATACCTCTGGACTGTCCAGAGTGTGTGAGTATGTCCACATATATTGGCCAATATCTCTGCTGTAGTCCACAGGAGCATTATGTGCTAGCAGTGGTACTGTACTATGATGTCATTAGGATGTCTGTCAGTAGTCAATGGCGCACATGTAAAAAGCAGATGTGATCTCCCACACACACCATGTCTGTGAAGACAATCCCTATTACAGTAGCAATAGTCTACAAATATACCTACTATACACACCTGACATCCCCTTGCACTATGGAGTTGGGACAATAGGGGCTGAGGTAGGGCTACACTCCATGTTCAGGACATATGGTGAAAATATATGTATATATAATTATCTAGATAGCTATATAGATGTATACACATATACATATCGACATATATAGATGGATATGTATATTTACATATATATATATATATATATATATATATATATATATATACATAGCACCCAGATATATACATATATAGAGCAAGATATGTCTACACATATACAGATAGGGATACATATGCACATATGCGTATGGATATCTATATTATATATAGACAGTAGTAGATATATCACAATAGATATGTATGCAAATATAGTTATAGATCTCTGCATTTATACCAACATAACTAGACTATCTGTGCACATAGGATGTGCATACATATATAGCTATATAGATATATATCCATATACACATATATACATGGCTGTGTTCACATTGGCTGTGATTATGCACTTTCACACTGATGTATTGTACTCTGTGCTGTGACATGCCTGTAGAGCCTGCTATATATATATATATATATATATATATATATATATATATATATATATATATATATATATATATTTATATATATATATATATGTACATACGAAGAGATGTACACATGGCCATATATATGTAGCACTATATAGATGTGTATACAGACATATATATGAGTATACATGTGTATGTACATGTAGACATATATAGACCTATCATATGTATACAACCATATTCCTGTCATGAGTAAACCTCACGGTTGTGTATACTCTCCCAGATGTTTCTCACCGTATGTATCTGCACATTATGATAAAACAACATATGTGTTGCAACAGTCATATTAATAACAAGGACTACACAATTTAGGAACTAAAGTCATTTTTTTAATACTACTCAATATGTGTATTGACAGCTATATTGGTAAAACAACAGCTGTTTTCACAGTGGTCATGGTGTAGTGGTTAAGTGCTGTGACTTCAGTATGCAGGATCCCAGGCTCAAGACCTGCAAGGGCTGTTCATTTTGTTGCTGAACAGAACAAGGGCTGTCAGATAGGGAGTGGTTAAGGCAGTTTTGAGCAGCTTTAAGTGGGTTTGTGCAGGTTTGCGCTAAGCTAAGCAGTGCTGAGCTATGGGTAAATGTACGAGTGCTTACACCGTGTAGGCTTCACTTACCAGTGTGCAAATCAGCTCATTTGTTATATTGCAGCAATGTTGATACTTGCTAAGCATGGCTTAGCCCTGGTAACCATGTCACACCACCCAGTCTGATAATCTGTAATAAGTGTATGTAATTCCATATGCAATACATGTGCCTATGTGCTGTCATTACTGTAGCAAGGGGTGTGAGTGTCATGTGTGGGACACAGACATATATGAGGGCTGTACAGCACTGTTATCCATGTGAATGTGTTACATACAGGTGTAGTAGCCCAAGGTACATGCTGTCACACTGGCGTGTAGTGTATCATGGCAGCACTACTGTTGACAGTGCTAACCTAGGCAACAGCAGAGTGCTAAATGTAGTACTGATAACAAACACACCAGCGAGCATAGGTGGACACCAAGGCCCCCTGCTGTATCCCTGGTGTGTGAGCTGTGTCACACTATATACCCCTTACTGGGTAATAATCCGTTATGTGGAATCTCACTGTAGACTACTGTCTGTACAGCATATGTTAGTGACAGCTTCCGACATGTAGTTCTGGCATACATATTGTTGTCAGACGTCTATCTGTCATCACACTCATGCTACTGCAAAGCTACTTGCCAAGCTGATGACTGTCAGTCCCTGTACAGATGTGCAGATGGCAGGTATCAAGCTGGGATATGTACATGCAATCTAAGCTTGATTGACACTGACATGTCTGCCCAGCTGTGTAAGAACTGGTACTTATAGGAGATGTCACCCTGTATGCACCACATGCCACGGGTACCTCCACTACACTATCACAGTCAACAGAACATGCTTGGGTACAGGTCTCCATCACAGACACTAACCATGTGTTGTAATGCATGTTGCATACATGTCAACTTGATCACCTCAGTGGCCATGTGCAGGAGGCACCTGGAGGATTGGCTGATGCATGTCATTCTCACCCTGAGGGTCACCACAGTAGTGTCTGTCGATAGATTGCCTGCTGCCACCTGGCAGGTGGCATGATACCACTGTACATACAACCCTTACACAGCCCATCTCCCCTTGGACAATAGCTAGGTACACAGCTATGACCACCTGCAGTGATGCACCCCTGTACTGGCACATGGGTAAGCATGCATGACTGAGTATAGCAGTGTCTGTGTGTTAGCACACCTGTACTTGGGAATTTCATGAGGGCTTTCACAACCAATGCAACACCCATTGCCATAGTCAGTTGTGGCTGCTGCTGCATGGGACATTACATGTACCCTGTTAAGCTCCCCCCATACCGGCTACATGAGCCTTGAAGTACCAGCACAACAGTGTTTTACAAATGGATTGATGGGCATGGGGTACCCATTGTGTTCTGGCATGTGTGTGTAGTTGTGCATGTCCATATAGCTGTAGGATAGAGCATTCCGAGGCCACATACTCCTTTTACAATACCCATTGCCACACAGTAGTACAGATAGTGTTGTTGCTGCCCATAGGTGAGGCATGACAATGCAATACCCTACTACACATGTGGCATGTGCATTAGTTGCATATCCCTGTAGTACCACCACTGTTGGGGTATACTATGGGTTTTATCAAAGTCACGGCCAATGTGTGATGGTGGGTATGGCAGAGTGTCACCATGGGTTTCAGAGAGTACAATATCCACTGGGGTATGTGGGTGCTGTGTACACTGTCATTACACCTAGGTACACCTGGTATATGTCCCATGTACCACGTTATGGTTACCACTGTCACTATCAACCATACAGGTAACTGATACCACAATCCAAGCCAGTTATGCATGTACTGTGTGCAGCCTACCTGTAACACATTGGAGACATGGTCAGGTTAGTTAGCAGCGATAGCCCCTGGTATCTCGGATGTGTATCTGGCTGTTAAATGTCTGTTAATGGTATATGACGGTATGTCACACTACGTATTGTCCATATACACCCATTACATCCCCCATTAGTATACTGTACATGTCTGGGGATGTTTTGCATGTAACATGTAACCTGGGACACACCTTACCCTAAACGCTGTGTGGTGTGTGCAATGTAAGCCACACACTTCAGTATCACTACATAGCTAGGTAGGGGTCTAGTCTCAGTGTTGCCAAGTAACAGTGTGCGTGTATGTGGATGGGTCTACATCAGGTTGCAGGGTATACACACCTCAGCGGGTCACCTGTCCATGCGGCACAGGCAATAACCATTTTAGTAACCTGTAACATGTGTTCAACTGTACCCCAGATATGTCACAGCCATGGTGTCACCACAGTGCCATACCCCATTGTGGAATATGACTGAAGACCATCCTCATGCTGACACATGTACACCTACAACACAAATGGATAACATTATAGGGACCACAATCACCAAGTGTTATTAATAGCTATAATGCATCATTGCTGGATGGCTACACTACCTGCCATTTATGCATTGCACTTTACTCCTTACAACATGTTACACTGCAGTACTGTGGTACACTGTGCTACAGTCACCATGTGCATCAAAACCATATTAGCCTGTCCCTGCATTGATGGTATGGATGACAGAGTTGTGGCACAGGTATCATCATATGCACAGGGCACCCTTGTGCTGATGCATGTACCCCTACAACACAAATGGATAACAATATAGAGACCACAACCAACCAGTGTTACTAACAGCTATAAGGCATCATTGCTGGATGGCTACACTACCTGCCATTTATGCATTACACTTTACTCCTTATATGTTACACTGCAGTACTGTGGTACACTGTAGTACACTCACTGTGTGCATCAGAACCATGTTATCCTGTCCCTGCATTGATGGTATGGATGGCAAGGATGTGGCACAGGTATCATCATATGCACAGGGTGTGATGTTTGTTTGCCAGAGGCTGAGGGTGGGCCATACATTTGACACCATGTGTGTGGGTGAGGGGTGTACTGTGGTGAGCTGGGTGTGGTGATGTGGTGTGTGTAGGTATGGGGTTGCCCTAGGCATGTTTGCATAGTGTGTGGGTATGCATGCACACAGTTCTACCATGTGGCTGCCTTACACAGGTGTTCTGGACAACTTCAGACCATAATTGGCAGGGTGTGCAGTTCACTGCCTCCAGCCATGGACACGCGACTGTGCCTGCCAGGGGTTCCATGAGCACATCCAGGTATAGGCCTCAATGTGCCACTCTCACCTGATGATGACAAATGTCCTCTGGTACCAGGTCCCTTCTGGGACTGGCCAGGACTATGTGTTAGTGGCCTGCTGTGGTGTGGTGTGGACAGCACCCCCCCTGGCAGTGCCAGGGCTGGTACCTCCACTATGGGAGCCTCCTTGGTATCCTAGCATGTCCACATTGACTACCAGCTGTAGGCATTGCTGGCCTACATCCACACGGCCGTCACCACACCCCCAACACACGTTCAAGCACTGACAGACCAAGGTCGATGAGGGCCATCATCTCACCAGACCCTCTATCCATGAACTCAGTTAATCCATGAATGGCAAAATCCAGTTCATGGGTGTTGTCATTTGCAGATGTGAGAGCAGCCCTCTCCAGCCTCAGGCCCTGTCTGTGGTAATGTTCTATATGTGTCTGCACTGCCATGACAGCCTGAAACATGCGCATGCTGGTACCAGCTATGTCACCTCTGCCAGGGACATGACGTCCAGTGGCCCTACCATGAGTACCCTGGGACATCTGCCTATGTGGTGCCCTGCCAAACATCTGGCTATGCCTGCTGCGACAGGACACATTAGGCATGGTTACCACACTATCCTGTGCACTGCCACCAAACGCCAGCTGTCCCTCCATTATGGCCACTGTTAATGGGGTGTGTATAGGCACTGAAACTGTGTGCAGAGTTGGGGTGGCTAAAAGGGGGATGTCAAATGTTGGTGCAGTGTCAGCCTCTGACAACCCCACCTGTGCCACAACACTACTATCATCATCTTCGGTGTCTGTATGGACACCAACATCAGATTGCATGCAGAAGGGACCCTGACCCACCTTGCCACCTGTGGGGGAAAACAGTAAATGCACTTTAAAACCTGTACAGCATTGCCTAACAGTACACACACACACACACGCACACACACACACACACACACACACACACACACACACACACACACACACACACACCTCAGTAATAACTACCTGTCCATGGCTTTACAGACAGTCCAACGTATATGTCCATGTGGTACCACATCCTGCATCACACTTGCTGACATACACACATTGATACCACTCATTAACATATCAGTCCTCTAAATGCCTACACAAGCAGTCATAACACAAGGCCTGTTGCTACTTTACTTGCCTGAATTGTGTGTAGTGGATTTACTTGGCGTCACTGCTGTCATTTGGTATGCACCCTATGTATGTCCGGGCATCATGAGCATGGCCCCTATATGTGTGGGCTACTATGTTCTATCCATAAAATCACGCACTGGTGTGTCATGTGTATGTAATGCTCAGTACATGCCAGATCTGCTGCACCTTCAGCCTATCATGTGACAACTGTAATATTTGGATACACTGCCTGGTGTTGACTAGTACTTCCCCAATGCATCTATAGCGCTTTATACGTGGGTTGTGTGTGACCTCTCTGTTGAATGTGATATTAAGGGTGTACCTGGTGTCTACCTTCCCTCTGGATGCCTGTTCCATGCTACAGACCATATTATACTATCAGCTGTCCTGTGATTACACACATGACAGGTATTCCTGGTGTGTAATGTGTCAGTCCATGTACATGTACTGCATGATCCCAGAGGGAGGTACTGCTGTATGAACACCCCACAATCACACATGTGCATACATGGCCAGCCACACAAACATACACACATGCACACAAGCATCCTACATGCATCAACCTCCCTCCACTTCACCAGAGTGACCCTACAGACAAACTGACTACCCACCAGGACCCACACACACATACAGGTGAGGTTGCACAATGAAAGTACACACAGTCCTCCTATTACCCCTCTGTCAACATGCACAACATATGGTACCTGAGAGCATGCAGTGCAGCTATAGTCAATCCATGCTGGCAACAGTATACATGTGTGTGATTCATGTGCTCTGTGACTAGGTGAAGCCCCTTCCCCTGGATACCACTGCATCCATGAACACAGTATTCCTGTGCACCTGTTCTGCACCCTGCTATGTACTATGCACCACACCTCAAGATGTACGGCCCATTGCTGAATGTGTACTACTTTGTCGGTTATGTCAGCTTTAATGCTCACAGCCCCTATGTTTTCCAGCAACACATACCTGATAGGATATGTGGACAGATGCCATTTGTGAATGCCTGATGTCTGATGCAAAGCTCTCAACATCAGCAGATGATGTATGACCATTCCAAAACTCTTACACTGACAACCATCAGAGCATACCATGGCTATGGGGGGTGCACACACTTTTATTGATTTGACGCACCCATCCTTGATCTGCCATGGGACCACATCACCACATATCTTAGCAGTACATGAGCCCGATATGTGATATATGTCCTGTACTTTCACATGCAGTGTCTACGGATTGTGTTAGGTGTGTGGCTGCTGACCATGATGCATACACACCGTGTAGGCATATGTGTGCACACCCTTATCATGACGGTTTATTGCACCTCTTGTGTGTACTACAGCAGTCACTACTCCTGGCAGAGGTATACCAGTCTTACACATGTCCCCCTATTCTGCATGATTGCAAGGTCTACTCATGTGCACATCTCGTGGTGTTCAAACACTGCCGTCACTATTGCTGTGGGGGTAGGGTTGCAGCTGCCACAGGTCCTGAACCTGACTATGTGCAGATAGAGCCATTCCTAGCATCCTTAGGATCCCTGCTGCAGTGCACTGGTGTGTCATGCTGACACCCCCCCTCATTCAGCCTTTTTGCAGATGCATGACAAGTAAGCCTTACATGTGTGTCACTTTGCAGTGTCCCATACACTGAACACCACATGTTACAGCCTAGTCCCAGCTGATAATGGGGACCACTGTAATGCCTTATGCCAGAGTGTATCTTTGCAGCAGTTGCCATTGTCCTACAGGTATATGCACAGGTGTTGCACTCTATATGGGTGTTGTTCTGAACATGTCCCTACTGTAGGCCATGTCTCCCACCATTATGTTACTCCCTGTGGACACATTCCGCAATGAGAGGATGTTAGTTATCATGCACGTGTCTGACATACCCTTCCAATACCCCAACATGGTCACCCCTGTGAGACCATGCATTTCACAGCAACAATACATGCACATGTACAGCATGCATTCAGGGTAGGTGTGTTAGATGTGTGCATGGAATATACCATCACCATTACATGCCCAGTGTGTTGGCATGCATCTGCATAAAACATACTCACCAGCTACAGTCTTCTGCCTTGTTGTTATCCTGGATTGACCTACATAAGAGGGTGAGAGATGCAATGTCAGTGGCCACACCTGTGGCAGTGCTACAGGGTGGGTGCAGTATTACAATACATCACCAGTACATTTCCACAATACTACCACATCTGGACATTTGTTTATCACTACTATGCAGCAACATAATATATCTATGACATGTCAGATATACATGATCTATCTGTACCGATGTGAATGTATATGCAACAGTGGTCTACTGATGTGCCCTGTGTCCTTACCTGCATGCTCCTCGGCCAGTGTGTGGGTGCCACCACCTCCACAAAGGTGTTCAGCAGTTTGTGGCTGGCCGGACGGGTTGGTGCCATGAGGCTGGCCAGGAGCTTCTCCACACGTGTCGGTGGGATGGATGGCATGGCCCCCCTGTGGTGAGGTGATCCCCCCAGACTGCAGCAGCACGCCGATGGGCATTGCAAAGCAGGTCAGTACAATGATGCCGGACCTGCTCATAACTGCAGTTGTGCAGTCTGACATCATTGACCCTGTGGACTAGGTCATTCCACAGTACGGTCCACTCCTGCTAATCATGGGCAGCTCTGCCAAACTGCACTGGGTAGTGCTGGATCAGGTGTGTGATAAGCATTTCATTCTCAGCTGTTGAATAGTTAGGCAAGCGTGCATGTGACATCTTGGCTGAAAGGCATAAAGATGGAAATAGGTCTAAGCAACTCATACAGCAAGGTTCCACAGTTCGTAATACACATCTCTGTCACCCCCTCCATATCAACTTCAAAAAACTGTACACACAACTCATTATAGGTTCATAGGTTCATACTAGGCTATCTGCCCAAGGGCATTTATAAGCCTAGCCAGAATGTGTTTGGCTTTCGCCACACATTTTAAATTTATTTTGCTGTGCCCTTTTTCGAGGTTAGTATACTGTGCCTCTGTCTAACAGTGACACAGAAGTGATACCCGGGGTAAACCTATGATCTCCCATCCACTCATCAAGATTCCTCTTGAAGAGAGTCAATGAGGGACTCTGCCTAACCTGGACTGGGATTTTATTCCAGAGTGAAGGGAGCCTCTGGGTTATGAATCTGTCCCTCCAGCATGTCCTATTTATTTCAGTGCTGATGTTCAAGTTTCTCGAGCACGTAGCTTGATGGGATTTGGATTTTCTGAGGTGCAGCATGTCCATTAATTCCGGGTTGGACATGGCTTTATACGTCAGGCACAGATCGCCTCTGAACAGGTGGTATGCCAGTGAATAGAGCTGGAGTTTCTTTAACCGGGCAGCATATGGCATCTGAGCCCTTTGATCCTCTTGGTGAGGTACTTTTGTGGTCTTTCCAGTTGCTGCAGGTGTCTGGTAAGGTACATCCCAAAAGGGGCATTGTACTCAATTATGGGTCTGATGAGGGATGAGTAAAGAGGCACGATGACCTCCCCTGATCTAGATGTGAATCCCTTCATGATTAGGTGGGCTATATAAAATGTTTTTCTAACCACTTTGGCCACGTGGTTGTCAAATGAGAGATTGCTATCAACTTGGGTCCCCAGGTCCCTAATTACTTCTTCTGTACTTAATGGATTACCACCTATGTGGTAATTTGTGGGCACTTTGTTTTTGCCAAAGGGGATGACTATACACTTTTTGGCATTTAGCAGTTGTCTGTTTCTATGAGGCCCTTTTGGAGGATGCTTGTGTCGGCTGGAGAGTCGATTATGGCGCCCAGTTTGCAGTCATCTGCGAACTTGGTCAGCCACAGTCCTTCCGTGTTGGCCTGTACCTCCGAGAAATATATACCGAACAAGAGAGGTCCCAGGACTGAGCCTTGTGGGACACCACTTGTAACTGGTTTGGAGTCTGACATGGCTCCAGCAATTCTAACCATGTGGGTTCTGTCCTTGAGCCAGTTTGCAATCCATCTAGTGACATAGGGGTTTATATTTAAGCTGGTGAGCTTATCTATAATGCCCGAGTGGGGTATTGTATCGAAGGCTTTGCGAGGTCCAGGTAGGCTGTGTGGACCACCTTCCCTCGTCAATGGCCTTGGTGACTGTTTCAAAGAAATCAACCAGGTTTAAGAGGCAGGATCTGCCCTTAACAAAGCTGAACTGGGTAGGATCCAGTGTTTGTAGGTCCCCAATATCTTTATTTATGAGGTCCATGATGATCCTTTCCATAGCTTTGTAGACCAAGCTAGTCAGGCTTATGGGGCGATAGTTTCCAGGATCCATTGAGGCACCACCTTTATGGAGAGGGACCACTGTTGCTGTACGCCACTCTTTGGGCACATATCCTGTAGTAAGGCTGAGATTGAACAGTAGTTTTATGTTTGGGTTTAGCTCTTCTTGGAGTTCATGTAGGGCGCAGCCTGGGACACCATCTGGTCCCATTGATGCTGTGTTTTTGCTTTGGAGAGGGCGGCTCTTACCTGAGCATCTGAGATGTCAGGGGCAGCACTCTGCTGGGATAGATATTTGCCCTTTGGTGGGAGGGGGGGTTTGCGCTGAACCTGTCAGCTAGGATGTTGGCAATGTCTGTGGGTTCGGTGTATTTTTTGTCATTTTGGACTAATTCTGAGCATATCTGGGAATTACCACCCAGGTTCCTAACATAACTAAAGAAAGCCTTGTGATTATCCTTAGTGTCCTGTGCAATTTTTCTCTCGAAGCTGGTCTTAGACAATTTTGTGTGTGCCCGTAGTTTTTTTGCTAATACTGATCAGTGATGCCTTCGCTTTTTGGGATTTTGCTCTATCATTTAGTAGCTTCCTCCTTCTATTGTATAGTTTGTTTATGGCTGGGGTCCACCAGACAGGACGTCTGCCTTTGGAGGATTGGATCTTGGTTTTATTTGGTATCGCATGATCCATGCATTCCTGAAGGTGTTCATAGAATGCGTTTATAAAGGATTCTGCGGTCTGGGCCATATTTTCCACAGGCCCGGGGGCTTTGAAGGATTCCACATCAGTTTTGAGGAGTGTGAAATTTGCTTTAGAGAAGTTTTTCACTGTGGTTTTCTGGGCAGGGGGAGGGGGCGGGATGTGAATATCCAGTGAGATTAGTTTATGGTCTGATCTTACCAGTGAGGGATACACTTCTGGTCTGGAGCATAGAGTCCCCATGTTGGTGATGATCAGGTCCAGTATGTTTTCCCTCTTGTGGGAGTGGTAACAAGTTGTTCCATAGCATTTGAGTTTATAAATTCTAGGAACCTTTGGGCTAGGGTGTTGGAGTTAGAGTAATGCTCCCAGTCTATGTTTGGGTAGTTGAAGTTGCCCAATATAATGGTGTTTGGAGAGACCTTCATATTTTCCAGTGTTCTCAGGAAGGCCGAGTGGGGTTCCTGGGTTTGGGAAGGTGGTCTGTAGCAGGCTATAAACTGGAAGGCAGTTTTACCCACTGTTAGTTGCACATGGATAGTCTCTGATGCTTCGTGCTTTGCCACCAACCTGGAGGTGTGGGTATCTTTGATGAATATCGATACTCCCTCCTTTTGTGGTTCGGTCCAAGTTTTGGGGCCGAAAAGCATGGTATGAGGTATAACCTGGTAGTGCTGGGGTGCTCTCGGGAGCCCTGAACCTGGTTTCTGTTACTGCACAGATATCAATGTTCTCCATGCTAAGGAGAGTTTTGAGTGTGTGCATCTTGAGGTTTAGACTTCTGGCGTTGAGTAGCATTACTCTTAGTTTCTTATCCCTTGTGATACCTATGGAGGTGGGTTTGTCTTTTGAGCCTTGCCTAAAAAAGGCACTATGGGGGTAGCAAGAGCCTTTGCCAATATCCGAAAGTCCAGGGGTGACAGGTGCAAGCCATCCCTAGTGAAGCATCGTGGCTTGTCGAGCATATCATCCCAAGCTGACAGGCATTGGATCCCCTTTGAATGACACCAGTACTTAAGCCAATTATTGAAATTGATCATCTTGTCTTCATATTGTGGCATCATTCTTGGTGAGGGTAAGATGCTACTCAAGGTCAGGGTCATACCGGCCTGGGCTACATGCTCAGAGAGCTCCTTTATGTCTCTTTTCATGTAGTCCAGGGAGGTACATCTCAGGTCATTCACACCAGCATGGACAATGACTGAGTCATATTTGTACTTGCCTTGGAGTGACCTGAGTGCTTGTGTTATGTGGCGGATCCTAGCGCCCGACAGGCTGCTCACTGTGACCCTCTCCTTGTTCAGCCTGGTGAGCAGGACGTCAGTGTGCCTGACGATAGAGTCACCTATTACAAGTGTATCAGGTGTGTTGTTTAGTCTTAAGGGTTGTGACTGTTTGGCACACTGGCTTTGTGAGATATGTGTTGCACGTGTTTTGTTTTGGGGTAGCGGCTGCTTGGGTGTCTGCTTTGGAGGTCTCTGCTGCTTCGGCAGATCTTTATTTAGAGCCTCCAGTATGTTTTTGTGTGATTATGTGTTTGGTTTGCTGTCGTGGTAGGTCTATGTGAGACTGGAATTGTAGTGAGTGTGGTTTCCTTCTCCTCCTGACTGGTTATGCCAGTACTGAGTTGAGAGAGCTTAGCCTCCAGTTTGGCTATATGGTTGCATCTCTCACATGTGTTGGAATTTGTTGGGAGGAGGAGAGGGTTGTCTGTGTACATGAGGCAGTTGTAACATTGCCTCAAGATTCCCAGATTCACCAGCTGGACCAGAGGAGATTGACAACTGACCTTTGGACATGCTAGAATAATATTGGGAATTCCTTAATAATTGAAAACCAGGGCCAGTGGGGAGTGAGGGTGTAGTGCTTTTAATTTTTAGTGCTGACTTATATAATTGCTTTAGTGAGCAAGTGCCAGGTAACTTAAGTGCAATGTGTTACAGGTAACTTAAATGCAAAAACGACAAACAGTAACTTTCTTTCAAGTGAAACAAGGAAATAAGTACAGTAAGCAATGCAGATATCACTAGTGATCCACAGAAGCTGAGAAGCCGTATTAGGTGGAATTAGCGTTCCAGGAAATAACAAGCAAACAAACAACAAGCATATAAACAAAGCTAGATTCAGCAGGCCTGGATCTAGTCTATGCTACAGCAAACAAGGTGTACCAATTTCAGTAAGATACAGTTCAAATATTCAGGCACTATAAACCTTTAACCAGAAATTCCCAGCTCAGAAGGGCAGAGTCCAGCCTCTTCTCCCACAAGAGTGCAGACCACAAACCTTCTTAATGTAAAATAACTGGCCTGAAGCCCAAGTGCTTAAACCAGAACTAATACACTTTAAGAATAACAGACACTGGGCTCTCAATCAGCAGTTCCTAACTTAGAAGGATGAAAGCTACCTGTCCTGCCACCACAGTGCATGCCACAAACCTTCCTAATGTAAAACAACTGGTCTGAAGCCCAAGTGCTTAATCCAAAAGACTTAGAATG
Organism: Protopterus annectens; assembly: GCF_019279795.1. NCBI lineage: Eukaryota > Metazoa > Chordata > Ceratodontiformes > Protopteridae > Protopterus > Protopterus annectens. Next base: position 284,251,866 of record NC_056730.1, on the reverse strand, counting down.
ATAGCTACACTTTAATCAAGTTACTACCAAGCAGTAATAAATACAATTTAATACTTTAGAGAATGCCTGGATTAGTGCTCAAGTTACACAAACAAAGCTAGATCCAGCAGGCCCGAATCCAGTCTATGCCACAGCAAACAAGGCACCAATTTCAGTAAGAAGCAGTTCAGATATGCATGCACTATAAGCCTTCAACCAGAAATTCCCAGCTCAGAAGGGTAGAGTCCAGCCTCTCCTCCCACAAGAGTGCAGACCACGAACCCTCTTAATGTAAAATAACTGGCCTGAAAGCCCAAGTGCTTAAACCAGAATTAATACACTTTTAGAATAACAGACACTGAGCCCTCAATCAGCAGTTCCCAACCTAGAAGGATGTAAGCTACCTGTTCTGCCACTACAGTGCAGACCACAAACCCTCTCAGTGCAAAACAACTGGTCCGAAGCCCAAGTGTTTAAACCAAAAGGCTTAGAATGAGTTACACCAAGCAGTAATAAATACAATTGAGTACTTTTAAGATGATGCAAAAGTAAAAAAGTAGGTAGAAACACAAGTACAGTAAAAGCAGATGATTTTTTTTTTCTGAACAAGTGCTGAGATCAAAGAAACAGATTTGGTATGGCTACAGCTTACCTACTAGTGGGATAGATATTGTATTGTACCACACTTTCTGCTATATAATTGTAGCCATGTTCCCTGTGTGGACACTATCATTGCTGGCCTGTTACAGACTATTCACCTGCATGCCATTGTCAGGCCCACTATGGTTCCATATATGCCTGTGGTATGGCTGCTTTGTGATTGCTGCACATCTGACATACTGTGTTATTGGGGATATATATGCATGCTGTTGGACATGTTCTTGTTCTATAACAGTGACACAATAACATTTATATGTACTATTGGCCAGCAGAACCACCTCTCCAAACCCATCTGCCCATGTTACCTGGCCACATCACATGTGTGTCCCAACCTGGGGCCTCCTTATGTATTGGTCCAGCAATACCATGAGGTGGAACCAACCCAGGGGATGTTGTCCTTCCCTTGGGGGCATACACTGACATGTTCCTGTCCCCTGAGGTAAGGTCCAGGGTCTGTTCCATACCAGGCTCCACAGACACATGTGGGATGTGCTACATCACACTGAGGCACCCAGGGCACATTCACAGGGCTGACATGCTCCTTCTGCTCAGCATCCAGACCAAAAACCTTCAGGACGTGGACTGCTGTTGTGAGTAGCAGTGAGTGGGAGGCTTGTTCCCATTGTGCCCATATTGGGGCCTATGGGGCGTCCACATCACAGACCACACACACCATCCAGGGTGTTTACCCACCACATGTGTCACATACCACCCCTGTAGACTGTCCTCTATACCACATGTGTCACATACCACCCCTGTAGACTGTCCTCTATATCTACCAACCCTGACCAGCTCCACAAGTATACCTGCCATACTTCCCCAAATTCCCATTGCATACTTCACAGACGAGGGCAATGTGGTCCCACCAAGGGAGTAGCATGTGACATACCTGTCCATGCTGCACACACTGCCAGCTGTAGATCTCTGTGTGTATTGCCATGTGTGATGTTGCCTCACACATAGCATGCATCACTGTGGTAGTAATATAGGGGACATGTATTTACATACATATATGTTTGTGTTTGTGTTTGTATATATGTAGACATGTACATATAGGTATATATATATATATATATATATATATATATATATATATATATATATATATATATATATATACATGTGTGTGATGTGTATAAGTGCTCATATATATGTCTACACATGGGTATCTGTATATTTGTGGACATACATGCTGATATATATATATATATATATATATATATATATATATATATATATATATATATATATATATATTTATATATTATATATATATGTACATATGTACACATATGCATACCTATATATGGGGTACAGTCAGACATCAGGTCCACAATCCCGCAACACCTTCCTGCACAGCTACACTGTTCTGCCTTGCTACAACACAGACAGGAGCCACATATGGACATGGCCTGGGGGGTATATGTAGGACCAGATTGCAGGTAACCCTATTACACACCTATGGCATTCCTGTATTCTACATTACAGATTTACCTGCATATCCTGCAAGGGTTGGGCTGTAGGTCCCATGTGTCCATCATAATGGCATTACTTCCACCACCAGCTATTGGCCATGTAATATACATACTTCCCATTACACAACACACACTATGATGGCTTACATTTTGTCAGTCAGTGCTGATCTGCACAGTCGATGGCTATGGACCACTACCCACAGGGACAGACACTATTGTCCATAGCAGTTGTTCAGTTGAACATCATTACAACAACACCTGATGGCACATATAAATCATTCCACATCATCCATCCCATTATTATGGACCAGGTACTACATTCAATTACATGCATATATACTTCACATACCTGTTGTAGGAATTATGTCAGTTCTGGATGGTTTTCTGGATTTTAGAATAGTTTGTTTTTCCTTTGGCTATTCTTTCTCTCTCTCTCCCTCTCTCTCTCTCTCTCTCTCTCTCTCTCTCTCTAGTAAAGGGATTGATCTGCTTTGAATAGATTGCAGCATGGCTTTAGTAGGTGATGCACATGATCAGGTGATGGCCTCTGCACCAATCAGTGTCCTCCACTTTCTTACTGCATGCAGCTTGTTATATAGTACTTCCAGTTACCACTGTCATGGAAACTACCTACTAGAAATCCCTACATCATGTGGGCATGGTCCTTTTACCTTTCCTATGTGATGGACATCCTTCCTGTGTGTGGGCATCAGTGTTACAGCCATCAGCTAGCAATACCTCTTACAGGAGAACCTGCACACTCAGGCCAGCTACATATTTGTAGGAGGTTCCAAAACTACAGACAGAGTGTGAGTAGAGTTGTGGTATGCTTTGTATTGTACTGGTGTTACACGGTTTGTGTGTACATACTAGTCTACCTTGAAATGCAGTCAGGAGCGGCCTTAGGTCAACTGGTGCCCTAGGCAAAAGGGCTCCACGGTGCCCATTACCACACCATCTGGTGCCCCTATCCTGGCCTACCTACACCAAATAAATACTGGAAAAGCACCCCTGGTACAGTGGCGCCCTAGGCAGCCACCTAGTTGGCCTATGCCTAAGGCCAGCTATGAATTCAGTCTGTCTGCATAGCTCTCAACTGTGGGCCTATCCTTTTGATGGCCAGAGGTGTGCCTATCATGTTTTATCTGTCCACCACACAGGTCCTGTCTCAGATATTTCACTGGCAGTGTGTGTGTGTTGAGTGCTATCAGTACATGGCTACATCCATTCATGTTTCTAACCTCAAATCCCTGACTAAGGGTATGTTGCAGGCTATCCTGTAACACCACTGACTTGCTTAGTGTATGACAACTGTGTTCCACATATGGGCCAGTGTTCCAGCCTCTGTCCTCCACCTACATACCAGGCTTTGCACATATGACATGCTGTCAGGGGTTGTTCTGTAGTGGGCTGTGAGTATATCATGCTGCCATTCCTGCCATCAGTCCACTGCTGTTGTATCCCCCACACATACAGTGGGGCTGGGGCCATATATTTGTGGGCTTCACCTACACAATACATGTGCGCCTTTATGCACTCCAGAGGCCAGTGTATGTAACAGTGATATATGGCCTGGTATTATTGAGTCTGGGGGGTACCATAACTAACCTTGGCTGTTACAACATGTGGGGGTATCAGGGGTGAGCTGCGTTAAGGTATCTGGATGTATATTACCATACAATTCACCTGTATTTAAAATAATTAAATAAATTGGGTTAATGCAGGCCTACTGCCTCCTGCCATACAGACTGTTCTGTTTGTTAGTGTGCTTGTGATGGTGTCAGTTATGCCTTGTTATGTAACGTTACATCCCATTGTGTCAGCTGAGGTCTTTACCCCCTAGGGATTGTGTACAGAGTGTAGATAGAGGCTGCTGAACTATACATCTGCATTACTTAGTGTTGATTGTTTGGTATCCTGTGGACCAGTCTGTCTTTACTATTGTACTACTTGAAGGCCACAGCCTGGACAACAACATTTGTAAACATTTCCAGACTACTGTATTAGTATAACTGTTTCACAGTTGCATTAATCTGCTTATATGGATGTCAGTGTCTTAACAGCTATATGACATGGCATATGCAAATGTAATAGTACACAAATAAAGCTTTCCCATTTATGCAAACCTGTGTGTGGTGTTATATCCTTTGACCTATCATAGATTCATAAGTTCATAGGTTGGTACTAAGCTATCGGCCCTAGGGCCTATACAAGTCTAGCCATAACAATTCCCTGGCTATTTCTTCCCACACTATTTACTTCCCTGGATCCCTGTCTAGCAGGGTGACTGACGTGATCCCCGGGGTTAATTTCCTTTCTCCCATCCAATCATCAAGGTTCCTTTTGAAGAGGGTCAAAGAGGCACTCTGCTTGACATGTATGGGCAGTCTATTCCAGAGTCTGGGGAGTCTCTGGGTCAGGAACCTATCCCTCCAGCATGTTTTGTTTATTGTGATGACAAGGTTTAGATCCCTGGAGTGCGTGGCTCTGAGGGATTTCTTTAAGTGTAGCATGTCCAACAGCTCTGGGTTTTGTCATGGCCTTGTATGTTAAGCAGAGATTGCCTCTGAGTAGACGATATGCAACAGAGTATAGCTATATATGTTGCAGGCAACGATTGTCATTTGTATGGGTGGCTCATGCAGTGTCCATTTGGTAAGGTGGTAACTGTAAGCATAGTGGCTGTTCCATATTGTGTGCACCTTCTACATATGTATCTTACTATACATATCTCTTGAGTGTGTATGTGTAGTTACATATATATGTATGTATGTATGTATACATACATATATATATATATATATATATATATATATATATATATATATATATATACACACATATGTATATATATATATATATATATATATATATATATATATATATATATATATATATACACATATACACACATATATATATATATATATATATATATATATATATCTGTATCTGCATATATGTGTCTGCGTATGTATCCTAGGGATGTTGTTTGCTTCCACATTGTAAAATTCCCTATGGGAGCCAGACTGTACTGCATGATGTTACTGATACCAGCCTGATATCATACAGGTGGGATGGAGTACTGTTAACATCTTGTGCCCATGTCGTGTCAGGTCCTGGTTATGGGATCTGCAACACTTGGTAGTGTATTGCAGGGTGGATGTGTTTGGCTGTGGGGGGTATACCTATTTGTACAAGATGTATGTTGTTTGGGGCCTCTCAACCCCATTAACGGTGCATGTGGACATATATGTTTTTGTTATCTTCCCATTGTTATCTACAGATGTATGTCTGTATATACCTATATAGATATATATATCTGCTTACATATATATAACTTGTGTAAATATTTAGACATATTTATTTATGTATTTATTTATTTATTTATTTATTGCATTTGTTAACTGGGAAAGTCCACTGGGCCTAGGACAACACCCGGCAAGAAAAGCCCCACAGTATTACATACATAAGCTCCACAGTAATACATACATAAGTAATAGAACAATGTTGATACATACAAAAGTAAAAAAATGAAGTTGAAACATATGAGAATGTCATTCCATTAATTTACATACAAAAATCCTTAACTATATGCAAGAGTAAAACTGTGTTAATGTGTAGGATCAAGTGTTATGGGCAGTAGTGTGACATAGGACGAAAGGTAATGGCATAAGTGACAAAATGTATTACAGATAGCAATAGATGCGAAAGTTAAGTTCTAAGGTGAGCAGAGTTGACTTCAGGGTAGAAAGCTGGTGATAGGTCAGAGTTAGTCAAGGTGACAGAAATAAGTCAGAAAGGTACAGAGGAGAAGAGGGAGTGAGAAGGAAATCAGGTGCTGGGGTTATTTGGTGAGGTAGACGAGCATAGCCAGTGAGAGGAAAAATGTAATTTGAGGGATTTTTTGAAGGAAGCAGGATGACTGATTGTCCTGAGTGAAGGAGGAAGATTATTCCATAACTTAGAGACAGAATGAGAGTACAGCATTTGGCCAGCTGAGAGTTTAGGTTTCTCAATGGATAATAACATTTTGGTTTCAGACCTGAGATGGTGATTGGGTTGGTACATCGTCAATATGGATGTGAGGGAAGGGCAGCTTTCAGGTTGAAAAATTCTCTTGTGGGCTATAGTTAATTGTAGGTAAGTAAGGTGGTGGCGGGATTCTAGCCACTTTAATTGATGCAGAGATAAGCAATGGTGGGTAGAATATTTTGCTCCTGTAGCAAATTTAGCGATTTTGTTGTAACAAGAGTCCAGCTTATTTTTTAAGGAGGATTGTAGGTTGGTGAAGATGGGGGCTCCGTATTGAAGGGTTGGAAGTAGTAAGGATGAAGCTAAAGCCTTTTTTGCAGAGACTGAGGAAATTGATGTTTTTTTTTGATGTTGTTGTGGATGTGAAGGTCAAAAATTAGTCCGTCATCAATGATGACACCTAGCAATTTGCTACTAGGGACAACTTCAATAATAGTGTTATTATGGGAACTAACAGTAAATAGAGTCTTGTCAACAGGGCTAGATTTTGTGAGGGTAAATAATAATAGTTTTGTCTTATTGGGGTTAAGAGCGAGGTGATTCTGGAACATCCAGTGTTCAGTAGAGGTAAATGCTTCCTGGGTAAGATGCTGTAATTCAGTGACAGATTTTGAGGAGCAGATAATGGTTGCGTCATCTGCATATTGGATGACAGTACTGTGTGTTAAAATATTATGAAAGTTATTGACAAATATACTGAAAAGGAGGGGACCCCGAATTGAGCCTTGAGGAACACTTGTGTTAGTAGTAATTAAAGTGGAGGAGGAGTGCTGCCATCTGGTAGATTGCAGACTATTGCTGAGATAGCTGGTAAACCACTGTAGGGTGGAGGGAGACAGGCTAAGGCTAAAGAGTTTAGTAAGCAGTAGAGAGTGGGAAATGGTGTCAAATGCTTTTGATAAAGAGAAGAGTGCAGAAACTAAGGAGCCAGCATTCCAAGCACTATTTACTGTGTCTAAGAAGGAAATGAGGGTTGTATTAGTGTTATGTCCAGGTCTGAAGCCATGTTGAGTGGTGGAAAGTAATTGGTATTTTACTAGATGACTTATGAGCTGTGTATGGATGCATTTCTCTAATATTTTAGAGATGGGGGAAAGAATGGCTATGGGTTGGAAATTAGTGATATCAGAGTTGTTACCACCTTTATGGAGATGGATGACAAATGCTTTCTTCCAGATATCTGGTATACAGGATTGTTGAATGGACCTGTTAAGGAGAATGTTGATAAGATACGCAATGGAGGGGGCTGCTAGTTGTAAATATTCTGCAGGTAGATTATCTGGGGTGTTTGTGCATGGTTTTAGTTCATATAGAAGTTTTTGAATGGTGGATGTGGGAATGGGTGATAGTGAAAAGGTGGATGGGGGATTTAAAGGGTTATGTGTTGGTGGTGCTCCTAATGGGTCTGTATTGATGGTTGTGAAGGTAGTTGTAAGTTTGGTAATGGTGTCAATATAGTATGTATTGAAGAGTGAAGCTAGTTCAGTGAGATTTTTTTCTGGGTTTGGGCATGATGTACTGTTTGTTCCTTGGTGGAGCAGGGAATTAATTGCTCCCCAAAATTTTTTGGGATTTTGTTTATGCTGGTCTTGAATAATTTGGATGTATTCTTTTATGGTTTTAACAACTAAGTGCTTAGCCTGATTGCAAAGTCATTTATATTCCATGAGATTGGTAGGAGCTTTGCTTTTTTGCCAGGTTTTCTAAGCTTTGTCCCTAGAGGACATGACTTGCTTTGTGGTCTTTGCAAGCCAGCAGACATGTTTTGTTTTGACTCTCTTTAGTGTGAGATGGGCAAGACTATTTATAGTCCTGAGGAAAGTGGAATTAAAGAATTCCACAGCTTCGTTAAGTGGAAGAAATGTCAGTGGGCGCCATTTTGTTACCTGCAGGATGTCATTGAGGGTATTTTGGGAGAAGTGGGATAGATTTCTGGTATTTCTAAACTGGTGATTGTTAGGTATAGAGGTGGGCTTACGGGTTATGAATGCTGGAGAGTGGTCACTAATACTGTCAGGGAGAGTGCCAGAGGAAGAGATTTTATCAGGATCAGAAAGCAGGATCCAGTCCAAAGTGGAGCCTTTGTTTCTGTTATTGCCAGGTCTGGTAATATCAGAGATTAGTTGGGAGTAAATGTGAAGGTTGATATTTGTAGAGGGTTTTTTATTGGAGATGTCAAGCCAGTTGATATTAACATCGCCTAGAATGATAGTTTCATTTTTTATGTAGATGTATGCATTTGTATGTATATATGTTTATATATATTTGGTCGACAACCAGTATTCAAGGCACTTAACAGGGATTTGTCTCCCTCCCCAAAGTTGTGCAACCCTGGAGTTGATATATATATAGTTAGGGGTGGTGTGGGGGTGAAGCCCCCCCACTAATATTCGTTCAATATTCGTTTAAAACATGAAAATACAACAAAAACTGAACATTTTAAACGAATATAGGTGGGGGGCTTCGCTCCCCACCCCCTAACTATATATATCAACTCCAGGGTCGCACAACTTTGGGGAGGGGGTCAAATCCCTGTTAAGTGACTTGAACACTGGTTGTCTACCAAATGAGCTGTCCACCAAATGAGTTTCGATCATATGAACTGTCGACCATATGAAGTAGACCCATATATATATATATATATATATATATATATATATATATATATATATATATATATATATATATATATATCTACATATACAGATATGTTGTATCTGTTTAGATATTAATATATATATATATATATATATATATATATATATATATATATATATATATATATATATATATCTATATATATATATATCTATATATATATATATATATATATATATATATATATATATATATATATATATATATATATATATACACACACATACATCTATATGTTGGAATACATTCCCTGTACTGTTGAATGACTGTGCTGGATGATATGTTTGTGAAAACATGAGGGCTATGTATATCTGACATGGCTTAGTGGTAAACCATTTTGGCTATGGTGTGCAGGATCCTGGGTTTGATCCCTGCAGAGGCTGTTTATTTTGTTGCTGGGCAGAACATGGGCCATTGGATACAGTGATTTAGGCAATTTTTAGCAGTTTTAAGTGGGTCTGTGCGGGTTTGCGTGGAGGTAAGCACTGCTAACTTCCGGTTAAAGTTTCTTATACTCAGCTTCTAAATTGCTTAACCAATGTAGGCATTGCTTACCCTCACACAAGCAGGCTTAAACACGCTTACTGCTGCTTAAAAGTGCTTACTCCCGCTTACCCCCGCCTAATTTCTTTAAAAGAAAAGAAAAAAGGGTTGATAGGAAAGTGGTGAAAAAGGGGCACAAAGAGGGAAACACAGTAGGGAAAATAGATAGGGATGTGGAGGAAGGGTGTGGGGAAGGTCCATAGCTGCCCATTCTTTCTACAGCAACAGCTGTACATATACACTGAATTTGGAGGTAGATTTGGACACTCAAACCCCTGGGAGGGGGTGAGGACAACAATAATAAGTTATGATGCCAATTAGACCAGATTACATGTGTCCAGTGGACATGTGTGTGAAATGGACAGCTATGTATGGGGCAAGATTTTTTTTGGGAACAGATTGCCCTTTTTTTTTCAGTTGAGAGTGGGATGTTGGGGAGGGTTAATAGGTAGATTTGGGGAAGTAGGTTGGGAAGGTTAACAGACAAGACAAACAAGACACATACAATGGACACAGTGTGACTGAGGTCCCCACCCATGGGTAGTCACCAATGCACCTTTACAGCCCCGAAGGTGGATGTGCTGGGGGCTGAGTCATAGAGCCAGGCTGACCCTCTAATCATGACACATGGCCCTCGAGCTGGCATAGCAGATCACCAAATTGCTGGTTGAGCTCACTACGCACCATGACCTGGACCTGGTGATGGGTGACAGATTCCATTCCCTGAGGCGGTTCTACCCGAGGGTGGTGCAGGACCAACAGACAGGGAGGTTCCGGGTTGGGCCCCAGATGTACTGGTGCCTGGTGCCATGGCCAGCTGAGGTGGGACAGGTGGGTCCGCTGTGACCAGCCTTCCCAAACGTGCTATAGTGTTTAGATTTTATCATCATATGTGGGTTAGTAATAGTCAACACATTCCAGGGTTAGGTATAACAGCATGCATAGTTATTCCCATTAAACCAGATACGGAACAGTTGCATAGCAAACAGAACACATGCATATATGGGACCACGGTGGTAATAAGAACAGCATGCAGGTACATTGATGGTACCATGCACCAAATGTTGGAATAATTCAATATAGCACATGCATGGGAACAATTAAAATATTTATCAAACAAGAGGACATTATCAGAAGACTGGAGTCATTACATACCGGTTGGGGTAGGTGTGTTGTTTATTGTTGGCGATATGGTGGGGGGGAGAAAGATGTCATATAACAACTAGTATATTCCTTTGTCCACATTACTTTCCTAGTCAGTGCTGTTATCTGGACCTTACAAGTCTTACTACACTACTCTATAGCCTTAGTTTGGACAGTGATATGGCTGTCGTCATCATTATACCTAAACAGATTTTGCCTGCAGTATACGCCTCTTACCTGATATACCTGTGGAGGGAATGTTTGTTAACACTAACTGTTTCTACACATACTCCCTGATTCGAGGTTGATGTTGTACACATAGCTATCCAACTCTTTCTGCACAGACTCTGGCCATGTGTTGACCACATGCAGATGTACCGGGACATATCTAGACTATTGCCCTCTTCAACCTTTAGTGACTTGACACACACATATACATGCTTTCCTACACAGTTATATTATGTAGCACAGTGTGGGTGGCAGTGATCAGTGATACTTTATTATTCAGAGAAACTGCAACACTCACAATTCCCTACATTACCAGAGTAAACAGCACCAGTACAGGGTGTAATGGGTTTTATTTCTCAGCACAGTGTTCGTATCCAACGTACCTGTGGGAGCAATGTTTGTTAGCACTACCTAAATGTTGCCACACAAAGTTCCAGATTACACATTAGTATTATGCACACACATCTCACTCTGTTACTGTACACACTCTGGTCACAGCCTGACAACATGAGGGTGTAGATAGGACATACTTAGCTTATTACTCTCCTAAAAGTTTTGGGAGTTGCTACAGTGACAGGTTTGTTCACATAGATGTTGGACAATCACTTGTAGTCCCAGTTTGCTGGCTAAATATCTGGGATCATCCCACAGATGTACCAGGGGGACAGGGGGACATGCAGCAGATATGGGCCCATATACTGGACATTCAGGTCTCATCTGTACAGTTGTGGGGTATGATTCTGTATGCAGCCTACTTCCACTCCCAGGATTCAGACCATGGCTGTGTCTGCTACAACTTAAACACTGTCCATCAGAGTTGTGTGTGCTATATAGATATTGCTGTATATCTCCTATCTGCTTTCCGTCTTATAATTCTCTTGTGATTTTGCATTCTGACCTTGTATTACAACACTCATACAGATTTCCTGGACAGTTATATTTTGTAGGACAGTGTGGGCAACAGTGATGAGTAATATCTCATTATTCAGAGCAACTGCATCACTCACAGTGCCATACAATACCAATGTAAGCAGTACCAGTACAGGGTATCTTTCTTGTATTTCTGGGCACAGTGTTTGTATGTGACAGACCTGTGGGAAAAATGTTTGTTAGCACTATCTGATTGTTGCCACACACAGTACCAGATTCCATATTACTATTATGCACATATATCTCACTCTGTTACTGTACACACTCTGGCCACTGCTTGACAAGATGGAGATGTAAATGGGACATACGTGGCTTCTTAGTCTCATAAGGTTTTGGGGAGTTACTAGTGTGCCAGCTTTGTTCCCATAGATGTGTGTCAATCAGTTATATTTCCTGTTTGCTGCCTATACGTCTGGGATCATCCCACTGATTTCCCAGGAGGACAGGTTGACAGGCAACAGATATGGGCCACTTTACTGGACATTCTGGACATATCTATACAGTTGTGGGGTATGATTCTGTATGCAGACTACTACCACTGGCAGGATTCAAACCATGGCTGTGTGTGCTAAAAAAATAACAGTTCACATCTCAGTTGCATGGGCTATTTGGGTTTTGTTGTCTGCCTTTTCCCTGTTTTCTGTCTATGTGTCTCTCAGTTGGGTTAAATGGCCTCTGGGGATTACAACAGTCATATACAGGCATTCCTACACATTCTATTTATGGTGCACGGTGTGGGTAACAGTGCTTATTACAACAGTACTATTACGTGAATGCAAATCTACATTACCATATGATACTAGAGTATACACACGCAGTCCAGCAGTTAGACCTTTATTATCAGGCTATTACGCTTTTATTTACATACAAACTATTTGAAACTCTTTCTGCCATATTCTCCAGTGTATGTAGTACTTGCCTTAAACAATACAGGTTTTATACAGGCAATTAATTTACTCATACTTTTAGATTTATTTCCTATGACAGTAAATACGACAGTATTACTGACCTGCCTCATGTCACAACCTCTCCACCCAACTTCCATGGGCCTCCTGGTTCATGGCCCGCTCATTTGCAGCTGTGGAGGACATAAGAGGAATATTTAGCCATACCTATCCATGATATACATGAGCTGACAATTGAAAGACACATAGTGGGGTGATACTTACAGCTGGTACACCCTCTGCCGTTCTAGCCTCTTGGATCCACTGGTCCAAGAGGTCCCCCTTACACTGCTTCAGGTCAGCATAGTGATGCCTGACCTGCTCGCCAAGTCAGGGTATGCCAGTGGCACTGGCGAGGTCATAGGCGAGATGGTCCCAGGCTTCTGCCTTATATTGGGAGCCCTGGTACTGGCCCTGCAGCAGTCTCTGTTCATAGTCTTTGACAAGGAGTCCTGCCATGACTCTGGACTCCTGGATGCACCAGTTCTGAGCTTCCTGCACTTTTTCATGATTGGCCAGTTTTGAAAAGGCTAAGCTATGGGCAAACCTGCTTACCTAAGGTTGGCATTGCTTAAAGGGGTATAACACTGGGCACATTGAGTTGGCTGGCCTCCACATTGCTTACACCTCCTAAGCTGGCCTGTGCAATGCTTAGCTTTGCTTACATTTGACTTTGCATTATACTTCCTTTTTGACATTGATTTATTATTCATTACATCTTATATGTATGCCTGGTATCCATGATTCATGTGTACGTACACTGTATGGGGTCCTTGTGTTTTATTGGGGATTCAACACTCTATAAAAATTACACTTGACTTCTGGGCTTACTACTGTACTCCACTTCGCATATTTATGCTATGTAGTGGGTTATGGAACATATGTCTGTATACTGATTCCTTTCACAAGTTCAGTTTGAGTTTACTATAGTGAAGACTTGTTTGCTGATTCCTCATTCTTCTGTGATGGCTTGGCAGTTAACTACTGTGACTATAGTGTATAGGGTCCTGGGTTCAAGACCTCCAAGGCTGTTTACTTTGTTGATGGGCAGAACAAGGGCCATTGGATACAGAGTGATTAGGGCACTTTTGAGCAGTTGTAAGTGGGTTTGTGCGAGGGTAAGCAATGCTAACCTCCAGTTACATATGCTTACAGAGAGTTAGCCTCAATATTGCTTAACCTGTGTGTACATTGCTTACCCCCATGAAAACAGGTTTAAACTCACTTACTAGTGCTTAAATATGCTTACTACTGCTTATTGGTGCTTTATTCATTATGACACTGACACCTCACGTGTGCATTTACTGCAGTACTCCAGTTCATAAATATATGCTGTTTAGTGGGTTATGCAACATAAATATGAGTCATGACGTGCTTTGCCATGGAACATGCTACAGTGGGACTTGAACCGGGAATGCCTGGGCATAAGACAAATGCTCTGTCCATTACACTATTGCTATGCTGTTGCATTGACATATATCTTCCTTGTTATCCTCTTCAGCCGTTTAAGCTGCATTAACCGTAGCTAAGTGATGGGTACACCCACGCACCTATGATTAGCTTTAATCGGATTTTTAAAAAAACCAAACGGGTTTGTTCATTTTATTTCTATATACTTGCTGTTGTACATGGGGGGGGCTGTTGGTGGGGATATGCGGCCACCTATGAGTGGTCTCGCTAATTTCTTAGCCCTTTCTGCTGTTATTCATTGCAGGGGCGTGTATATTCTGAAAGCTCTGCTGTCAGACACGCCCCCTGCACTCTTTCACGCTCAGTGTAAGAGTAGGAGCTCGGGCAGCGCGCCTCATTAATATGCATAGCATGCTGCCGTCCTGCTCCTAAATGGCACTTCTGTGCAGGACTAAGCTAGTCCTGTATGGACGATTAGTAAATCCGGGGGTACTTTTCTTTTTTTGAAATAATGATATTGCGACAAAGAAAAGTAGATTCATATATATATATATATATATATATATATATATATATATATATATATATATACACACACACACACACACACACACACACACACACACACACACACACACACATACACACACACATGCATACATACATACATATATCTATCAGTGGCAGATTTAGGCACTGGTGTGGGGGCAAGAACCCCCTCTTTTGATAACCTGCCATACTACTTGATGGAAAAAAAAAGTTAAACTGTTTCAGCTGAATTACTGAGTCCAAAATCTTGAAATTGAAGTACTTAAATGCAACTACAGTCTTTTTTCATTTTTATTATTTGTTAGTCACTTGTGGTATGTAAAATACATTACTCTGCCTTGACGTTTAACTTTTCATATGGTTTTCACTCGCTGTAGTTTGAAATGCAGTAGCACTACTGATATCCATCTCATGGCTATTTACAGGATTGGTCATGCCTATTGGCAGGTTAATTTACTGGTGTGTTTTTTTCAGTTATTCCACAACTGTTTGCCCTGGGAATACCCCTTCCTTATTTAATGCTTAGCCCAACACATCAATCAACCTTCCAGCTCCAGTGTAGGAACACGCATGAAGGCTTAGGGAATAGTTGTCTGCTACCAGTTTCTGGACACAGTTATTTTCATAACAAAGTGGAGCAAAACACATGATGACGATGCAGGTTTTATCTTGTTTACAAAAAGTTGATCCTAGAATTTCTATGGATAGTTGCAGGAAAGTATTTTTTTAATTCTGCAGGGTTAAACCAGATGCTATGTGTAGCAACAGGTCCTGGGTTGTTTGTAGATGAAATGACTATTCTTGCTGTGCTGTTTGATGTTGTAATGTTGACTTTGTAGGACTAATGTGGAGTTGGATGAAGCAAGCTAGAATACAAGCAGTTAACTACAGTTTCTGTGCAACAAAACTACATTAATGTAGCCATTATTTATTTATTTTTATCCTGGCAGGGTCAATCCAGATGCTTCAGCTAGGCAATGGGTATGGGGCCTGTTTGTGGATGAACTTTGACCATACCGTTTACTGTTCTAATTCTGTCTTTACAGGACTATTGCATTATTTTTGATGAAGTAAGATGCAATACAAGCTATGATTATTGCTTGTGTGAAAAAATGCATTAATGTAATCAGTGTTTTATTTAATTATTTATTTGTTTGTTTTGTTTATTTATGCTTAAACCTAGCATGGTCAGCAAGATACTGTAGGTAGAAATTTATATGGGGGCTGTCTGTAAATTAAATTATTACCCTTGTTGCTTGCTGTTGTAATTATTACTTTTTAGAATGAATCTTTGTAAAGTGAGCTGGAATACATGTTGTTGTTATTATTTGCATGGGGGCTTGAGGTTGGTATAACGGTTAAAGTGTTTACCTCCCAGACACAAAGTACAAGATTTGATTCTCACCTTTAAAAATGCTAAGCTTAAATAATCCACAGTTAAAATACTTGCTTATGAGACAAAATACATTAATTGTACCATTTTTTGTTTTGTTTTGTTTTTTACCTGTCAGAATGAAACCACATGCTGTGGGTAGGCAATGGGTGGGGACTGACTGTGGGTGACATGATATGCTACTGTTTTCTTTTCTAATTCTAACTTTCCAGGACTACTGTGTATTTGGGTGAAGCAAACTGGAACATGAGCTGCTGTTATTGCTCCTGTGAAACAAAAAACACATGAATTTAATTATTTTTATCATGGCAGGGCCAACAAATTACTAAAAAGTTAGTTTTATCCTGGCAGAGCCAATCTAGATACTGTGAGTAGGTAATGGGTATGGGGGACTGTTTCTATATGAAAGTATTGGCCCTTTTGTTTTGTTTTTATAATTCTGGCTTTACAGGACTGAGTTGTATTTGGGAGAAGTAAGATGGAGTATAAGCTTTGATTACTGTGTGTATGAAAAAATACATTAATACAAACATTATTTTCTTTTCCTTTTAACCTAACAGGGTCAAAGCAGATACAAAAATAGTAAATAGGTATGAGTGTTGTCTGTGGATGAAATGACTGGCCCCTACTGTTTGCTGTTGTAATTCTAATTTTGTAGGTCTTAAGTGTATTTGGGTGGAGTAAGGAGGAATAAAAGCTGTGATTACTGTTTCTATGAAACAAAACCTATAGTAATGCAATACTGATTTTTTTACCCTGAAAGGGTCAGTCCAGATACTTAAAGTGGGCAGTCGGTATGCGGACTGTCCATTGATGAAATGATTGGCTATGAATTTTTAGAAAACATTTTTGTGTTCTGTTGAAGAAAGTATTTTGTGTTGTTATTTTTCACACATATTAAATAGAATCTTTACTAATTCATCCAAAAGGCTGTATTCTCGGTTTATATTTGATATTGCATGACTTTAAAGTATATTTAGGGTTATATTCCTCTGTGATTTTCTACAATGGTTACATTTGTTTTCATATATTGCATATCATGGAACAGAGTATTTGCTTTGGGTATTTTTTTTTTCATAACACATATTTCCTTGAGTTGCTGAATTTTTTATAAGTCATTCACCATTTTTACAGAAACCATTACAAAATTGGTTACATTTACTGTGATACTTTCTGTGGTGATATCGCCTTCAGTGGGACTCTTTACTATGCTATCATAATGCATATGTAAACTATGCCACTGTGGAAGGCGACTGTGGCTTTCCATGGGTAACCAAATCTCAACAGAGTATGCCTTCAAACATGTGGTAATGGCTGAAAATGTGTTGTATGCCAGACAGGTGTTACCCAACTCCATTACCACAGCCTCCACACAATGTTGTACAACAAAATGTGTATTGCAGTGTTTTCAACATATGCTGTCAGAACATTTTAAGGTGATCTTTCAACAGTCCATGACACCCAGTGCGCCCCCCCCCCCAGTTGGTGTATTTTATTTATTTATTTAATTTTACATTTCTTGACCGGGATAGTCCGACTAGATATATGTCCATTTTCATCTGAGGCCCGGGGAGAAAAGCTCCAGATAACACAGACAGAACATAATAGATATGAGTCAAACATATTTACAAAGCCCTCTAGTAGGTACTCACAATATACATAGTGAATAATACTATACAAAAACAATAGGTTGCAGCAAGCTATTATGAGCAAGAGATGCGTACAATATTAATTTAAGTAAGGCATTGAATAAGTAGTGATTACTTACTGTCCAGACTGCACTCCCCTTCTGCAAACTCCTGGATCCACCACTGTCTATATCTATCTATAGAGGTAGATAGATAGATAGATAGATAGATAGATAGATAGATAGATAGATAGATAGATAGATAGATAGATAGATAGATCCAGCACAAACACAAATGCATATTTATCTATCTGTCTATCTATCTATCTATCTATCTATCTATCTATCTATCTATCTATCTATCTATCTATCTATCTATCTATCTATCTATCTATCTATCTATCTATCTATCTATCTATCTATCTATCTATCTATCCAATCTATTTTTATGTCTTGAAGAACCCATTAGTTTGCCTACCAGATGTCTTTCCAACCCAAATCAGAGATGATTTAGGTCTAACTGAAAATGTCCGAAAGGGACAGCAAGAGACTCAGCTAAATTCAATGAACCATAGTTACTCCTTAGATATACCTTTTCTTCAGATGAAAAAGGTGAACAAAGGCTATTTTCAACAGAAATCTTTATTAGTCTTATACAGATCATCAAACTTTAACAGGTGTTAATACAAGCAAAAGTGAATTCACCTTAAGTATGTTTGGGTAGTGGGACTGCTTAGCATGGTAAGGCTAGAGCTCACATTTGGTTGGCTGAAAAAGGTCATCATTTGGAGGACTCCAGTTGGTGAAACTCCTCTAGCCTTCATTTGCATAAAAGTCACTACTCTTACCCTTATAAATCAATTTCCCTTTTAAATTGAAAGTGTTAAATATTTCCGTTTCGCTGAAAGAAAAAATAGTGGAGATGAAAACTGACATGGCGTTCCCTATTACAGTGCAGTTCCCTTTTTTTCTGCTTAATTCATGTTTATCTTTATGGTTTATTATACCAGTCTAATGTAATTTATTTGGAAAGTCAGCAAGACCCAAAATGTTAGAAGTCTGATAAAACAAATGAACGCAGTAAACTACTGACAGAAATTCATGTGATATAACAGAAGTAAATAGGATATACTACTGTGCAAGAAATAAAACAAAAACAAAAGTGGGCAGCCATAAATCCAGAGTCTCCAAAAGTATTAAATTGAAAATTCAATAACAAGGATGCTGGAAACACAGTAAAACCGTCAGTTTATTATGCAAGTATACAACTTTCGCCAACAGGCTTCCTCAGACAATATTGAATTTACAAACTAAAACGATATTTAAACCTCTAAAAAGTCACATGTTCTAAACAAATTAATCAATTAAAGATGTTCAAGCAAATATCTAAGAAAAGGCTTTAAAGTAAAAGTACCACTTAAGCCAGGGGGTATGTATGCTTTCATTCTCAAAATCCAACACGTTCCTTCATTTTCAGTCAATAACTTAATACCACCACCACGTAATCGCATATGAATTACTTTCAGTATCAAAAATTTAAAACTATGAGCATCCCCTTTATTTAAAATGTGCTTATACAAGACATTAGTTATAACCTTTCGCCTTATTTCTGAGAGATGGACACCTATCCTTTCTTTTAATTTTCTGTTCATAATACCTATATAGTAACCATCATATAATTCACACTTAGCCATATAAACAATATTCTGAGTGTTGCAATACCCATAGGCATATAGCCTGAAATCAAGCCCTGTGACAGGATGTTTAAAAGTATTTTGCATATGTATATATATATATATATATATATATATATATATATATATATATATATATATATATATTTTTTTTTGCAACATGTGCAATCATTACATTTAAAAGTACCCCATTTGTTACTTATAACATTAAAACAGAGTTCATTTAAGTGTGGTGCATCTTTTATATCCAAAGTTTGGTCTATGAGATACTAAGCCTTTAAGTTCTGCTATATCCTGTAAAATGAACCAATGTTTATTTATAATCCGCCTAACCATAGGAGTATTTTTATTAAATGTCAGCATATACCTTATCTTCTGTTTCTGACTAGATTTCATTGTCGTTGTGGTAACATATAACTGATGAAAAACCTGGTCTGGCAGTGAAAGCCCATTCTTGATAGGCATATAATGTTTCATATTTAGAATAGCCACAATTGTGAAAATCAGTGGCCAACTGCTTAGCCATATTTATGTCTGTTGTATTTAACCTTGCAACTCTTTGCATCTGGTTCTTCATCATATTTCTAAATACAAATGGTGGACGCATGCTAATGCGGTGCAAATAACTGTTCCTTTTTACATGTTTCTTGAACAACTCTGTCCCTATATCCCCATTAATGTCCTTAGTGAGCAAAACATCCAAATATGTTATCTTACTTAATGAAATCTCATATTTAAACTTCAAAAAGGTGATGGTGTTAGATATATAGACAAAAAAGTCTTCAAATGAGGTGTGATGTCCTTTCTAAACAAGAAAAATTTGTCCACACTATGAAAACCTATTTGTCCCAAAAAACGATTGTGGGCAGATAAGAGATACTTTTCTTCCCATACATATGTTACTATGTTAGCATATGTATTTGCAACAGGAGTACCCATTGCAACACCTCTTACTTGTTGGAAAACATTTGTCTGAAAAATAAAAACATTATTTTCTAACACCATCTGTAATAGCTCACATATGAACTCCATTCGGTCAAGTGAATAAGTGAAAACTTATGTAAAAAAGCCTGTATACTATGTAAACCAATCTCATGTGGTATGACTGTAAAAAGGGAGTCTACACCATGAGTAACAAAATACAATTCAGTTCCTGTTCTACATTGAGACCAATCATAGAGCTGCTGTAAAAATGTAGTTGTAGCTTTCAATATAACAGCAGCCTTATCAAGCCAAGGTCTTAATTGTTGTTCTAGATATTTCGACAGGGGTTCAGTAACCCATCATCTAGCAGATACTATGTGTCTTATCAGTGGGTTCACAAGGCTTTTATGTATTTTAGGAATGCCATAAATTATAGGGAGTTTGAATGTTTTAGTTATAAAATAATTAAACAGTTCATTATTTATAGTCCCTCAATTGTACATAGTACAAATGACATGTTTAACATTTAGATCAATAATGTCGGCTTCTGTCCTACTTATATGCTTCTAGTCATCTGTATTCAACAACAATTGCATACTATCATAATAATATTTAGTGTCCATAACAACCACACCTCCACCTTTGTCTGCATTTTTAATTACAATATCCACATTCATTGACAAAGATTGTATGGCTTTAAATTGTTCTAAACTCAAATTGCAGAAACTGCTTTGCTGTTTGGTATTATATAAGTTATAAATATAACATTCCACAGCTTTCTCGGACACCTGTAAAACAGTGTTAGTAGGTGGTGTATAGGTACTAGAATGTTTCCATAGCCCAGCAGTATAAACATTATCAGCACCAAAAATTATTTTTAAATTTAAATTCCTAATGAACTGTTTCAGTTCCAACAATGTTATGGAAGTGTCAACAAATTGAGATGGTATGAACGTTAATCTCCTGCTTAAAACAAACAACTCATGTTCATTCAAGGCATAGTTTTTTAGATTAAATACCAGTCTCATCTCTTCATTTGGCTTCTTGTCATGGGTCATTATGTGGACTCATTTGCATTCTTGCTGCTCCTTAGCCTCCTTATTTGTGCCCTCGGTTTTCTCATTGGCAATGGCTGCTCTGAAAGTAAAGGAAACTCCATAGAATCTAGAGCTCGCACTTGGTTGGCATCCACAGTGGCAGGAGGGTGAAAGGGATTATCAGAGTGGATAGCTGTCAATATCTGCAGGTTGGAAATTTTGTGGCAGAAAATTATATATATATATTACTGTGCAGCTAAATTAATAAAAGGTAAGGTCTTACCACAAACATACAGGGCAATAAGGGAAAGGAAGGGAAGAATTCAAATGCCAGCATGGAAGTATTGAACAGAAAAAAACTATAAAGCAATTAAGACAAGAAGTGTCACTGTTAGAAGACTATAGAAGAGGGAATGGATCAATAAAATTACATAGAAAGATGGATGTGATAAAAGCCATGTGCAGGATTGGAACAGACCAGGATCTATTACACACTATTGCAAATAATAAAGATAGCAGCACAGGCAGAAAAACGTAGAAGATAAGCAGATAAATATAAAGGAAAAGTACAAAATAAGCAATTTACTGATGACCCAAAAAGGTTTATAGGGGTTTGGGAAACAAAGCAAAATGAATAGAAACACCACCAACAAAAGAAAAAAAAAACAGAAGTAGACACAATTTTGGAGAAATATTTATGAAGACCCTGTAGAATATAACAAAGATTGTGAATGGATAGAAGAAGTAAAACAAACAGTAAGAAGTTCAAATGTACAGGATATAAAATGAGATGAAGTAACTACCAAAGAAACTGAAAAAAAAAATTAAGAAATGTTCCTAATCAGAAAACCCCAGTCCCAGATGCAGTACCTAACTTCTGACTAAAAGTATTAACATCTTTACACGAAGATTTAGCCCAGAGCAAGAACTATTTATATGCACACCCCAGACACTAACCTAGTTAACAACAGGAAAAATGATACTCCTCCTTAAGATTGAACCTGCAAACTATCCTAAAAGCTATAGACCAATAACTTGCCTTATGACAGTGTATAAACTATATACTGCAACTGATGCTGACAGAGTTTATAGTCATTTAGAAGAGAACTCAATTGTGGCAATAGAACAAGAGGGTAACAAAAGAAAGACCCTCTGACCCTCTTCAAGGGCAACCTTGATGAGTGGATAGGAAACCACAAATTTGTCACAGGAGTTCCACCTGTGTCCCTCATTGATAGGGGTGACAAGTGCTGACTGGGGTTTCTTTTTGGGGATAAACTTTTGGCTAGGCTTGTAAGGGCCCCAGGGCCATTAGCCTAGTAACTTCCTATTATCCTATAAGAAATATGGAACAAAGGATCATTTGCTGTTAAACAGACTTGTAAAATGGGAAAGAATCTAAGTATGGCATGGAGAAATTACAAAAAAGCATTTGAGAGCATCCTATATTCATGGATAAAGGCGAGCTTACAAATGTATAAGATACAACCTACATTGATCAATCACATTACAGTGGCCATGAAAAACTGGTAAACCTCTTTGCAGCTAAGCTGTGATAAGGGACAAATTATTATCCCAAGAATAAAAATTCACCTTCACTCATTATGCTATCTAACAAAGTGTAAAGAATTCTCATGTTCTTTTTGTGGATACTTTAAAATTGTGTAGTTCAGCAGATGAGAAGCTGAAAGCACAACTGCACATGGTCAAAACTTTCTCATATGATTTAAGAATGTCTTTTGGTCTTGACAAATGTGCTAAAGCAACATTTAAAGCAGAAAAGCTGCTGCACCAAAAAAATATCAGTCAGGGAAAGGAATGTGATGTAAATAAACTTGAGCAGGATAGGGTATATAAATATTTGGGAACCGATGAAGGATTAACAATAAAACATGAGCAGTTACAAACCAAGCTCAGTGAGGAATATTTTAGAAGACTAAAATTAGTACTTAAAGCAGTATTGACATCTAGGACCAAAGCCCAAGCTAAAAACAAATTTGCTTATCCTGTTCTAACTTAAAGTTTTGGGGGTGATTGACTGGCCCCAAAACATATAGGATCAGTTGGACAGGAAATCAAGAAAAATGCTTCACACCTTATCAAATGATATATAAAAATCAATGTATACCAAAATTATATATTCCACTGTCTGAAGGCGGTAACTGATTATACATATGGACCTGCAATCATAGGACTACATACATGTCTGCTGAGCTCATCAGAAACAAACACAGTGAAAGTTTTGAAACATGAAGAGAACAAATCTAAGGTGACTTCCCTGCTTAATTTAGCAGAAGCATATCAGTGTGTAGTGAGAATGGAAACCAAACCAGAAGTAGACAAAAGTCAGGCAGCCACTAAATGTGTCATAAAAAAAAAAAAAGATTATAAAGAGAAGGATCAGATGAAAAGGCAAGAAATGCAAAGAAGGCACAGATATAGTTGCAAGTACAAAGAACTCCTGGAACAACCTTATACTGATCAGGATCTGATGCGGGAATGGTTAAGAAGAGGTGAATTTAACCCAAAACATGAAAGGTAATATTAAAGGCCCAGGATAGTGGACTATGCACACTTTGGGCTACAAAATTCATTGAACATTTGGAAGAAACAAGCAAATGCAAGTTCTGTTAAATAGAACTAGAAACAGTCACGCATCTTGTTGCTGGGTGTGCTACACTACTGGCAGAGGGACTGTATATTAAAAGACATAATAATGTAGCAAGACTGTTGCATTGTGGATAGTGCAAACATTACAATTCTAAAGTAACTGAGAAGCACTGGAAAATAAGCCACAAAGCATTATACAGAATGATGAAGTTTATACGACATAGGATTACCCATTACCAAAAGTTCAAAAAATAGATGAGAGAAAACCAGGTATAGTAGTTCATAAAAAGAAGACAAAGGTAGCACTGATCACTGAAATTGCTAGACCCAGTGATTGCAGTGTCTTATGTATAGAGAGATGCAAAGTCATAAAATACCATGATTTGCAGGCAGAAATAAGGGCAATATGGGAGATGGGTTGGGAGGTTGGCCTAATGGTTAAGGTGTTTGCCTTACAAACACAAGGTGCAGGGTTTGAGTCTCACAAGGGATAACTGGCTAGGCTTAAAATGGCTCACAATGTCAGTTAGATTAGTACTAATCTATGAACATATGAACCTAAGGATACCCAGATAGTTCCAATAGTAGTAGGAGCAATGGGCCTCATAAATAAGAATGTACAGTTTTATTTAGATATACTACCGATACATGTTAAGTCTGTATGAATTGCTGAAGGAGTTAGTTCTGGGCACATTGCAGGTGCTTTGAAGAGCACTTTTGGATAACATCACAGACTGAACAATACTAATTTCATTAACTTTAATCTTCCCTTGATTTAGGAATGGAGTCCATTCCCATCATGGTTTTCGAAACCAAAAAGACATGGAGAAATTAAACCATGATAAGCTATTATGGTAAGATACTTGCAGCCATGGTTAATATTCCACCCACCCTTTTCAATCCTAACTTGTTTGAAGATGGCATTCAGGACACCTTAAAATATTGTAAATAAAGTCATATAATGCTAATGGCAGACTTTAACACTTGATCTTCTAGGACCCAAGAAGTCAGAAGTTATCTATTTCCTCATGTAGAACAATATCACCCAACTAATTCATATACCTACCAACCCCAATCTATATAAGAATAATAGCAGTCTGTTAGACTTACTTACAACAAATATACTCTGCAGATTTAGTGAAATAAAATGCACCAAATATTCTAAGTAAACCATGTACTATTTAGGAAACTTTGCAATTTGGAGTCCCAACACACTCACAGGACTAGTAACGATAAGATCCTTCCTAGAACTGAAAGAAAACCTTGTATGAGATTAACAAATTACCTTGACTGGCCACCTTTATACCAATGCAGAAATCATATCCTTGCCCTAGATACACATATTTCCCTCTTTAAGCCTATTTCTGACAAGAATTTCTCATTACAAAATAAATGATTTAAGGGCAAGCAATGCCCCTAGATTACGCTGTACTTCAAATGTATGTAAGGTCTGTTTGTTAATTTTTCGTATTAAGCAAAGATATCCAAGTTATTAAAAGTGTATAAAGTGTCCTCATGTTTGTGCAGTGTTACAGTAAAGTTATTTTGCAGAATACAGCCATTACAGGGCATACTTCACAAAGTACAGTATTATGAAGAGATTATTGTGCATTTGAATGTTATTCCAAGCTCACAGAACATTTTGTTTGTACATAATTGTAAGGGCCATATTTTCAGTGTATGCACAAATGCACACTTTGTGGGCATTGCAGACAGATTTTGAAAACCCAGTGCACTTGTGTTTGACAGCAATATTGCTGAGAACTGGAGAGTGTTTTAGCAAGAGTACAACAATTTCATACAAGCTGCATTTTCTGATAAAGATGACCACACAAAGACATTTGTTTACTTAATTTAGTTGAGTCAGAAGCCATAGAAAGGGATCGGTCATTTGTGTATACACCTTCTATCTATGCTGGAGAGGGTCTATATTATATCATCGAATGCTTAAAAAAGCGAACGATGAATAATCAACCCCATGTAAGCGAAAGTTTGCAATCTTGAAAGCTCAGAACAGCGATTTTTTTCCAAGGGAAAAAAATCGCTGTTCAAAAAAAAAAACAAACAAACAAAAGAAAAACAATTTAAATAATACATAAAGTGGGCGGCTTCACAACCCCCAATGCAGGGGGCTGTGCCCCCCACACCCCCTACTTAAATATACCAACTCCGAGATCGCACTAAAGTGCCGAAAATGACAAAGTAATGGAAGCGGCCAAGCAAATTCTTTCCCTGGGAAAGAATTAGCTTAAAAGCCACTTCACTATTTTGCCTTTTCATTGTTTTAAGTTCGACCAAGATGCATTCGATAGAATGCGTCTTTTGTCATCTAATAGGAACCCTGCTGGAGAGGGGGAAACCATCATATTGTTGCACAGACTGAGTCAAGGGAGGACTGTGAGTGCTTAAAATGTAAATTTAGAGAAATGTGTAACCTCCTAGACAAATGCTACAATGGAAAGGCATTTATTTTACACAAGGGATCAAAAGTCTGGTCAAACTTTTGCAGCATATATAACTGACCTGAGAAACAAAGCTAAAATGTGCAGATCTGGTGATTTAAGCGATGGATTGATAAAGGGCAGGCTTGTGTGTGGCATTAAAAATGATGCTGTGAGAAAGATTTTGCTTTGTGACAGTGATTTAACTTTTTTTTCCAAAATTCTTTATTTAGTTTTTCAAGTCATTAGAATACAGACAAAATAAAACAGCAAAACAATGATAATGTACACTGGGTAAAGAACTGCAGGTACACAGAATCGATTGATTTAACTTTGAATAAGGCCAGTGAGATTTGTCAGATATATGAGTTCACAGGAAAGCACACAAATATGCTTGCAAATGAGAATAGCTCTTGAAGGCACAGTGATAAAGCTCATTGTTGATAGTATGCAATACGTGGTTAAGAGAAGCAGGCCCAAGCCATGGCAGGAACTGTAGCCCCCTGTAGCATTCATTGGTAAACCCTAGAGTTTTCTACCAAATTCCATAGCTTGCACAGTCTCAATGAAGCATAAGAGTGAGTCAGCAAACTCAGAGCATGGGCCCCAACCTAGTTTCATTACCAACTGTCATAATTGTGGTGGGAATCATGAAGCTAAAAGAGAAAGATGTTTGGTCAGCAATGCCACAAATGCAATAAGTGCAATCATTTGAAAAGGTTTTGTAAATCAAAAGGGCCACATTCTTTTATTAAAAGGGAACATTTTAAGAAATTAGTTGATCAGTTAAGAGACCTGCGACCCTATTCTTTATGTTGATGGTGTGTCAGTGCTTCATGAAACAATCAATGCAGTAGATTTAAGGGCAAAGAATGAAGTATTTTGCACTGTTTAGATAAATGGAAAACCCATAGAGCTTAAAGTTGACACAGGTTCCGTGTGCAATGTTATGTTAGCAAAAACTTTTGCAAAAGTGCATCACGGTGAAAGGCTTAATTTGGCAAGGTGTAAGAAGCTTGTTGCTAATGGAGGTGAAGAAATTCAAACCGACGGCTCAGTAGTGCTTTCATGTTACTCAGCTGAGAGATGTTACGACTTGTTATTTTATATGGTCAAAAGGAATGTCCAGTCATTATAAGGGCTCAGAGGCAGTTTGAAAATGGGATGGTTTTCATTTAATAAGAAAGTCCACCAAGTTAGGTTAAAAAAACACTACTCTAATTTCACCCAGTACATTTTTTCAACCTATGCTGATCTTTTCAAAGACAGATTCGGCAAACATATAGTTGTGTACTCCATGAAGTTAGACACAGAGATCAGTTCAGTTATCAGGCCAGAACGTAAAGTTACAATAGCCATGCAGGACAGAGTCAAAGCTGAGCTAGATAAAATTGTGTGACAGGGTGTGATTTGTCAAGTTGAAACTCCAAATGAGCAGGTATCTTCCATGGTGGTAGCTCATTAGAAAAACTCAGATGACATCAGAATATGCACTGACCCATGAGATTTGAACAAAGCATTAAAAAGGCCTCATAATTCAATGCACACAGTCAAAGACGTTGCAGCTTCAGTGTCAAATGCCACTGTTTTTTTTTCTGTCTTAGAGGTAAAGAGTTCATTCTGGCAAATTCAGCTTGACAAAAATCATCATTGCTCACTACTTTCAGTACTCCATTTGGCATGTACAGATTTTTGAGAATACCATTTGGAATAAATTCTGCAAGTGAAGTCTTTTAGCATGCAATGGAACAAATTTTTTCTGGGTATCCTTGTGCTATTATAGTTGACAACCGGTCTATACCAGGTAAGCCAGAATGGCTTCAGTGGTGAAAAAATGGTCCACTAGGCATATAATACGTAACAAAGCAATGTATTAACAACACACAGAGGAAAAAAATAAAACCTAAAATTTTTTTATGATACCAACATATTTGCTTAATGTTGGCAATGAACTTTTATTACTTATATTAATTTTATTAATTATGTGCATTCTGACCCTCTAAAATGAATTTCATTGTGTATACAAGTTATATATATGCACACATATTTTAGCTTTTACTCATACAGACATTATTCATTTATATATTCATAAATTTTCGTGAATAGGATACACAAGCATGTGCGTATGTGTTTGCACTTGTAAAACCTAACACTATTATATTAGTTATATACTTTTTAATATATATTTTTACTTTCTAATTTCATGACAACTGATTGTAATGCACAAATGGTATACACACACACACACACACACACACACACACACACACACACACACACACACACACACACACACACACACACACACACATGTTTTTTTTACTATTTGTGTTGGTTTGACTCATGGTAAAAATGCATATTAATTGCACATTTCATTGTGTTATACCTTTAACTATCACCCCCTACACCAAATGATTCAATTAGTGAAAACAGAAAATGATTGGTACTTTTGTTTTGAAACTTAACTAATGATGGTATAAAAGTTTGTCAGTTGTTGGGCATGCTCTGTTCTTGAAAAAGTCTCCTACATAGGAGACAAAAGCATTTGGATTAATATTATTCATTTATTTTATTTTTTCCTCTGTGTGTTGTTAATAAATTGCTTTGTTACATATTATACGCCTAGTGGATCGTTTTTTCACCACTGAAGCCATTCTGGTTCATCTGTTTTGCGGCTTTTGGTTTGTATAATTCTATATCAGGTAACCAAACTTTTAATAGTTCAAATCACTAAACATCAAACACTAATGATCAAACTATTAAAAGTTTTAATACCTGATAAAACAATTTAAAAAAAAAAAAAAAAAAACTAAAGGGTGTGAGCAGGGGGGCAAGCCACGCTGCCCCCCCCCCCCCCACAGCCTCCGCTGCTTAAATATACCAACTCAGAGATGCGCTACAGTGTAGGAAATGGAAATCTTCCATTTTCGCACTGTAGTGCACTGAAGTACGATCTCGAAGTTGGTATATTTAAGTAGTGGGGGGGTGCAGGGGGCTTGCCCCCCTGCTTACACCCTTTTGTTTTTGTTTTCTTGTTTTTAAAAAATTTTTAGCAATTCGAAGTATGCATACTTCGATCATTAAAGTTCGATCTTTAGTGATTTGAAGTATGCATACTTCGCTAATCTGATATAGACCCATTGACGACATATTAGTAGGAGGTCATGGTGAAGCAGAGCATGACAGAAACCTCAGAAAAGTTCTGGAAAGGACACATCAAGTGAATCTTAAGCTCAATCCACAGAAATGCAAATTCAGGCTACAAGAAGTTACTTATATTTGACATTTATTTACCAGTGCAGACTTATGACCAGACCCTTCAAAGCAAACAGTATTTTTGAGATGACATTTCCAGACAACCTTCAAGCCCTGCAATGTTTTTTTGGCATGGTCAACTACCTAGGGAAGTTGATTCCAGACTTGAGCCAAATACCAGCACCACACAGAGAGCTGACATGTAAAGATATATCATGGTCTTGGTTAGAGCAACACCAAAGAGCATTTGATGTCCAGAAACAGAGAATTGATAGTCCATCAACTCTGACATACTATGATGTTCACAAACCAGTTACTCTTTCATGTGATGCTTCAAAATTTGGTCTTGGTGCAATCATTCTACAAGAGGATCAACCTGTTGCCTATGCATCAAGAATTCTTACCCAAAATAACATGCAGTATGCCAGACTGAGAGAGACCTTTTGACAATTGTGTCTACATGTCTGAAGTTCCACGATTATGTTTATGGTAGACCTATCCAGATCGAAACAGACCACTAACTTCTAGTCACTATCTTGAGAAAGCCTATGCATTCAGCTCCAGCCTGGCTGCAACATATGATGCTGAGATTGCAAAAGTATAAATTCAATCTTGTCTACAAGAAAGGCAAACTTCTTTATCTTGCTGGTATATTGTCCAGATCACCTAGAAACACCACAAAACAGCATGAGAATGAGAACTGTGATTGTGAAGTCATGGAAGTGTGAAATGTTTCTTCCACACATCTTGATGAGCTGAGAGAGCACGCAGCCACATATCCTTTTTTACAAAGGCTCAACCACTTTATCATTCAAGGATGGCCATCAAAGCAATTTGGTTTACCTCAAGAAGTGCAACCTTATTTCCCATACAAAAATGCGATTTTGTCTGACAAAGGTTTCGTCATTAGAAAATATCTGAAAGTGATTGTTCCAAAGTTCTTGCAACCAGAGTATTTTACTATCTTGCATCGTGGTCACCCAAGAACCTACACTACCAAAAGAAGGGCAAGAGGACTAGTATTTTGGCCTTCTATCACAAGACATTGAGAGAACACTTTTATCTTGTTCCATATGTAATAATACTAAGCCACATCAAGAGAAGGAACCACTTCAGTTAAACCAGATTCCAGAATTACCTTGGTTGACAGTAGCCACTGACATTTTCGAGTGGAATGGTTAACATTATTTGATATTAGTAGACTCTTACTCCAATTGGTTTGAGATTGACCTACTTCCTAACCTAGCATCCAGTATTGTCATAACTATGATGAAGCATCATCATTTTGCAGTGCATGGTAGTCCTCTCAAAGTTATTTCTAACAATGACGCACAGTTTACAAGCTAGTAGTTCAAAATATTCGCTGAAGAATGGGACTTTACTCATGTTACAAGTAGTCCTAAGTACCCTCAGTCAAATGGTTTGGGAGAGTATGAGGTTCAAAGTGCAAAACAGTTACTAGAAAAGTCAAAATGAGACAGTAGTGATGTTTTCCTAACTCTTTTGAATCTCAGAACTGTTCCTCATGACAAACATCTTGGTTCATCTACTCAGAGACTTCTGTCCAGAGAAACCAGAACCACATTACCAATCAGTAGTCAATTATTGGTTCCAATTGTCAAGAACAACAAGTCAGTGAAAGCCAGTCTGTTGAAGAAATGCCTAACCCAGAAGTCCTACTATGATGAAATTAGCAAACCGCTCAATGCATTGTGAGAAGGAGAAGTGGTAAGGATGCAAATGTCCAAAGGTTATGATTGGATTTGTTTCATGAAGAATATTTGCCCAGAGCCGAGATGATACATTGTGAAATCACAAGGAGTAGATTTTAGGTGGAATCAGAATCATTTGAGACCATTGTCCAAGCCTATACCACAGCAGATAACCTGTGAGAAAGACTCTTTATCTCAGAGTGAGTTATCTGGTGTTCCAATTCCTGAGGAAGTTCCAGAGGACATTCCCATTCCTGTGATGAATCCAGAAGTTCCTGATAAGAGTTCTGCACTGAGGACTGTCCATGTTGCTAAACTTAGTATAGATTGTTATGTTACGAGATATGGTTGCACCTCTAAACCCTGTAACAGATATGAAGCAACTTGGACATGAATATTGTGTTCTGTTTCTAATGTATGTAATAATGCATGCCTAACTCTGATACTGTTTTGACAAAGGGCAATCTTTTTAAGAGGGAGGATGTAGATCAGTGTGTGTGTGTATATACCTTTCAGAAGCTATCCATGGGCTTGCACAAGTGTATAAATACTGAGCACATGCAAGTCTGACTGCCATTTTGTAGAAAGACGTTGAAATGTAAGCATGTATGTATGTAAGGTCTGTCTGTTAACTAGTTTGTTTATATTTTATGATGCTGCTACCTGTCTTGAAGTGTTTCTAGGCATTAAAGCATCTAAATGAAATGTCCCACCTGCTTGTCATCTATGCTAGAAAGAGAAAGAGAGAGAGAGATGAGTGACATAGACCATACTACATTACTTAGGAATCAAGAAGCTCTTGGCTTCAGCCCTAATACTTTATCCTGGTTTAATACTTATTTGTCCAAGACAACCTTTACAGTTAAGACAGGTGCTAATCAAACTGAACTTGTCATCCTCACTTTAGAATTACTAACAAGAGTTAATTCTTGAAGCCATAAGTTTCCCTTTCGATTTGTAAAATGGCATCTACACTGATGACAGTATCCGCCATTCAGCAGGATCATCCTCAAGCCACATTCAAAAATATTTACTAAATTACTTCTCCAATTACCCAATTAGCTCTTGATTAACATACATAATGTTAACACCAAAAAACAGCTGCTATGTAACAAAAGTTAGCAGTCTGTGTGTCTCTGATCTTAGTAACTCCACACAAGCAACAAATTGCTGAGGTAACAAAATAGAAGTACACAGGGCTTATACTAAACCTCACACTACCCTATGAAACCCACATTGATATGATATTGAACAATGGGCATAGACAACTGAAGGCATTTTACCTGAAAACCTGCCACTTTAGCCCTCATGTTCGTTATACTATTGAATTCAATACTTTTATTCCTTATCTACAATATGCACATCCCATTATTTCTACAAATTCCTCTTGAAACACTCACAAAATACAAACCATTATAAGAAACACCTGTTGTCTCATTTACCTGTCCCCAGAAGTAAACACATACTGCATCTCACCTGAAAAAAATGGTTTACAGTCACAGATCAATCCATATTGCTACTTTGCGCACTCAGTTTTAAAGAATTCAATGAAAAATAATGTCCCGCCTTGATGTCAATAATAGAAAGACAACAGCCTTAATTTTCAAAGTGTTCCATTCATCCTTGAACTTGAAAGGGTTGGAAGGGTGGCCTAATGGTTAAGGTGTTTGTCTTACAAACACAAAGTGCAGGGTTTGAGTCTCACAAAGGATAAATAGCTAAGCTTAAAATGGCTCACGAGGGCAGTTAGCTTAGAACTAATCTATGAAATTAAAAAAGGAATGTTAGTAAGACTGTGTCAGCCAAATGGAAACAGAAGAACAGATTACACCAAGTCAACATGAAGCATATCATGTACCTGAATAAACTACTACTGCACCTATTTTTATAAAATAGAGATAGGTACTCAGCATAAAATTGTCAGCCCATACATTACTGCAATAAAGAAATAATTAATCAATTGTTGATTAAAAAAATGTAAAGGTGCAAATATTTTTTTTATTTTTCTCTAAACATTGCTACTTAAATAAATTTTAAGTGACTTCCAAGTTTATGCAGTAAGATTTGACTCTCTCTCTCTCTTTCAGCTTTTCCTGGTTAGGGATCGCTATTTTCTTAACTATGTTCCTCAAAAGTCTGTATGACACTGTATGTTATATTCTCTAATGATTGTATTGCTTTGTTGTATTTTGAACTACCTTGTGTTGTTGCAGCTGTCATTGTGTCCCGATAATGGCTGAAAAGGGTGCAAGGTCTGCCACCCAGGCTGGTTAACAAGCAAACAAATAAATCAATAAATAAATGTACATCTCATTAACTAAATCTCTTAGAAATTATTAATGCTGTTCATAATACAATTCAACAGATGTTACTGATGGCACTCAGTGATACATACTCCTTTTAATGTAATCAGTCTACTTAACTTGGAGCACAATTTCTGCACATGGTAGGTTTCACTACTCTCTTTATCCATATGGTGTTACAATAAAGGATATCACGATTTAGCACAGTTCTGCTACAAGCCCAGCCTCATCCTTGACAAGGAGTAGCACTAGTGTATATACCAGTTATAATTTAGTATCTATGAGCAAATTATTTAAGAAATAAATAAAAAAGACCTGGAATATGGCCAGGTGCTTTCCAAAAAGCCAGGTTAGTAGAATATTTGTTTTCTCAACAGTTCTCACTAACTAGAAAAATATGAGAATGACAAAAAAGAAGAGAGAGAGAGAGAGAGAGAGTATAGCTTCATGTTGAATGCATGACAATCAGAACTTTAATGTTGCTGATTGCCAAATGCAATTGAGGCCGGCTGATTTGTAGCTGCAAGCGCAATGAGCTGAGAGGTGGTGAATTTACATTCAGCACATAATTCCATACATAATTTGAGAACTAGCTGCAAAGCACAAGTGCTTACTTGCCTGTTGCAAAACAAGAATCACCTTCATCAAATAATACCAAACTATTGGCATACATAATATTTTTTTTAATATTCTACTTGTAATAGCTATATACAGAAATAAAATCCTTAAGCTAGACACTTGTAGTATATCATAAGACTATCCCCCGGATTCACGAATCCTCTGTGTAAGACTAAATAAGTCTTACTCGGAAACTGCAGTTGAACTGTATGACGTCAGCGTGCCATGCATATTCATGAGGGCACGCTGACTCCACTCCAAGTCTAACACGGACCGTGCAGGAAGGCAGGGGGGCGTGTCTGACTGCCGAGCAGTCCAAAGGTCCACGCCCCTGCAAGTGTCTGAATTGTGCAAAGTCAACACACATGAGCGAGTCCGCTCAAATGTCTACATACCAAACACTACACTCCCTCGCATTGTAAAACCCCAGTACAGTTATAAAATGTAAAACTTTTAATTTTTTTTCTTATAATTCCTGATATAGCTGCCCATATTTGCGCGTGTTTGCGCGGGTGTGCCCATTGCTTAGCTGCAGTTAGCAATTTCGACATTGAAGAGCATAATAAGAAATGTTTATGCAAATTAGTCCAAATAGCAATAGCATAGTGGTAGAGCCTTCACACAAAGAAGAGGCATTCACAGTTCGAGTCCCACCATTCCTCTTTCTATTTTATGTTTTAAATTAGTATATGAAATAATACCTGACATATATGAATAAAATTTTACTAAAAAGTATTGAAATGGCCTATGTATGTATCAGTGAACAAAATGTATATATATAAATATAAGAAGGATCTTGACATATAAATGCCCGTAGCTAAGCAGCACTTTACCCAGCGCAATATAGTTGCCCGTAGTTAAGCAGTGCTTTACCCAGTGCAATGTAGTTGCCCGTAGCTAAGCAGCGCTTTACCCATTGCAATAGGTTTGTGCGGAGCTGCGCACCACGCTAACCAGTGCACCGTCGGGCAATGTGGAGCAGCGTAGAGCAAAGCTGAGCAAAGTCGCCTAAACACAGCCACACCCTCTAGCCTGTCTGGACAGTAGCAAAATAAAAAGCAATGACAAGGTTCGAACCTGGGAGACTGTGCACCATAATCAAAGTAGTGAACCACTAAGCCATGACAGCTTAGGTTAAACATCCACTGTTAACATACATATACTTATAAATGGTAGATTAACCATTGCTAAGCAGGTCTGCAGTCAGCCGAGAAGTTTCAAAAATGGCCAATCACAAAAAAGTGTGGGAAATGCGGCATATTTAAGCTCCATAGGCGGGAATACTCGCCATAACTGATTGTAGCTCCCATCTGCAGTTAGAATGGCTGGTGCTGGAGAGGGTATTCGCTTTTGAGCACAATGCTAGGGCATCGAGGAGTCAAAATACATGGTTTGGCTCCTTGTTCACCGTCATGAGTCAAGACTCCTACAGGGCCAGTTCCAAGGGACGGAGTATAAAGCAGAGGCTTGGAACCGGTTAGCTTATGATCTCACCAGTGCCACAGGCGTCCCTCAGTCTGGTGAGCAGGTCCGTCACCACCATGCAGACCTGAAGAGATAGAAGCAGGACCTACTGAACCAATGGATACAGGAGGCCCATGACATGCAAGATGCCCCACTACTGAGTAGGTAGCCATGAAATGCAGTATGTAAGACATGCTAATTTAGTTTATATAATGGATAGGTATGTCTCAATATCCCTTCATTTACTTCACAGCTGCAGGTGTCTGTCCTGCGAAACAGCAAGCCTATGCAGATAGGCTGCTAAGGCTGTGACACCAGGCAGGTTAGTAATTATTCTGCATGTATCATTATATAAAATAGGTGAGACAGCCTGAAAAAAAGTGTTGTAGCCCAATAATGCAGCCATAAAATACCCTGAATAATTCCTCTGCATGTACTGTTATATAAAATAAGTCAGAGAGCCAGAAAAAGAGTGTAGTAACCCATTAATAAAGGTAAAATAAGTCCGGAATAATATCTCTGCATGTACTGTCATATAAAATAAGTGAGCAAGCATAAAAAAGAGTGTTGTAACCTATTAATAAAGGTATAATATGTCTTGAATAAGTCTTCCGTATGCACTATAATATCAAATAAAGGAGATAGCTTGTAGAAAAGTGTGTAATGTAATTAATAAAGGTATAATACTTTGAGTGTGTCTGTGTCACTTACTTTGAAATGTTGTTGTACCCTTGCATTATATAAATAGTACTGTTGTATTAAGTGCTGTCAACCCACAGTTGGACAGTCCCATATAAAGTGGATGAAGGAGGTGCCAGTAGCTGTGAAGCATATATACAGTCCTCAACAGTCGGTTAATGGCTGGCATGCATAGGTAAATCTGGCACACGAGTAGCTTGTTAATGTGTTCCCCAGAAATGTGAGTGTGCTACATGAAATGTAGGGTTCTGTAGAAATTTAACTGAAAATGTCACGTGAACACATCCAGATATGTAGATATATAAATATAAATAAAATATATAACTATGTAGCAGTAACATCTGCATCTTGGACAGTTAGTATGTCAGATATTGGTCAGGTATATAATGAACTAGCCAAACCCATTACACAACCTAATGCATGTTGCCTAGTGTAATAATACATGTAGGGGATATACACCTGCAGTCAATAGGAATGTAGTGTAGACTAAAAGTACTTATAAGATGTTAATGGAGGTTTCTTTTTACACCCTACTCTATGTGCATAAACAATGCAATTCCACACCTCCATGGGTATGTCTAATCTCAAAACATTTGTTGGGACATACGTCCTATTGTTCTATAAATATCTGCATTTTCTTTGATGCATGTGCCCTGTTCAAACACCACAATCTTGGTGGCCTGTTGCCACCAATCATCCCTGCATGCTGTTGTAATGTCCACTGTCATTCAATATATGCATGTGTTATGCTTGCTGTTCAACTGTTGGAACCCTGGTGTGTTGGGTTAATGGGAATATTACTGCATGCTGTTACAACTAATTTGGAATGCTGTTGTCTATGTTGCAATTAAACACACCTAATCACAGAACGTATGGGAAGGCCGGTCCCAGCGGACCCACCTGTCCTTCCTCAGCTGGCGATTGCACCTGGCACCAGCACGTCCGGTGCCCAGCCCAGGCTCCCCTCCTCTGTTGGTCCTGTGCCACCTTCAGGTGGAAGCACTGCAGGGGATGGGGCTCGTCCCCCCGTGCAAGCGTGGGTGGAGAAGGGTCACTTGTCACCCTCCGGAGGGTCCTGGTTGTGGTGCGTAAGGAGATGCAGTGTTCAGTTGCAGATTCCCTATGCCAGCTCGAGGCGAGAGTGGCGTGACTCATGGGTGAACCTGCCCCTCCTATGCAGCTCGCAGCACAGCCACCCTCGGGGCTGTGAAGGTGCAGTGGTGACTGCCCATGGGTGGGGATCTCAGTTCCACTGTTACCATCTGTGGGCTCATGGGCTTGCGATTTCCAAACATCTGTCCCCATCAATGGTGTTCACCCACCCCATGTGTCATACTCCGCCCCTGTATGCATCTTGTTTGTCTTGTCTGTTTGCCTCCCCAACCTACCTCCCCAAATATACCTACTTCCTCTACCTCACATTCCACTCTCACCTGAAAAAAAAAGAAAAAAAGGGC
This sequence comes from Protopterus annectens, assembly GCF_019279795.1. Lineage (NCBI taxonomy): Eukaryota > Metazoa > Chordata > Ceratodontiformes > Protopteridae > Protopterus > Protopterus annectens. The sequence continues at coordinate 284,214,078 of NC_056730.1, read as the reverse complement.
AATCTGTTCCCACAAAAAAATTATGCCCCATACATAGCTGCCCATTTTGCACACATGTCCACTGGACATGTAAACTGATAATTATAACTGGCAGTACAACATACTTTGTTGTCCTCACCCCTCTCTCATTGATGGAAGATTTCAAATTTCACTCCAAATATCTAACATATGCACAGCTGTTGCTGGTAAAGAAATGGGCAGCTATGGACCTTCCCTACACCTGTCCTGCACATCCCGAGCTGGTTTCCCTACTGTCTTTCCCTCTTTGTGCCCGGTTTTAAACCACTTTCCTATCTCCCCATTTTCTTTTCTTTCAAAGAAATTAGCACGGGGTTAGCGGGAGTAAGAACTTTTAAGCAGTAGTTAGCGTGTTTGAGCGAGTGTGTGCATGTGTGCGCTTAGCTAAGCATCGCTAAGCATCGTGCAAACTCACGCAAACCCACTTACAACTGCTTAAAAGTGCCTTAGTCACTCTGTATGTCAGGGCCCTTGTTCTGCTCAGCAGCAAAACAAAACACCTATGTCAGTCTCGAACCCCAGACCTTGGACACACTAGACTGCATGAAGTACCACTAAGCTACAGCAGATATACAATAACTTGGTGCTGAAATAAATATATCATGCAATACAATGAGTGAATGTAAAGGAAAAATAGGAAGGCCATAACACAAAGCTTCTTTTGTGGATCTTTACCAGCAATTGTTGTGGAATTGCATTACATAACTGTGATAAGAGAAGCAGCCAGTCTAGCAGCAAATAATGTTATAGAGGCACTTTACAACCCCCACACAGTATCATGGCAGGACAAACACTGGCATATCTGATTAGGGCAGAGACCATACTTCCTAACTGTGACTACTTTTCAGGGATGTCCCTGATTGTGAAACATATTTTAGCTGTGTCCCTCTGAATCCCTCTGAAAAGTACTGACATTAGTCAGAAAGGTGGGGTATTACACAATGAATAATGACAATAATAACAGTAGACACCGCTTGTACTTCATAAAAGGTGCACTAATCCATATGCACTGCTTCACTCAAGTCTACACTTACTGTCTCTATTATTTGGAAGGTGTACGTCACTTTTAACTACCTATCCCTGACTCCATGCAAATATGTATTTGAGTGTTTCATAGGCCTGGCAGAGGCACAAACACACAGGAATATCAGCTTTTCTGCTGTTACACACTCTGCAAATAGCTTTGGGAGGACTTCCACAAGCATACCCTTATGTAGGAGTACAACACAGAAATAACAAAGGATGTAGCCATATACTGGTAGCAACTGACTGTAACAATGCCATTGTGCCAGTGCTGAAAACACCTGTGGGTTGCATAGACAAAGAATAACAGGCTAACATCTGGATACCATCTGGATATGTTCACAGTTGGGAACTATGCAGACAGGCCACCTGCCTTGATAAACTATCAGGTACACACCAATCCTTTAAGCCCAGTAAGATAACACTCACACAATAATACATAATGCTCTCTGTATGTCTGCACCCCCCCACCCCAAATTTTAAATATGCGTGTGTGTTTAGGGTCTACCAAGGATGTAGGTAGGCATACTCAGTACTGGAATTGTCCATTTTTCCTGAGAATCCTGTGCTAATGTCAACAATAAAAAACACAAACCCTGCAGAAGTGAGTACATCGATATGCACAGTATAACAGTTCACAAACAGTTCATGTGCCAAAAGAATACTTCTCAATAACTACTTTTGTATGGCAGTTAATTATATAAGTAGAAAAGAAACTACATACTCACATATATCTTGTGTATTCATTTGTAGGGGTGAGTTAAACTCTACACTGATAGCTCTGTACTGGAAGTGGCAACAGTCAGGTCTGAGTACAACATGTACATCACTGTCTATACCTCTAGCTTCAGATATAAGAAGTATACCAACCTTCTGACTTAAACAACAGTGTCCACAGCAAGCAAGCATGGCCCCACTCTGGAAATCTGAAAGGGCTACGCCTACATAACTTAGCAATTTATAGCATTGGGTTGCTATGACAGTGAGTACTGCAATTACCACACAACAGGCTGTATGCATTTACCAAATGCTTGGCACCGATTGGTGCAGAAGGCATCACATGCACATGTGCAGATACCTATAAAAGCAGACTGTACTTGCTATCCCCACATGCAATCATTACATTGCATGTGTTATAGCATCTGTAAACCTGGAGAGGAGTAAAAATAAAAATTATTACTTAATAATACAAAAAATTAATTAAGTAAAACAAATGTACTGAATTACTAACCAAAAATATTAATTAAGTAAAAAAAAAACTTATTTAATAACCAAAGAAAATTAAGTAAAAGCAAACTTTACTTAATTAATACCAAAAAAAAAATTGTCAAAACATACACAGATGGACCTGAAAGTGACAAACAGGTATGTAACAGATATGTGGTTACCGGCAAGTAGTGGATGTTTATGAAGAGTACTGTAAAATCTTTGAAACATGCATATATGGCAGTAGTAGGTATGTATGCACTGATGCCATGCATGACTACTGCCATGGACAAATTAGTGTGTAGCTGTGTGCAGTGGGACATAACTGTGACATATGTACCTCAGCATTAAATGTCAAACATCTGATCATGTCATCTATGTTCTGTACATTACTGTGTATAATTGGTGTTTGGGGGAGTCATGCAAACAGCTATATAAACATGGATGTGACAGAGTAACACATGCATGATAGTCATATAATGTGTAGCTTAGCATTGGCAACTGCTGTACCAGGCTAGTATAGTAATGTAGCATTAGCAGTTATAAATACTCCCTATAATTTTACTGTTATGCACACATGTGACAACTGTTAATGTTATAGCAAGGCCTAACAGGTCATCTGTGAGGTCTATGGACTTACAGCAGTGTGGACCTTGTGTGTGTATGGCACACACATATGGAGAGATATTTATGTGTCAGATATATTAGCATTTTAACATGTGCATAGAGCAAGGGACATACCGCAACTGTTTGTGAAGGGTGGACATATATATGTTGGTGAAGGTTGTTATGTGCATATTTTTATGTAGGTTGTAGTGTGTGGCAAACAAGACATCATACAGTGCTGGTATATGACATGTGGTGTTTAAACACTATGGGTATGATTTGTTAAGATTTTAGTCTTCCAGACAGGGAGTCCTGCTAAAGATACATGGGCTGGGAATACCTTCAGTGCATTCTGCACAAGACTGTGAAATATTATTACATAACTGTATCCCTCTCAACCTTTGCGTAATTGATATTCCCACCATGAAAGGTGGACTGTATATGTGCCTATATGTAAATCTATATGTACACCGATGGATGTTTATATGTATGCCCAAGCTTAATGTTGTAAATGTATTGCCATCCCTTTTGTTAAAACCCTGTACCCATGAACTACCACATAGGTGGTAGTCTACTCAACACCGAAAGTGTGATAAGAGACCACGGGACACAGGTGGACAATAGTGTCCCTTTTTGATAAGCACAGTGCCACACTAGTCATGTAAACTGTGTATGGTCCACATGTCATAAGAAAAGGTGTGCCATCCATGGAAAAAGAGGTCAGTGTTCCACTCTACTCATCAGTCATAAAACCCATCATAGAGTATAATGGCCCTTTTGGTATGTAACTCAGAAGACATCTACAGCAACTGTAGATGCCAGGCACATACCTCACAAAGAGTATTACCAGACTCAAACAGGTGCCCTATGCAGACTGTCTTACAAAACCACAGCTACACTGTGTTGCATACCGCCTGCCCATAGGCAACCTCTGCCTAACATACAAAGCTATGCCAAACCCACAGATGTTGGACATGCTCCATGTAAACAGATCAAAATCCCTACAAGCTACACACTGTACTGATCTAAACCTTGTAACGTCAAAAAGCAGAACATGCTGGAGTGGTACATTCTCATCTCAGACACATACCATATTATGAAACTAACTACCTATCCATAGCAAAGAAAGGTCCTCATTAGCAGTCATCATGAATAATCATGATGAATGGATGTGAGATAGGAACTACAACCCGGGAATCACCTCTGTGGCTCTGCATGACAGGGGCACATGAACTTAAATTACATGGGTGTTGAAGGGCAGGGTACCATATGGCTAAGCTTCTATAGGCCCTACCGCTAATAGCCTATTAGCTACCTAGGACCCAATACACACGCACATGTACATGTTGCATTAATTGCTATGTGAGGTTGACTTAGTGTGATGGTGAATGTGTAGGTGAATGTGTCAACGTTGTGTATATGTGTGATAGCCTAGTGGGAAACTGTTTATATCATGGTATGTGTGTTCTAGCTCTGATCCCTACAGAAGATATGTATGCTATTGCTAGGCAGGAAAAGCAGTATGGCATATGATGTGACGTAGTCCCATGGTGTTGACTGGAGTGTGCCATTGTAGGCTAAAGCAGTACATGTATGCTTATTGATTGTTAACACTAGTGAATACAAATCCCATATGAACTGTAGTACTACCTGAAGCTGTAGGCCTAAACAGCACAGTATGGTGTATATCCACATTACTTGGAAACACTGTTTTGATTGTTACCTGTAGTCCTCACACATTACGTACCTCAGGCATAAGGTTTTGTATATGTGCCTATATGTAAATGCTATGTTTATATATGGCGCCATGTTTAATATTTTTTAAAATTGCCATCCCCATCCTTAAAACCCTTACCTTTGTTGAACCTACTACACCATGAACTACAGTCTACTCAACTACCGAAAGTGTGTGAGACCACCACGGACACAGGTGGACAATAGTGTCCCTTGATTGACACAGTGCCACACTAGTCATGTCATGTAAACTACAGTCCACATGTCATCAGAAAAGATGTGTCATCCATGGAAAAAGAGGTCAGTGTTCCACTCTACTCATCAGTCATAAAACCCATCATAGAGTATAATGGCCCTTTTGGTATGTACACAGTACTGTATAAAGCTCATCAGGGTTGCCATACCTTTGTGTCTTGTAGGTATGTCTGATGTGTGTGTGGGTATGCCTGTAACATGGCCTCGGTCGTATGTGTGTTACAGGATACAAGTTCATATCTAGCAATATGTATAGTGTAGTACAGCAGTATGCCACCTATATTGATGAATGTGCACATATGTTACTTAGGGGTTTGCTATCAACAAGTAGTGTGGTGTACTGGTAGTACTGTAACTGTACTTCACAATCATTTCAATGGATGACATATTTCTGTATGCATTAGCTTCATATATACCTCCTGTGGCTAGGTGGTGCATTGTGTCACATACAGTGTGCCATGTACTGTTGTACAGTCTTACATACTGGTTTCACTTTGTTGCTGTGCAGAACATGGTTTAATATATAGAATGTGCCAGGCACTGTCAGGCAGTTGTGGGCTGAGCACTGATATGTGGTATTAAAAGTGTGTATCTACTGACAGCCAATAGGTTGTTATATATGGCATTTCATTGATATCTGTACGTTAGAATGTTAAGTGTGCCACATGACTTGCTCACAATTATTGTTTTATTGTCTTCCAGGGACATGTCTCACCATCGCTGCGTATTCCCCTGAAGAGGAGGAAATCATAATATCCACCCTAGTACAAAATCACACCCTGCTGTTCTCCAGAACCAGCCAGGACCAGCATGAGTGCACTGCACTGTGACAAGATGTTGTCTGTCAGCATGCATAACCGGACTTATGAGCAGGTACGCCATCACTGCAGTGATTTAATTAGACATGTCCGGCAGCATGCCTCCGATGTTCACAGACAACAGCTTGCCACAGGTGGTGGTGCAGCATTACATCCGCCCCTCACCAGAGTGGAAGAGATGCTCCTCAGCGTGGTGGCACCTGGCCAACAACTACAACAGACATGTGTCATCATGGAGGCCGGAGTCACCCAGCAAGTTGACTCAGAGCATGCAAGTAACATGGCATATCTGTAGACTACTGTTAGCTTGATTGTTAGAACATGCATATGTCAGATGAGTACTGTGTATTTAGAAGATGTGGAACCTGTTGTTGTGCAATACTGATAATTTGGAACATAATCTGTATGCCTGTGACTGTCAACCATTGTACTACTGTAAAATTGCAAACTCACTGCAGCAATGCCATAGTTGTTGACACTGACAAACTGTCTCATATCCTTGTAGGTCCCTCTGGTGTGACAGCAAGACAGCAGACCCATGCTGGTGAGTGTTCTACATTTAATATAGCAAATAACATGTGCATGTTATAGGTGAGTTGTAGGTCATATACACATGTAAAACACCTACACATAATGCATGGTCTGGATGTTTTCTGTGGGACTATGCACATCCCAGTAACATGAGTAGCTGCCTCAAACACATGCAATACACAGAGCATCCCAAACAATTGTGGTACACTGTAGTGGAAATTGTATAGGCAGAGTCAATACACATGCACACAACATACACTACTTTGTCATACTCAATACGTGTTAATATGATACACATGGAGTATGTAGACACCTGCTGTAAGGTCAGACTCCAGTATCCCAAATGTCACCCACACATCACACATACTATACCTGAGGGTAGAGGCCTATCATGGGGTGGTGAGACACTCTTCAACACACAACACATTCATGTTAGGCAATGCTCCCTATTGAACACCTTACATACCCACGTAACAACTGCCTGTGAAATGGTTAATGTAGCCACAGTGCTGCAGTTCAGGTACAGCAAGATAGTTGCCAGTATGGCACACATTAGTGGCCTTGAGTGACCACATGATGCTGCCTAATGATGGCTCATGGTACTACACTACATCCAGTTACAGTAACAACAGTACTACACATAGCATTCATTGCTATACACCTGACAGTTGTGTGAATCCAGCCATGGTATATATACCTGTGAGTGATGGTGCACAGGACATTGAAAATAATTTAATACTTGCACAGCAATGTTGTGTCCATCTGCGCATTGTGTTCCAGGGTGTGGCCAATCATTGAACAACACACATGCATCAAAGACATGCATACTGTTATTAACAAGGACTCTCTACACTCACACTGCATGCTGTTGAGCAACACACATCCTGCATGCTGACACATGTGATAGGACTCTTTGGCTTGTGATACTGTACTCCACCATCAACCACTAATGAGTATGTTCTGGATTGCTGTTGGTGTGTGTGTGTGTGTGTGTGTGTGTGTGTGTGTGTGTGTGTGTGTGTGTGTGTGTGTGTGTGTGTGTGTGTGTGTAGTGTATTTGTTTTCATGTGTTCATGTGTTCATGTGTGCATGTGTTCATGTGTTCATGTGTGCATATGTGCATGTGTTCATGTGTACATGTGTGCATGTGTGCATGTGTGCATGTATGCATGTGTGCATGTGTTCATGTGTGCATGTATGCATGTGTGCATGTGTTCATGTGTGCATGTGTTCATGTGTTCATGTGTTCATATGTGCATGTGTGCATGTGTTCATGTGTTCATGTGTGCTAACATCATGTACAGATTGTAAAGTGTGTTTCCTGTGTTCCTCTCACAGGTGCTGAAGTTGTGTTGGTTAAGTGCAGCAGGGAACCTGAAGATACTGCCACAAATAGTGGAAATGATGATACATGTGTTGTGGCACAGGCAGGTTTGACAGAGTCTGTCATTGGGCCGCCAATCAACAGTACACAGCTTTCCACCCCATCTATGCGCACATTCATACTGCCAATACATCCCTCATCACCAATGGCCTAAGCTGAGGGACAGCATACAGTAGGCATTGACCAGGATAGTGTGGTATCTATGGCACATGTATCTCCTCACAGCAGCCATACTCAGATTCCTGGAACGGTACCACATAGGCAGATGCCCAGGGGTTCTCGTGGGAGCACTGCTGGTCATAATGCCCCATGGCAGACGTGCCCCCACAGGTCTTACAACCTCAGGTATGTTCTGGGCTGTAATGCAGGCACAGGCATGTATGGAATGGTACACCAGACAGGGACTAAGAGCACAGAGGGCCCATGACACTGCTATCATTGACAGTATCCATGAAATTGCCGGTGCCGTCCGTAATTGCACTGAGGTCATTGATAGACATTGGGAGGAGACATTACATGTCCTCCACAATGTCATGTCCATGTGGCAGGACAGTGCAGGATGGCTGAGACGTCGATGTGGACGTATGTCAGCAACATCATCAGCTGGCAGTCATCGCGGACAACACACAAATCACACCTGCTCCCGTAGTGACAGTACCAGCCCCAGCAATGTTGGGGATGGGCTGTCAATAGACCATCATAGAAGACCACATGCACGTGGCTCAGGCCAGTCCCATCAGGGTCATGGGTCCAGTTGACATCCATCTGCCTCTGATGATAGTACCCAGTCTGGCTTAGTACCCGATACTGTCCGTGGCACCCCTGCCAGGCACAGGTACTGTGTCCGTGGCCAGAGATGGTGATCTGTACAGCCTGGCAGGTACAGTATGTGGCTGTCCCACAACCTCCTGTATATGGCAGCCACATGGTGGAACTGTGTGCATGCAGACACACACACATAAACCAAACACCTACGGCTAACACATACACACATTACATCAACATTGACCCATGCTGTACTGTTGTCCCTCTCACACACACACACACACACACACACACACACACACACACACACACACACACACACACACACACACACACACACACACATGTCAATTGGATGGGTCAATGTCAGGCTCTGGCAAACCAACAACACGCCCTGTGCATATGATGAAACTGTGCCACCTCCTGTCATCTGTCACATTGATGTAGGAACAGGCTAACATGGTGCTGATGCACAGGGTGACTTTATAGCAGTATATCAATGTTAGCATGTTGTCAACAGTAGAGTATAATGATATCCTTGTAGGTATATCTGAGCAGGCATGATGCATTAAAGCTATGTAGTATTGTTTACACCAGTGTTATTTCCAAAAATGTATTGTCCGCCCATGTGCCACTTGGCTGATGTGTGTAGTTTTGGCAGCATGTGTTGGTGAGTGGACAGTACACGTGTGATGTGTGCAGTACAGATTTGCAGGTGTACATTTCTGAACATGGTGGAGGTGCACTGTCTGCATGTATGTGCATAGTGGACACATGGGAAGGGTGGCATGCCCTGTATTATACAGTGTTAACACTTCATAGTTTCTATTGGGGGCCAGTATGCATTTTACTACACATATGTTTTAACTTGGGTACACATGTGTGTATGACATGGTTTGACACTATGCTGTGGGTGATACTGTTACTATCTGTCAATGGTTTGCATTCTGGTAGTATACACAACCTCAGCAGCCTGACTATTACCAATCATTAGATGATGACTCGACAACTGACACACAGATGTAGGAAACTCAGTAGCATTTGGATCCTTCCGGTACTATACTATACCAGTAACCAGTGGTATTGACCGCTACCTATTTCTGGGACCACTCCTGTTTGGCATATAGCCCTCTTAGGTACAAGCAACCACACTAGGGATATGTTTGTCCACATATGGAAATGCATACAGTGGCCTACAATGCATTCTCTGGATGAGACACTTATCCTCCACAAGGGTATCATACAGACAGAGACCTGTTGTCCAACTCATGCTGTAAAGCTATAAGCCACTATAGCATAGTCATCCACATTTACTAAACACAGTATCCCAACAGTAGTTAGTAGCCCCCAACATGTTGAACGGGTACCGATGTGTACATACAACCAAGTGTTATGTCATCTGTCCTTTGGTATTCACATTTCCAAAGGTATTCTGATGTCCCTCGGTGTATCACATAAGCAATAAGGGGTCTGTATGCATATCCACAAAGTTGTTGTACACCTATAATGAATGTCCATTATTGACAGACTTTGTTGTGTTTGAACATGTCTGACATATACCCCAGGCATGAACCCTCCCTAACACTATTCTATAGAAACTGTCATGGGTGTGTGTGACACAGATGACCTAGGCCACAGATCACTACAGTGGCTAGCCTTGTCATAAACATACATATGTGACCTAAGGTCTGAGAAGCAGCAGCACAATCTGTCAAAGGTAACAGATGTATTCACGTAGAAAGCAGGCTTCACACCTATGAACTAACTGAGTTCAATTGTACATATATGTATTTGCCACACAGATACCTGAAGTGTGCAATGCACATACTGTTGTTATTCTGATATGTCATACAGTAGTAAAAGCAAAACCCACAGCACATTGACCAACAGCGTCAGACACACACACTCAGCAATGGCAGGATTCAAGCCCCTACCTAATTATGTTATGATGTTAGAGAGATACGCATTAACACAACACGCTATATGCTTTACTGGGAGTTTTCATTTCCACTGCTATATTTGTAGGATGCTGACATCATCAGACTTGCCAAAAAGGAATATACCACTTTTTAGGCGTTTTCCTAGTCTCCAAAAAGGGCACTCCTCTCAAAGGAAATCACACAGAAACATACCCCCCCACACACACACACACACACACACACACACACATCAATTACAGGATTCAAACCCCTACCTAACTATGTTATGATACTAGAGAGATGCACATTAACACGACACACTATATGCTTTACTGGGAGTTTTCATTTCCAATGCTATATTTGTAGGATGCTGACATCATCAGATTTGCCAAAGAGGAATATAACACTTTTAAGGTGTTTTCCTAGTCTTCAAAAAGGGCACTCCTCTCAAAGGAAATCACACAGAAACATACCCCCCCACACACACACAGTAATTGTGGGGTTCAAACCCCTACTTAACTATGTTATGCTATGAGAGAAATACATATTAACACGATACGCTATATGCTTTTCTGGGAGTTTTCATTTCCAATGCTATATTTGTAGGATGCTGACATCATCAGACTTGCCAAAGAGGAATATAACACTTTTCAGGTGTTTTCCTAGTCTCCAATAGGGGCACTCCTCTCAAAGGAAATCACACAGAAACATACACCCCCCACACACACACTCAGCAATTGCAGGATTCAAACCCCTACCTAACTATGTTATGATACTAGAAGGATACGCATTAACACAACACACTGTATGCTTTACTGGGTGTTTTCCTTTCTCCTGCTATATTTGTAGGATGCTGACATCATCAGACTAGACATGGTAATGTGTGTACACTTTGTTTTATGCAATCCCAGGACTGAGCCATGGGGGACAACAGGTGTTACCAGCTTGAACAGGACTCCACAATTCTTATCTTGTGTGGTCTATCTGTGGCCCGGTTGCCAATCCATCAGATGACAATACATATTTATGCACAGGTTGTGGATTTTGTGGATATGACATGTGTCTGGGATGTTGGAAAAGGGCTATTCAAAGTGTATGTGGGACGTATGTAGTTCATTTCATTGATGTATGTCCTGGGTGGCTGCCTTGCAAACAGTCTAGCAGGTTTGGGAACCATGATCGGCCCATGACCAAACCAAAGTTGGTAGGGTTGTGTGTTTGTAGGCTTCCAATGGCTCTGTTTATGACTTCAATCATGATGGACTCCATGGCCTTGCAGATCAGACTTCATAGGCTTATAAGACTATAGTTCCCATGGTCTGTTGTGCACCAACACTTGTGGAGTGTGCCATATGTTGCTGTAACCCATTCAACAGTTTCATATCCTGTAGAGAGGGTGAGGCTCAACAGACTGTTCAGGTGCAGGGTCTGTTTGTTCTGCAGTTCACTTATGACACATATAGGGAAACACTGTAATCCAATTGATGCCATGTTTTCAGCTTTGGAAGGAGCTGTTTACCTATTCTACATGCGATATCTCCTGTTATGATGATAGGGCCTTTTGTCAGTGGGAGGTGGGTATGTATGTATGGGCCTGTCTGACAGGATGTTGGCATTGTCAGTCATTTACAGTTGGCCCTGACTCAGGACATATATGAGTGCACATTGCTATTTATGACATAGCTGAAGGAAGTGTCATGGTTCTGTATGGACTCCTTCGCAGATAATCTTTCCATAACCTAGATTGGATAATGTTTGGAGTGCACATTGTTTATTGATGATACTGATTGCAGGTTTTTTATCTTCTTTGCTTTTCTACTTTCTATGAACAACCCAAGTATCTGTAGTACATATTTGATTATGACAGGGTTCCAATATATTATATATGTGTCTGTTGTCATATAACTGTGTGCACAAGGCAGGATTGGTGAATAGTGTGAGGTTCCTGGGTTAACACATGCAACTGCCAGATATGTGTGGCCCACTGCTGTACTCAGACATGGCCTAAATGTGTGAGCATGCCCAGTATGCTGTTGCCTGACATTTGCCTCATTTATTCAAGTGTGTGAGCATGCCCAGTGTGACCTTTCAGTATGTTGCTGTCTGAAGTCCACTACATTTGTTGACGTGTGTGAACATGCCCAATATTAACATTTATGCTGTATGTGTGTTGAAAATCAAGTTGTATTTTTACTGCAGGGCTCACCTTTGTGTCATAACTCTACAGGGATTATGCTGTGCCTGCAGGGTTTCCATGAGACACTTTGCATAGACTCATCAACATTTCTTCATACAGGCTGACCAGCAAAATACTGTCATGGTTTACTGGTTCAATACTGTGACTATAGTGCACGGTATCCTGGGTTCGAGGACTGTCACAGCTTTATATTTTCATACTGGGCAGACCAGATTGCTTAAGGACCAGTAAAGCAAATATGAGCATGTTTACCTGCTTTTGCTCAACTATGCACAACTTTGACCGAACTTGACCAACATTGCTCAACGTTAACCAACATTGCTGAACGTTGACCAATATTGCTCAACATTGCCCAAAGTTGTGCTAGTTAGTGTGTGCAGTTTTGTTTTCATATACTAAATAGTGGTAAAAGCTGTTTAGCACTGCTTTATATTGCTTAAAACATGGCGATCATGCCTCAGGTGGTGCTGCAGGGCTGCCTATGTCGGATGCACATAGTACACTCTCTATACATGTTTGGAAACAGGTAGTATCAAGTTAGGCATCCCTTTTACTATATGTGTGAGTCAGAGAGAGGTATCATTTCCAGGATTCCTACTGAGCCAGTGTATGTACTATGCATTGCCTCTTTGCCAAGGCCAAAGCATACTGGGCACGCCTTCTTCTGCCTACTGGGGCAGGCTCAGGTTGTTCCTCCTCCGAGTCACGCTCTGCCTGTGATGGCCTTGGCAATGCTGGGGGGCTGTTTGGCTTGGCCCTATGCTGCTCCTGCTGAAGCTGTTTTCTCAGGATCATATTATGTAGCATAGCACATACCATCACAATTTGGGTACAAGTAGTTGGTGAGTACTGCAAGGCTCCACCAGATGTGTCCAGGCACCGGAACTGTGACTTGAGCAGCCCAAACACACACTCGATTACATTTCGTGTTTGTGCGTGTGCCTCATTATGGCATTCCTGTTCAGGTGTGTGTGCATTTCTGATGGGTGTCATCAGCCACGGCTCCAGTGCATGTCCAGCATCCCCCACTAAGTGACCATGAGGGATGTCCCCACTGGCAAATGTCTGGTACAGCTGTGTCAGATGCCAGATATGGGAATCATGGTAACTTCCAGGGCAGCCAGCACACACATTCAGTATTATGCCCTGAGCATCACACATGACCTGGCAGTTGATGGAGGGGAAGCCCTTGCAGTTAAAGTAGGCCCTACCCCGCTCTCCAGCTGGTGCTTTGATGTGTATGTGTGTGCAGTCTATCGCACCCACTACCTCAGCGTATTCCACTATTTGCTGGAAAAGATGCATATTGCTGGCCAATACCTCATGGGAATTGGGGAAATATACATGATCACTGACATGTGTTGACATAACATTCAGGTACTGGTGCAGTACCCTGGATGCTGATGCCTGTGAAAAACCCATCATATCACCAATTGGTCTCTGGAAGGTACCTGTTGCTAGTATTCTTAGGCCAACACATACCTTGGTTTCCACTGGGATGGGTTCCCCTCTGTTGGTTCTGTGTGTGAGGCGTGGCCTGCACAGCTCAACAATTTGCTGCATGAGGTCTCTATCCACTCTATAGTGCTCCACTATCTCCAGCTCATGTAGCCCCTGGTAGGTTACCCTGGGCCTGTACACTCTTCTCCGTCTCCTCACTGTGGGTTGCTCAGCAGCATTCACATTATCACCACCCTCAGGATGTTGCATATGTCACCTTATAAGAGCAATGGCAGCCCCAAACATTTCATTGTCTCAGTAAAGCTTTTTAAGTTTTCACTTCTCTTAGTTTACTGCAGTGTTGCAGTGTCTCTGAGGAAAACATGGTGGAAAGTTGTTTGCAGAGTTTTAAGTGCTGTGCTGGGCTGGACTAGTGTACTGCCTGTGTAATTGCCTGATTCTAATTGTTTTCACCTGCTAGCTCTGCTAGTTCTCCTTGGTTAACTTCCTACTATTTATTGTGCTTCCTTTTCCCTTTCTGTTTCCACAGGGGGCAGCACAGCACAAACAAGCGCAAACACCCGCACTCCAGCTCACACGCGCGCACACATGCTTACATGGCCTAACACTTGCTGACTCCTGCTTGAACGAGCGCACACAGGCACAAAAGCGCTTACACAGATTTCAACAACCTTACACATGCTTATTCCGGCTTAAACGTGTGCACACAGGTGCACGCACGTGCACACAGTCTTACTCGGATTCACAGGCACGCACCCACGTGCAAACACGTTGCAGGCACTTCTACAAGAAACTTTAGTGTTATCCATGGCATACACCTTCAATTTCTTGGCTTTAGCAAGGAAACTTGTTGACACGCCTCTTCCAGTGATGAGTAACTGACAGCAAACACATGCCACTCTGCTCCAATGAGCTTACATTCTTTCATACATACCCCCCTCATGATGTCACCTATCTTCTACTCTGATACTCCCCTTATCCTACTCTTACACTCCACGGACTTTGCTCATATGCCATGTAAAATTGGGATTCACTATCCTTACCCTCATTTGCATAGGATTGCCTACTAATGCTTGGTTACATCTCTTAGACTGAGCTTCCCCCCTTAGCAACCTCTTCTCAGTAGCCATGTTGTCTTCAGCCTGCCATTCACTTGCATGGCAGTTGTATATTTTGAATAAAATCCCTTTTTGTGGCTTTTAATTTTTTTCATGGTTTTTAGAGCGCAGTACTTCTGAGCGGTGTTGCGCTACACTTAAACTTCGGAGATCGAGGTAAAAAAAATATATATATATTTTTATTTTGCAACGGGAAGAATTGCCAATGGCCATATATTTGGCCATTGGCATGCTTCCACAACTGGATGCATCCTTTATTTTGAGCTGTCACGGCTCTGTTTTGATATTTGCAGAATGGTACTCAGTTGACAACAGAGTACATTTCTGCAAATAACACTACTCTTACTCGGACAGGTTAGGGTTTCCTGGATCACAAATTTACCTCATTTGCATAGCTTTTGGCAGCAAATGAGGTAATTTGCATAACTTAACCCTGTCCGTGTAAGAGTCGTTTTAGGAGCTCTCTTGCACACCCCTGCCGGCTGTTCCTGGATCGCTTGGCAGACATGTTGGCTGCATGGAGTCTTACTCTACTCTTAGACTCCGTGCAAGCCTTCGTGAATCCGGTCCAGAATCTTTTATTCTAACAACTTTATGAGTTTGTGAGAGCAATATTTAAAGTTTGTCTCTATTTCTGGGGTTTTGAAACATTATTTTTGACTTTGGCCAGATTTTTTGTGCTAAGAGGTTCAGTGGTATGGTGTGTGTGTATGTGTATGTTTGTAAGAGGGAGATAGGTGTGTGTTTTTGTGTGTGTGTGTGTGTGTGTGTGTGTGTGTGTGTGTGTGTGTGTGTGTGTGTGTGTGTGTGTGTGTGTGTGTGCATGTGCGTGTGTGTCTGTGTAAGAGGGATGTGGGTGTGTGTGTAAGAGGGAGGGAGGGAGGAAGCTCATGCATACCTCTCAAAAGTCCCTGATTTTCAGGGACATCCTTGATTTTGACTGAAATTTTAGCTCTGTCCCTCTTAATCCCACCTAAAAGTGATGACTTTTGAAGAAAAGGTGATAAATTACACTTGATAAATAATGACAATAATTAAGGTTACAGACTTGTTTTACTTTAGAAAAATGCATATTCACTCGTGTTCTGTTATTTTGTCAATGTCTCAAGTTAATAATACTAATATATTAAAAGTGCCCCTGATTATTTCTGGATTTGACCCTGATTCTTTTAGGAGTTTTCCCTTTTTGTTTGAGAACTATGGGTAGTGGTGTGTGTGTGTGTGTGTGTGTGTGTGTGTGTGTGTGTGTGTGTGTGTGTGTGTGTGTGTGTGTGTAAGAGGTAGGTAGGTACGCATACCTTTCAACTGTCCAGATTTTTGCAGAATGTCCAAATTTTTGTCCCATATTTTTGCTCTGTTCCTCATAAGTTTCAGACTTCATATCCTTTGGCATACAACATTCAAACAGTGATTGTTTTAATTGGTTCCTTATAAATAATAGTTTTTATTTCTGCCTTAGCAGTCCTTGGAATAACTCTCCTATTTTCACTGTTCTCCAATTGTAAAAAAGTTGAAAACCACTGCGCTATACTGAATGCCAAGACAGGGAGACTGAATGGCTATAAGAAATAACTGCACATACAAAGTCTGAGATGCTGTTTCTCTTTTCTCTTGGGTGTAGCAATGTCAGAGTTTGGTATACAAGTTCAGGGGTAGGTGGGGTTGCACCCCCTGCAAAAAAAAGTTTTAAGGAGAAGAGTGATTTCTGAGACTCAGTCTTCTCCTGTGTTTTTGGTCTTTTATTTCAAGTGCAGACATTTCAATAGGAAGCCAATTCAAGAACCAAATGGGAATTAACAAGGTTTAAATGGGCCCACAAGGGCAACTAGCCAAGTACTTACCTATGAGCCTATGTTTCTAGTGGCTTTGGAGATTTTTAATTCTCAGTGTCCTCTTTTGGTCTAGCTACTGCTCCCTCAGTGTTTTCCTAATAACTGTCTCCTGCTATGATTTCCTTGGATTACCAAGGCATTAATACTTATCAATATCTGCATGATTGTTTTATCCGATCATATGCCTAAGACTGCTCATTAAAGGATTTGGCTTTTGTGATTCTCTATATTTATCATACATATTGCAGTAATGGACCATCTATTGACTATATACTGTATTGTCTTTTGAATGCATGCAGTATCGTATTGTATTGTTTGCCTTTCTTCTGTGTATGCCTGTGACCTGGGTCATGGCTTAAAATGGTCATTGTACTGGGTCACCTACCCTGTTACCAGACTGAAAATAAAAATAAAAATAAATCAAATGAAATTGATCCATTGGTACTCAGCATTCACTATAAAAGACAAGATCTGGAACCTACTCAAGAAAAAAAGTTTATTCTAGTACATTTATTAAACACAGGGCTGGATTCAGTAAACTTTCCCACACCATGCAAAGTAAATGAGCTTGATGAATGACTATTTAGTGTGACAAATTGAGAAATACATAAGCTGCTAGCAGGAAATGTTGAGCAACAGGGTCAGGCATGGTAAATGCTAATGATCATGGGATTACATGGCAATGAACAATACTATTAAAATGAGCACCTCTGGGTATGTGAATGAGGTAAAACAAGATGGCAGAGTGATTCATAAATGTATAAAAGCAGTTCATTGTAGTTATAACTGCTGTATAATTAAATTCAGATGAATATACTTGTTCATACTTAGGGAATTATGAAAGAATGCCAGCAGTTGGAACAGCATTAGTAAATGTGTATCTGCAAAACAGTCTTACTAACACTGTCATCAGGGACTGTATATGTTATTGGCCACAGTGGCTTGGTGTCATCTGGCCATGCTTAATGCTCCATAGACTCCACAACATTGACATTGTGGACCAGTACTGTGTGAATAGGAACACCATGCAAGAAATGTTGTACATGTATCAGCCTTACCTGCAGCCTTCTGGGAGTCATGGAGTACCTATCCCAGTGGATACTAACATATGTGTGGCATTATGTATATTAGATACAGGGACCCTTTAATGATAAACTAGCCACATGGTGGGGCTATCTCAAGAATCTGCCTTCTCCAACAGACAGCACCAATACCATGTGGGTTTTTGGTGTTATAACCCATTTCCCTGAGGTACTGGGGGCCATAGACTATACCCACACAGAAATAAAGGCCCCATCTGCTGAACTGTGAAGGAGTATATGAACCATATGAGGTATCACTCCATCACCTGCTAGGTTATGTGTAATGCACAGGGTATCATCTACAATATGTCTGCAGGCCACCAAGGTATTTATCATGACTCTCACATATTAAACACCCATGAATTTTACCAATATTTTGTGAGGGGTGAGTCCCCCAAGCCCCCAAGGGATCTTGTTGGTGATGCAGGATATGGCCCAGAATTGTGGCTGATATCCATAATAATCTGCAAATTGAAACAGAGCAGGGGTACAAACATTCCTAGTCACAAACCATGAGCATAACTGTGTGTATTCGTGTTGTCAAAAGCATGCCTTCACTGTCATTGTTCATCTGGTGGTACCCTGTAGTATGACCCATGCACATTTGTAAAGCTATTTCAGTGTGTTCAGAGTTGCACAATACTGTTCTTAGGAAGCAGTTACAGTAAGGAGTATTAGTCTCCAGCACACCAAGCAGTGGAGGCTGAGTCAGATGAGAAGTCAGTGGCGAAGCCAGCATCAGGTGATGATTATACCAAATGGAGGCGAGTACAGCATATTGTGGCACTTTCAAAGAGGCAGTGGCTAGACATAGCTGCAGGACACAGTAAGCCAGAGTAAAGCAGCTACACTGCAGTAAAAGTGATACATGCAAAACTATAACCAGGCAAAGCTTACCTATGCAGAGGATGGGTCACTGTGCATCAGACATAAGCAACCCAGGTAACAACTTATGATGGGCAGGGCATACTTATCACAATTTGCATAGATGGGGAAGGAAGAAAATGTGTGGATGCCTTTCCTGAGAAATGTGTGAGTACTGAAGATTATTACATTAATATCAACTGTTGTGTGTATGACTGTTCAATGTGTATGTGTGTGTGTGTGTGTGTGTGTGTGTGTGTGTGTGTATGTGTGTGTGTGTGTGCGTGTGTGTGTGTATGTGATCAGGGGAGGGTAGTTAATGTAAAAAGCTGTATGGAGGGCCAGTGTTAGTTGAAGTGCATGGGCATGACGTGCTGTGGGTGGTGGTAGCATGAATGTGGCTCGATGTACTGGATATGTTCAGGCCATGCATGTTAGTGGTTTGAGCATCCTGTACAGGCCCAAGCCCACAAAACCAGGAGCTGCATTAGTTATACCATGGCCCTGGCTAGATGATGGTGTGCTGTATGACTATGAGCAATATCTGCCTCAAAATGTGCCACTGCAGTGACTACAAGGACCATGGGAATGACCAAACACAGCTTCACAACAGATGCAGCCATAGAAACAATATCACTGTGGGAGTGTGATCTAAGTTGCCCATGTCGATGATGGATAACATTTGTGGAGGTAGTGATGGAACAGCTTCATGCTCTTCACCCCTGGCAGGTAAAACTGAGTGGACATAGCACATTCCAGTGCATGACTGATTCTATCAGAACAATTCACATATGGGACATGTATGCACTCCTGTAGGTCATTTCTCAAGCCCTGCATCCCCCTTATTAACTCCACCATGGCTGTTGTGGTACTAGAATGTGCATCCACTATGGCATGGAACATATGCTGGGTTGTGGCCACCAATACAGTGATCTCTGGGTGAGGGTGTTAAACATGTCTCCAGTGAGCATCATTCTCCATCCTGTGCCCACCTCTCTGCCCATGAGTGATAGGGGCAGATTGTGACTTGTATCTATTGGGGTGCCAGACATTCCTTATTTCTAGTAACAGCATTAATCTGTTCTTCTTGTGAGATGTGGCCTCATGGATGTCCACAGGCATAGAGGCTGCATCCATGGTTTGTGTAGGGGATGCTGTGGTCATATTCCCTGTGTCCAACATACATAATGTTCCCCCTGATTGTGCCATTTCATCCTCATCATCATCATCAGAGGTTACAGATTCACTAATATCAGGCAGTGACAGTTCCAAAGTGCTGGTGTCAGATACGTAATCACTTGTGAGTACACCAAAGCATGTTGCTGCAAAGTGCTGATGCCAGATAAGGAATCACTTGTGAATACACCAAAGCACAATATCCTGTGTAAGTATGAGCATGCATGAAACTGAGGTGGACAAATATTAACTTAAAAAATAGGTATTTTAATTACATATCACATGCAGATGGCTCTGCAGGAGGAATCCCTGATGTTCCTGTATGCCATAACTCAGAATAGGGTTTACAAATAATCTTACACAGAAAGAGATAGTCAAACCTGGCTCATCTCTGGTATATAGGTTTGTTGGCCACTCAAGATCTGCCCCAACATCCATTGCCACACTGAGGCACCATGTGGTGGGTGTCACTACCTCTGATAGGTGACAGAAACTTCTCCAACCCTGTGACCCACTGACCTAACTTCACAAGTCATGTGGACAGCTCTTCATAGTTTCATAGTTTCATAGTATAGTACTAGGCTATCTGCCCTGGGACATTTGTAAGCCTAGCCATAGTGATGTGGCTTTTGAAATGGTACAAAAATGTACAGAATAAATCTAGAATACTGTGCCTCTGTCTAGTAGTGACACAATGAAGGTCCCCTTATATAATAGAATTAGTTTACTGTGCCCCTGTCTAGCAGTGACACAGATGTGACCCCTGGGGTAAACTTATGATCTCCCATCCACTCATCAAGATTTCTCTTGAAGAGAGTCAGTGAGGGGCTCTGCCTAATATGAACTGGGATCCTGTTCCAAAGCATGGGAAGCCTCTGGGTTATGAATCTATCCCTCCAGCATGTCCTATTCATACTTGTGCCGAGGTTTAAGTCTTTAGCTCTTGTGGTCCTGATGGATTTGGATTTTTTGAGGTGGAGCATGTCCATCAGATCCTGATTGGACATGGCCTTGTACGTCAGGCAGAGATCACCTCTGAGCAGGTGGTATGCTACTGAATAGAGCTGAAGTTTCTTTAGTCTAGTAGAATAAGACATATGTTGGAGACCCTTGATCCTTTTGGTGAGGTACTTTTGTGGTCTCTCCAGCTGTTGCAAATGCCGGGTGAGGTACATACCAAATGGGGAATTGTACTCAATCATGGGTCTGATGAGGGAGGAATATAGGGGTACAATGACATCCTTGGATCTGGATGTGAATCCCTTCATGATGAGGTGTGCAAGGTAGAATGTTTTTCTAACCACTTTGGCAAGGTGGGTGTCAAATGAGAGGTCGCTGTCTACTTGGGTCCCTAAGTCTCTGATTACTTTTTCCATACTCAGTGGGTTGCTGTCTATGTGATAATTTGTGGGTACTTTGTTTTTTCCAAAAGGGATGACTATACATTTTTTGGCATTTAGTTTAAGGTCGTGACTACGGCACCAGTTGTCCGCTTCAGTGAGGCCTTTTTGTAGGATGTGTGTGTCTGCTGGTGTATCGACTATGGCGCCTAGTTTGCAGTCATCTGCGAACTTTGTCAGCCACAGCCCTCCCATGTTTGCTTTAACATCTGAGAAATAAATGCCGAACAAGAGGGGTCCCAGGACAGATGCCTGTGGGACACCACTTGTGACTGGCTTTGAGTCTGACATTGCTCCAGTGATTTTAACTTTATGGGTTCTGTCCTTTAGCCAGTTTGCAACCCATCTAATGACATAAGGGTTTACTTTTAAGCTGTTTAGCTTATCTATGATGCCTGAGTGGGGTATTGTGTCGAAGGCCTTAGCCAAGTCCAGGTATGCTGTATGGACTGCTTTGCCCTCATCAATGGCTCTAGTGACTGTTCCGAAAAAGTCAACCAGGTTTAAAAGGCAGGATCTGCCCTTTACAAAGCTGAAATGGGTGGGGTCAAGCGTCTGTAGGTCCCCTATGTCTCTGTTTATGAGTTCCATAATGATTCTTTCCATAGCTTTGCAGACTAGGCTAGTTAAGCTTATGGGGCGGTAGTTTCCAGGGTCTGTAGAGGCACCCCCCTTGTGGAGTGGGACCACTGTTGCTGTACGCCAGTGTTCAGGTACATATCCCGAAGTAAGGCAAAGGTTAAATAGCATTTTTATGTGTGGGTTTAGCTCCTCTTGTGTTTCACGTAACACACACCCCGGGATACCGTCAGGTCCCATTGATGCTGTGTTTTTTGCTTTGTTTAGGGCGGTTCTCACTTGGACATCTGAGATGACAGGGAGATTACATTCAGCTGGGATAAGTATTTCTTCTTTTGGGGGTGAAGGAGGGGAGAAATTTGCACTGAACCTGTCAGCCAGAATGTTAGCAATATCTGTGGGTTCAGTGTATTTTTTGTTGTTGTGAACCAACTCTGAGCATATCTGAGGGTTTCCGCCCAGGTTTCTAACATAGCTGAAGAAGGTTTTGTGGTTATTTTTAGTGTCCTTAGCGATTTTTCTCTCAAAGTTTGCTTTGGATGTTTTTATGAGAGAACGTAGTTTTCTGCTAATGTTGATCAGAGATGTCTTCCCTTCATGGGATTTCGCTCTGACGTGCAGTAGCTTCCTTCTTTTGTTATACAATTTGTTTATGGCTGAGGTCCACCAGACAGGATGCTTACATTTGGTGGAGTGGGACTTGGATTTGTTTGGGATTGCATGATTCATGCATTCTTGGAGATGTCCATAGAAAGCATTTGTGAAGGATTCGGCATTGTGGGATGTGGTATCCACTGGCACAGTGGGCTTAAAGGATACCATCTCAGTCTTAAAAAGAGTGAAGTCTGCTTTTGAGAAGTTTTTCACTGTGGTCTTTTGTGCTGGGGGTGGAGGTGGGATATGTATATCCAGGGTGATTAGTTTGTGGTCAGATCTCACTAGTGAGGGGTATACTTCCAGTGTGGAGCATTTTGTCCCCATATTTGTGATGATCAGGTCTAGTATATTATCTCCCCTAGTGGGAGAAGTGACTAGTTGTTCCAGTGCATTTGAATTTATGAATTCCAGGAACCTTTGGGCTAGGGTATTAGGGCTAGAATAATGTACCCAATCTATGTTTGGGTAGTTGAAGTCTCCCAGTATGATGGTATTTTGTGATACATTCATATCCTCCAATGTCTTCAGGAAGGCTGAGTGGGGTTCTTGAGATTGGGAGGGTGGTCTGTAACATGCTACCAGTTGTATAGCAGTTTTGCCTATGGTTAGTTGCACCTGTATGGTCTCTGATGCTTCATGTGTTGCTACTAACCTGGAGGTGTGGGTGTCCTTTATGAATATGGACACTCCCCCTCCCTTTGCATGATACGAGGTATAGCCTGGTAGCGCTGGAGTGCTCTCAGAAGCCTTGAACCAGGTTTCAGTTACTGCAGAGACGTCGATGTTCTCCATGCTGAGGAGTGCATCAAGTGCCTGCATCTTGAGATTTAGACTTCTGGCGTTGAGCAGCATTACCCTTAGTTTTTTTCTATTTTTGTTTTCTAAGGAGGTGGGTTTGTCTTTTGAGCCTTGCCTAAAAAAGGCACTATGGGGATGGCAAGAGCCTTAGCCAATATCCGGAAGCCCAGTGGTGACAGGTGTAAGCCATCCCTTGCGAAGCAGCGTGGCTTGTCCAACATATCATCCCAGGCAGACAGACATTGGATCCCCTTAAAATGACACCAGTACTTGAGCCATTTGTTAAAGCTGATCATCTTGTCTTTGTATTGTGGTATCATTCTTGGTGAGGGCAAGATGCTGCTCAGGGTCAGGGTCATACCAGCCTGGGCTACATAATCAGAGAGATCCTCTATGTCTCTTTTCATGTAGTCCAGGGAGGTACGTCTCAGGTCATTCACACCAGCATGGACAATGACGGAGTCATATTTGTACTTGCTTTGGAGTGACCTGAGTGCATGTGTTATGTGGCGGATCCTAGCTCCCGATAGACAGCTCACAGTCACCTTCTCCTTGTTCAGCCTGGTCAGTGGGACATCAGTGTGTCTGACTATGGAGTCACCTATTACTAGTGTATCAGGCAAGGTGTTTGGCCTTAAGGGCTGCGATTGGTCGACACACTGATTTATTGAAGTATGTGTTGCATGTGTTTTGTTTTGAGGTGGTGGATTTTTGGATGTCTGCTTTGGGAGCCGCTGTTGTTTTGGTAAGTTTTATATTAGAGTCTCCGAGTATGTCTTTGTGTTTTTATGTGTTTGGTTTGCAGTTGTGGTAGGTCTATGTGGGACTGGGATTGTTGTGTGTGTGGTTGCCATCTCCTCCTGTCTGGTCATGCCAGCCCTGAGTTGAGAGAGTTCAGCCTCCAGTTTGGCTATATAGTTGCATCTCTCACATGTATTTGTGTTTGTTGGGAGGAGGAGAGGGTTGTCTGTGTACATGAGACAATTGTAGCATTGTCTCAAGATACCCAGATTGACCAGCTGAACTGGAGACGACACCAGTAATCTACCACTCGGCATGCTAGAACAGTATAAAGGAGTGGTATACCTTTAAGGGAAGTGGATATTCACAGGTGTGGTAAGTAGATGTAGTGCTTTACTTAGTACGAGAGTGCTTACTTAGTAGAGAAGTATTGAGAACAAGTGCTAGGCTTATAATACAGTGAGTAGTCTGGTTATACTAAGAGTAGAGCTTCCTTAAGGGAAAATTTGAAGAGCTGACTTGGCAGAGCCAGAAAAAGTTTAACCTTGTTTAACCGGCGCTGCGCTATGCGCATGACCGCGCAAAGCCGTGCAAACGCGGATTTTAAGCAGTGAACTACAAAAGAGCTAGAAATGGTCCAAAACAACCAATTACTACAGCTTCTTGTGCTGAGGTCACTTCCCCCAAGGACAGGTAGGCTGCTCAAGGCTCCCCACTCCCACTGGTGAGCAAAGAAACTTCCTTCTATCCAAGTAAGGTAATGGACAACACAGGAACTACACCACAGCCCAGAATACAGCAATGCCTGTAAACTGGTCTAAACTAGTCGAGGAAGGTGGGAAAACAAGGATTTTTTGTTTGTTTTTTTGGTAGAAACACACAGAAAATGCAGAAACAGTGATAAATTAGTTACACAGGCTAGCACACTTTAGTGGGCAGCCTCCACAGTTAAATTAAACAAACAAACAAGCAAACTTTCGATCAAATTCGACTAAAATGTAACTTTAAGTGCAGATTTTAAAATAATGCAGCAATCAGTTAAAAAACAGTTCAGGCTAGTTCAAGGTAAGGTACAGAAGCTACTCCAAGTGAAGAAAAAGCAAAGATACTTAAATCCAGAAGGTAGTTGCTTTTCTGAGTTCCCTGCTGCTAGGACCACTCTGTAAACCCACGTGGAGCTTGTCTGAGCAGTATAGCCAGAAAATAAATGCCCAGAGGCGGATTTTAAGCAGTGAACTACAAAGAGCTAGAAATGGTCCAAGACAACCAATTACTACAGCTTCTTGTGCTGAGGTCACTTCCTCCAAGGACAGGTAGGCTGCTCAAGGCTCCCCACTCCCACTGGTGAGCAAAGAAACTTCCTTCTATCCAAGTAAGGTAATGGACAACACAGGAACTATACCACAGCCCAGAATACAGCAATGCCTGTAAACTGGTCTAAACTAGTTGAGGAAGGCAGAAAAACAAGGATTATTTTTTTTATTTTTTTTTTTCTGGTAGAAACAGACAGAAAATGCAGAAACAGTGATAAATTAGTTACACAGGCTAGCACACTTTAGTGGGCAGCCTCCACAGTTAAATTAAACAAACAAACAAGCAAACTTTCGATCAAATTCGACTAAAATGTAACTTTAAGTGCAGATTTTAAAATAATGCAGCAATCAGTTAAAAAACAGTTCAGGCTAGTTCAAGGTAAGCTACAGAAGCTATTCCAAGTGATAAAAAGCAAAGATACTTAAATCCAGAAGGTAGTCACTTTTCTGAGTTCCCTGCTGCTAGCACCACTCTGTAAACCCACGTGGAGCTTGTCTGAGCAGTATAGTCAGAAAAAAAAAACCCAGAGGCGGATTTTAAACAGTGAACTACAAAAGAGGTAGAAATGGTCCAAAACAACCAATTACTACAGCTTCTTGTGCTGAGGTCACTTCCCCCAAGGACAGGTAGGCTGCTCAAGGCTCCCCACTATCACTGCTGAGCAAAGAAACTTCCTTCTATCCAAGTAAGGTAATGGACATTAAAGGAACTACACCACAGCCCAGAATACAGCAATGCCTGTAAAGTGGTCTAAACTAGTCGAGGAAGGCGGGGAAACAAGGATTATTTTTTTGTTTTTTTTTGGTAGAAACACACAGAAAATGCAGAAACAGTGATAAATTAGTTACACAGGCTAGCACACTTTAGTGGGCAGCCTCCACAGTTAAATTAAACAAACAAACAAACAAGCAAACTTTCGATCAAATTCGACTAAAATGTAACTTTAAGTGCAGATTTTAAAATAATGCAGCAATCAGTTAAAAAACAGTTCAGGCTAGTTCAAGGTAAGCTACAGAAGCTATTCCAAGTGAAAAAAAAAACAAAGATACTTAAATCCAGAAGATAGTCACTTTTCTGAGTTCCCTGCTGCTAGGACCACTCTGTAAACCCACGTGGAGCTTGTCTGAGCAGTATAGCCAGAAAAAATGCCCTGAGGCGGATTTTAAACAGTGAACTGCAAAAGAGCTAGAAATGGTCCAAAACACCAATTACTACAGCTTCTTGTGCTGAGGTCACTTCCCCCAAGGACAGGTAGGCTGCTCAAGGCTCCCCACTCCCACTGGTGAGCAAAGAAACTTCCTTCTATCCAAGTAAGGTAATGGACAACACAGGAACTACACCACAGCCCAGAATACAGCAATGCCTGTAAACTGGTCTAAACTAGTCAAGGAAGGCAGGAAAACAAGGATTTTTTTTATGTTTGAAAAGAGGTAGCTAAAGGTTACGGGGGTGTATGTTAGCTGGGGATTAATTTACTTACTGTCAACCTCTATTCATCAGAGACATGGGTCCAGACTTGGGGTAAATTAACAATTTCCCATTCAATGATCAAGGTTTCTTTTGAACAGAGTCAGGGATGAACTCTGTTTCATGTAGATGGGGAGCTTATTCCACAGTGGAGGGATCCTTTGAGACAAATATTGGCCCCTCCACCAGGTTGTATTTATGTCTCAGGCAAAGTTCAGGGCCTTGGATCTAGTGTTTCTGCTGCTGCTTTTCTTGTGGCTATGCAAGACATTCATTAGAGCTGGATCTGAGGATGCCTTAAATGCTAGAGAGAGATTGTTTCTCAGTAACCTGCAAGAGACTGAGTACAGAGATAGGGCCTTAAGGCAATCTGTGTAGGACAGGGTATTCATACCCTGGATACTCCTGGTGAGGAACCTTTGAGAGTGTTCCAACTGCTGTAAGTACCGGGTTAGGTACATGCCAAAGGGGGCATTGTACTCAATGATGGGTCTGATAATAGATGAGAAGAGTGGTACTACAACATTCTTAGACCTGGATAACATACCCTTGCTTATGTGTTGGATGATATAGAATGATTTTGTTACTATCTTGGCTAAGTGTTGATTGAATGCCAGACTACTGCCTATACATGTTCCTAGATCCCTAATTATTCTGTCAACTCTTAGGGGTGTTTTATCAATGAAGTAATTAATCTGAGTGGACTGTTTCTCCAAAGGCATTATAATGCATTTCTCTGCATTGAGTTTTAATCTGTGGCTTTCAGACCAGTCATTTGCTTGTGTTAGACCCTCTTGTAGGATGTTGGTTTTGTGGGGGGAATCTATAATAGCTCCCAGTTTACTTTAAACTTTGAACTTTGTAAGTCAGATGCCTTTGACATTAGCCTTGACTTTTGAGAAGTAGATGCCATACAGGAGTAGGCTCAACACAGAGCCCTGAGTAATCTGCTGGTGACTGGCCTATTGGTTGAAGTGGTCCCATCTATCCTGACTTCTTGGGTCCTATCTGTGAGCCAGTTGGCAATCCAGTGAGTTATGCAGGGATCTGTGCCTAGTTCTGAGAGTTTGTCAACAATACCTGAGTGAGGTGTTGTATCAAATGCCTTGTTCAGGTCAAGGTAGGCAATATGTAACATTTCCCCTTCATCAACAGCCATGGAGACCTTCTTGAAGAAGTTTGCCAGATTAAGTAGGCAAGATCCTCCCTTAACAAAGAAAAACTGGGATGGGTCCAGTGTCTGTAATTTGCCAGTGTTTTTGTTGATTATTTCCATGATAATGTGTTCCATGGCTGTGAATATTAGACTTGTCAGACTGATGGATCTGTAGTTTCCAGAGTCAGTTGATGATCCACCCTTATGAAGAGGGATGACTGATGTGGCCTTCCATTCACCTGGCATGTAATCTGTTTTGTAGCTGTAGTTAAGGACTGCCTCAAGTGCCCCTGTTTGGTCATGTTTTAAGCTATTTAGGAAGTGACTGTGGATATTGTTGGGGATCATTGAAGTGGTGATTTTGGCTTTAGCAAGCACCTCCAGGACTTGCTCCCTGTTGATAGTTGGGAGGATATAGAAGGGCTTTCACAGGGGTGGTGAGGGGGAGTGGAGGATGAAGTTAGAGCTAAATTTATTGGCAAATAGATTTGCTATGTCACCCTAGTCAGTGAAGGTTGAGCCATTTAGCACCAGTTCTGCACACTGCTGAGTATTACCTTTAAGGTTGCTGAATAGCTGAAGAAGGCCTTGTGCTTGTCCTCAGGAGGCTATCCTGACCTTGTAACTGCTCTTGTTGGACTTTATTAAACCTCTTAGTTTCTTTTTTATTTGAATCAGAAAACTCGTCTCTGAGAGTTGCTCTTTCTGATATTAGCCATGACTCTTTTTTTGTTATAGAATCTGTTAAGTTAAGAATTCCACCAGTTAGGTTTGTTTTTGTTATCAGATCTGGGCTTGCTTCTGGTAGGTACATCAGCTTCAGTGCAGCCATTTACATGGTTGTACATGGTTTCTGTAAATACTTGTGCATAGGAAGCTGTGTTCTTGGTGCTTGGGGGAACTGTGAATTTTGACAGACTGTCACTTAATAAGATGTGGTTTGCTGTAGAACAGTTCTTAACTTAGTTGAGTTCCTTGTTAATTTTTTGAGGGAAACAGCTTTGTGCTCTGACTTCACTCACTAGGAGGTGACACAGGAGTTGGTGAAACACTGTCCCATGTTGGTAAGTACTAGATCTAACATGTTTGTTCCTCTGGTGGGAAAGTGCACTATCTGGTCCAGGGTGTTTGTACTGATAAAGTTCAGGAAACGTTGTGCTTGTGAGTTAGAGGCAGTGTACATTTCCCAGTATATAGAGGGGGTGTTAAAGTCTCCTATAAATAAGGCATTTGGTTGCATGGTGAGCACCTCTAGTATATCTAGGTAAGACGTGCAAGCTTTGTGGGTCATAGAGGATGACCTGTAGCTGAACACAGCATGGTAAGGAACCTTGTCTATAGAGACTTGGACATGGTTGAACTCCAGGACATCATCCTGTTTAACCAACCTATAGCTTTATTTGCTACTAATGTAGATCAAGACATCTCCATCTTTAGCTCCTATCTGTGCTGCTGCTGCTCATCTAAATGGGTAGACGAAACTCTATCCTTCCACTGCTGGAGTACTTTCCGCAGCTTTAAAACAAGGCTCGGTAACAGCACAGATGTCTACATTCTCAAGAGTGGGTGTGGAGTTTCTTGTTTAGGCTCCTAGAATTGAGCAGTAACACCTTAAGGTCACTTTGAGTTTTTTGCTATGTTGGTGGTTTTGTCATTTTCACATTGCTTAAAAAAGGCTCTGAAGGGATGGATAAAGATTTAGCCAATCTCCAAAAACCTAGAGAGGACAGGTGCAGACAATCCTTGCCAAAGCAAAGTGGTCCATTAACTATATCCTCTCATTCTGACAGATATTAGATGACACTGGAGTGACCCCAGAAACTAGCAAATTATTAAAGTAAATAATTTTCTGTTCATCCTGTGGCATCATCCTTGGTGAAGGTAGAATGCTGATCAGTGCAAGGCACGTACTTGTCTATGACACATATTTAGAGAGATCCATAATATCTCTTTTCATATAGTTTAGTGAGGTATGCCTCAGGTCATTTACACTAACATGGACTATGATAGAATCATATTGCCTCCTGCAGTGCAGTGACTTGAGTACATGTGCGGTATTGTGGATCCTAACTCCAGATAGGCAACTGACCACTATCTTCTACTTGCCCAGACTGGTGAGAGTAGTATCTGTGTATCGCACAATTGAAACCTATATGATAAGAGTAATAGGTAAAGTGTTTCTTGCTTTATGGATTTTGTTCTTGGGGTTCATGGAAAGTAGGGTTATATTTGGTATCATGTGCTGCTTTTGGAGTGTGTTTTAATGATTGCTGAAGGTAGGTGCTGCAGTTTGATCATTTAGGAAGTCTTTGAAGTTTGGAGAAGTCTCTTTTAAGTGCCCTCTAGAATCGCAGTCCCAGCCTTCTTAATGCAAAAACCCCCACTTTAGTTAGCCAGAAGTGAAAAGCTATCAGAAACAAATTAAATAACTAGATACAACAAGTAGTCCTCACTTTAAGCCTCCCTATGTTTTTCTAATTCGGATAGACCAGGCTACCTTTACACTCCCATTAGAATTGCAGTCTCTGTCTTCTTAATGTAGAAACACACTTTAGTTAGCCACAAGTGCAAAGGCACAAGAAACAATTCTAACAGCTAGCTACACATAATTACTTAGTGATTCAAAGGCAGACTAGCCAGCAATGATGAACACATGCACTTTAAGGCAATTTCAAAATGTAGTAAAAGTCTAAGGGGAGGGCTTTGCCAGTTTCTTCTGTCAGTAACTAGTAGGATGAGCAGATAAGATAAGACAAGGGCAAAATTCTAGGGTCAGCTGTACAGAAGATAAAACTGGGAGGAGCTTCCATGGCCAGATATACAGCAGGGACAGGCAGCTCAGAAGACTTCAGGTATAAAGCCACGACAGGAATAGGGTGAATGGGTTTCAAACAAATTCAGAAATCACCTAGGCCCAGCACAGATACCAAAAAACAATGCAGAGTACAAACATACCTTAAATTAATACCCTTAACTTCAGGTAAAGAGCAAACAAAGGACAAAACTGATTTAAATGATAAGATAAGTGCAAGTTCAGAAAAAAAAAAACACCTATACCCAACACGGAAAACAAAAAACAATGCAGACTATAAAAATGCCCAAAAGTAATAAGCACAATTATAAATGTAGTTTAATTGTGGAATATTCTTGGGCTAGGCTTGTGTTGGCTCCAGAGCCATTAGCCTAGTACTCACCTATGAACCTTCCCTGGATGCAAAATGTAGTCCACCTGTTCTGTTATTAAGCTTACAAGTTTCCAGCAGTGGTCCTGTGGTGCACCATTTCATAATTATGGTTCTGGCTGCCAGCCATATTAATGCACACAATCAGATCTTGCCAGGAACAGTCCCATTAGGCCTGTTCAGCAGCATTCAGGCCAAAGAACCACTGGTCATGAAGAAAAGGGCCTAGAGTAGTACCTCATTCTCTGGATCAGCAAACTTTAGTTTACATGTTGCCTTTCCACCAAAATCTGCAGGGTGCAGGGTGTTTCTTCTTCCCCTGTTTTAGCCTTTACTCACTAGCTATGGAAAAACAGTGAAATTAACATTTTTTTCATGAGTGGCCCTGAAAAATTCTTACATCACCAGTCTCCCTTTTGCCCATATAGCATGATGTTTGTGTGCCTAAAAGTTGTATATCTTTATCCACACTCTTTAACTAACATCAGACCCATATACTGGGCAAATGTCTCGCACAATCTTCTTCTTCTTCTTTCAGCTTTTCCCAGTTAGGGGTTGCCACAGCGGATCACCTGTCTGCTCATGATTGGCAGTGGAGTTTGTTTTATGGTGTTGAGTTGCCAGCTCGATGCCCAACCTTCCACAGAAGGCACACACATGCACATACTCATACCTAGGGCCAATTTAGAGTGTCCAATCCACCTACAGCATGTCCTTGGGATGTGGGAGGAAACCGGAGCATCTGTAGAAAACCCACACAACCACAGGGAGGACATGCAGACTCCGCACCTATAACACTGCAAATGACTGAGGTAACATAACTGTTTTTTGTTAGGGTTAGAAAACTTTTGCACATGATACATATGTGAAACCTATACAACAGGTGCATTTATTTTTTTGAACTTGGTATCACAAGGCTATCCAGAATGTGTTGAACCATGCTCTGAGTATGTGCCAATCAGTGTATCTCCCACTATGTTTAACACTCCTTCAGGCCAACAATTGCCTTACACTTGCAGTATCTCTCTCAATACGCCTTCCCAAAACATTTACAAGTATTGACATTCTTATTTCGTATTATGTCAACAACTACAATAGCATTTAAAAGCCATCATACTTGATAAAATGGACTTGTAAAAGGTAGCACTCATCATGTTCAAGCAGAGCATTAGTTTTGCTTTAACAATTACTCATATTTACAGCTTTTGTGGTTCACAAGTTACCTCTGTACAACTTCTTCTGTAATGCAGTGGTTCTTTCTGCTTTCCTTCATTCTTATATCACACAAATTCACTTGACTGGGCATGATGATTATGTTAATTAGGGCTCAGCTCATTATTGTTTCTGAATCACTTTATTTTCACATTGAGGTAACCTGCTAAGCATTGTGCTCAAGTGTACTGAAGGCTGTGCACATGCCTTGGTCCCTGTGTGCAGCACTGTGAATGCACTGCCCATGATATGTCTTAAGAGGGAGAGCTGTAATTCTACATATAGCCTAAAGGAAATGGAGTCTCTGAAGTGCCTGCTTTCTTATCAGCATAAACAGGTGTACAGGACTGCCATATTTCAGATCATAAAGTGCCACTGCAAACCATTACAATGCAGTACCGATATTAGCCTAGCCTGCTAGCAGGAGCATAAGATAGCAATGATCATTGTATGTGGGACATGGGGGAATAAGCTGCCCATTAATATCTTTCATTGAGAGGCAGATGATACACATAACAACTGTTTAGGCATAACATTTCAGCCAATTTACTTCTGTGTATCTTCATGTTGAGGCATCATAGTTAGAAAAGGAGAAGCTGTTGCTCATTTTATTTTATAACTTAGAGGTTGTTTGTGGTGAGGACAAAAATCTTTCATCACCTGCTCTATACGGATTACAGCCAGAGGCTCCTGCAGGAGGGCTTTCAAGGGTCTTAGTATAAGACTGAAGCTGGGAATAGTTTGGCCCAGGCTGCTACTTGTATTGCTGGCATCCCACACATGGTGGAGCAGTGCTGTTACCATTATAGTGACATGAGGTGATGCAATCCAGACTTCCTAGGCTGATGTGTGGATGATGTTAGACAGCAGGTAGCACCTGTTTACTATATAGAACTTAAGTTAACTACACATAAAACCTGTCAGTGTGAGGCACCCACAGAGCTTAAAAACTTTTGTTTTTCTCTCCACAGCCCCTGAAGCCATTACAGATAATAGGCAGCTGTGAAGGAATCAATCAGAACTCCTAAGAGAGTACCAGGTTAAGTAAATATGCTTCACAATGTACAGGTTTTAAAGTTGTGTCTGTACTGGTAATATAGATACAGGCTCATACATCACAACCTTTATACATCACTACCACTTCTGTCCTAATGTCCATAATACAAAAGTAGTAGTATGATTGTTGGATTTTTTGTGTATATGTGTGTGTATGTGTGTGTGTGTGTGTGTATGTGTGTGTGTGTGTGTGTGTGTGTGTGTGTGTGTGTGTGTGTGTGTGTGTGTGTGTGTGTGTGTGTGTGTGTGTGTGTGTGTGTGTGTGTGTGTGTGTACATCCCCCCATGTACTTGAAACAGTAACTCAAGGATGTTAAGGCTATACTCTCACATTGGAATGATGCTTCTGAGGTTAAGTCCTCCCTCCCACGTGTGTTCTCATATAATTTTAATATGATGTCTCTTTCATTATAGTAACCACAAGATTAGAAGTGAAAAATATTTATGAACTACATATTTTTAGTAGACTTTTGTGTCACATACAATCTTCGTCAATATTTGTTTCCTTTTATTATAGAGTCTGTGAGGGGAATGCATGTCTGAGCAACATTTTTCTTTGTATATCTACATTTGCCTCAGCCATTCCATTACTATGTATTGGTCCACAGACATTCAGTGGGTTGCCTATGTAGCTAATCTTTTTTGAATGCAGGTAATGATGGATGAGGGTTCAAATCTCCCTCTCACTTGTGTATGCTAACTACCTTGGAGCAGCCTGGCACAAGATGTTACATGTGTTACAGCCATACCTTATAATGTTGAGCAATATCATGACAATTACAATGATTTCCTGGGCCAATGATAGGATTAATTGAGGCAGTATAGACTTCTCAGAACATGGAAAAATTTCTACTACATGGCTAGGCCAGGCTCAGTAGGAGGGAAACTGACAGGCAAAATAAGAGGCACTGAGACTATAAACTGGACTGATTGGGATAAGGAAGATATATGTATTGTTATTACTATGCAAGAAATCCAGAATTTGCAGACAGATTATATGTAGCAATAGTAAGAGAAAAGCTAAAGGAAAAAAAATTCTTGCACAAGAAAACTTTTAAAATCTGCAGATAATTTAAGATCCTTAATGCAACAAATCAAGGTGAAAAATATTATCTAGGTGAAGAAACATAGGGCTGCATGGAAAAGGAAGTTATAAAGGATGTGAGAAAATACAACAAAAAGGAGAGCAGGTCTGGAACCCAACTTGGTGGTAATCCCTCTGCTCCCCCTGCACTACCTGTAGTATCGGGTAGTATCGCCCCATGGGCCCCCCTCTGGGAGCGGTGGTGGAAGGGTAGTTTTCACCAGTAATGAACTGCTGGGTTTGGTGTGCAGGATTCTCTGCAGTGGGTTTAGACAGCACCAGCATCAAATAGACAGCATGGTGGCCACCCTGGTTTGGCAGGCTCACCCCAGAGCCCAGCCTCCACCACTTCCAATCTCAGGGCAGGGGCTTTGTTGACAGTCCCATGAGTGGGGATGTGAGTCATGCTACTACCTTGTGGAGGCACATTGGACTGAGATTCCAGAACACCCTCCCCATCCAAGGTGTTTACCTCCCTCTTGTGTCACACACCACCCCTGTCTGCTGTCTTGTCTGTCTGCAAAAGCTTCCTCACCTACCCAACTTACCTCCCCACATGTATGTATGTCTCTCCCCCAACATTCCACTCTCACCTTAAAAAAAAATTGATACCTGTCCCAAACAAAAAATTTGAAATTAAAAAATATCTGTCCTCTACACAATCTGATGTCAGTGTCTCTTCAGACACTGATGATGATGGTGGCCACAGTGAGGCACAGATGGGGGTTTCAGGGGCTGAATATGTCCTAGATTTTGATATCACTCTTCTGCCCTCATTGTCACTGCACACAGTCTACACATACCCAGTCGCCAGAGGCCACAGATATTGGACAGTCAGAGAGTGGGGACATTGAACAGGAATGTGTGGGAACTATGGCTCCAGTGAGTATAGACACTGGCCATAGACAAAGAGCTGGCAAGGTTCCACACGAGCGGATTGGTAGGAGTGCTCATAAGAGGCTTGCTGTCCTTCTATCACCTGTTGCAGGTGTCACATCACGGTTCACTTGGCATATGTTTGGGGCTATCATGGAGGCACAGGCATTTTCTGAAAGGAACTCCAGATGTATGCTCAGGGTTATGGATGCAGCACAGTCTGACATCTATGACTGCCTCCACTGCATTGGTGAAACCCTGGATCAGTTCAGTGGACAGAAGGTGGGCTGAGAGAGTGTCTGTCTTGGAATCCACAGTGTCTGTGCTGGAATGTGTGGTTGGCGTTGAGCATCGACCTTGTGGACGTACATCAGCAACCCCATCTGCTGAAAGTCCACATGGCCATGCACAATCACACTCCTGTAGTGGCAGTACATCCAGTGCTACATAGGGGAGTATGCTGTCCACATCAAGACGTGGCAGGCCATGGGTTCAGACATTCCCATGGAGGACATGGTCCCAGAAGACAACAGTCACCATCAGGTACCAGTACCACTTCTGACCGTGGGCATGGAGCTGCCAGTGCAACTCCTCGCAGAGCCAGTTCCCATGTTTGGGTGAACTGTCATCTCTACCAGGCATGGTTATCTGTCCAACATACACACATGTAGGCCTAGCACTGAGCTTAACTGTGTATACAAATGCACAGTCACACACCACTGTCAAATGCAGGGCACCTACAGACACATATGGCACAAATCCATGGTCCATCTTGTCTGCTTCCCTTCCTGACTCACACACATGCTTTTACCTTGTGGGTCAGCCTAGGCCTCCTGCACCCCCACACAACACCCTATGCAAGTAATGATACCATGCCACATCCCTGCCATTCTCATTATTGATGCAGGGAAATGAAGGTATGTGTCTGATGCACAGGGCAGCTATATGAATTAACATGTACTTGTGTAATGCATTGTTTAGCCATGCCAGTTGTAGTGGTTCCTGACAGATACTGTATGCTGACATTTGTAATGAATAAGCCACATAATTACATGTACCTTATGTTGTATGATGTTGTAATGGCTATATTGCACAATGAAAGGTGTGTCATGGACCTATTTCTGTTTCATGATTCTATTGTGGACATCTATGGACACACAGCAGCAAGACAGTCATGGATGTCACAGCACAGGATAGACTGTCAGCACA
Source organism: Protopterus annectens (assembly GCF_019279795.1). NCBI lineage: Eukaryota > Metazoa > Chordata > Ceratodontiformes > Protopteridae > Protopterus > Protopterus annectens. The sequence goes on along the minus strand of NC_056730.1, from coordinate 284,177,359 downwards.
GAAGAAATATGTCCTCAGAAAGGGACAGGCTCCATATGTCCATATGTGTGTAATAGGCTAACAATGACAATGGCATCATTCAGCATACTCATACATATCTATCTGTGAAAAGATCTGATATCCTTAATAAGTGTCAGCAGGGTGTTGGGAGCTAACACATCTACAAGCTGTGGCATGGGGGACAACCCATCTTCAAATATCCTGTGTCCAGTACAGACATTTGTCTGACAACAGCTGTGATGGTCATATTCTGCATCCCATGGTGTAACATGCACATGATGTGTGTCACAGAAGATGTGTGCTTCATATGCATGAGGGTCTTTTACATAAGGGTGTACTGTCTGTGTAACATACCTGTCTCTCCAAAATGTAGTATTTATACCCCAGTGATGGTGTCGGTGTGTAGACCGGGTAATGCATGTGTTATTCCTGTCATGGATGCTCAGGAGGTACACAATGGGATCTGACACCTCCCTGTATGGCAGCCTTACACATCCCTGCAAAGTATTTATAAGACAGAATGCACATGTACGGTCTTGACATGGACTCAATAGGACATGTTATCTGCAATGTGTATTGCAGTACCATGGAACCTGTGCAGCTGTTAAAGTTATAATATATACCTGTGTAGTGACATAGCAAGGGTGTCATTGTACCTAATGATAGGTGTGATGAGTCCCACATTCAGTATGGCAATGACAGTCTGGGAGTTACATCACAGACATGTCTGTTTATGATGTACAATACTGAATGCATCCCCACATCTCAACAACCTTAGAAAGTCAAAGATTACATTTCTCCCTGTGTCCATAAATCCATGAGTAATGGCTCAACTCTTTGCTGTGTGCAGACACTACTATATTTCCCAGGGGTAGATGAGTTTCCAAAGGATAGAATTGTGCAGTTGTTGGCATTTAGTATTTGTCAGTGGTTCAGACCACAACTGAATGTGTGTCATGGGGCATCCTGGTTAACTGTTGGTTATGTGTGGGATTCAATGACAGCTCCTGATTTGCAGTCACCTGCTAATGTAGCCACTCAGAGGGCATTGACAGTGGCTGTGACTGCAGAGAGGGAATAGCTAGAAGGGATGCACCATCAGTGATGTTTGGGGAAATCCACTGGAGACTGGAATCATTGCAGCTTAGCTCTACCAATGCCCAGATTATGACTATCAGACACTTGCTTACCCACCAGCTGACATAACACTTGGTAGATAACCTACATAGTTTCCAGCAAGGTCTGCTGACCAAATATTGTCAAACACCTTGTCAGGTCATGGTAGGTAGAGTGAGTAATATTCCTGTCATCCATTGCATAGTGTAACACTCAATGGGGTCCACCAGTTAGAGTCAGTAGACATGAATTGGCATTGAGCATAACAAACAGTGTGTAGTCCAGTGTCGGTAGGTGTATGACAGTGTTACTGCTCATATCCATGCTAACTCCTTTCATGGCATTTCATGTCACATGCCTCAGAGATCTGGGGACACTGCTTGGCATTACATGCTAGTTGTCATTTGTGCAACAAAATCTTGCAGTTGTTTCCAGGATGTTCCAAGAATAGAGCCATCCAAGGTGTGTTTACAGAGCACAGTGAAACACATTAGGGAAGTGTAATATGTATACCCTTTGAAAGTAAGGTAGGTGTTTTGCACAGGTATTCTACAGTTGGACACTACCCAAGCGGTGTGTACTGGAAGGACACAATTACCTTGTGAAGACTGTGGAAAGCAGGGGAGTCCACAGAATTTCCAGTGCCTTATAACTACTAATGCTAGTTTCACTGACACCACTCTGACATAGGATACCATGCTGCAATACATTTTCTGTCATCACAAGAAAAATGGTACTATGAAGCCCATGATGACAAGCAGGACGTTGCCTGTTTGTTCATCCACATAACTGTCCCACATCATGAAAGACACTGTAGGCTTCACATACTCTTTTCCAAGCAGATGCCTTGATTAGCGACCTGGCCAATCGGTTGGCTTTTTCATGTGTTATGCTGTCTGTTACAGGGTTGGTGGTATGTCACTAGGGAACTGACAAGAGGGGGATTAGTAGCACTGCTGTAGCACCACAATATAATGTACAATGTCCAGTAACATAAATGTCCAGTCTTGCTGTAACAATCAGCACACTGCCTGTGCACCATTGTAGGTGACACTTTCACAGCACTTCATGCATCTCACCCTTCAACACATTACTGGTGCATATCTGCATGACATGGATGTAAGGCCTATTGCAGCAGACTGGTCACCTTTGGCCAATGTGTATCCACATGCCACATGTCCTAGGCATGTCGTACTGTATAGACCCAACACACATGTCTGTGTTCCTACATCATATCACACAACAACCAATGTGCTGTCTAGTTGCTTGACATCGTACCTTTCAACTGTACAGATTCTTGCAGACTAGATTTTTGGCTCATATTTTTGGTCTGATCCTTATAAAATTTGTGGTTTTCTGGCAAATCACTGGTATGAGCTTAGTGTTGAAGTCACTAAATAATGACATACATTTGAGTTTCAGAGCTTATATCCTTCAGAAAATGTATGCTAAAACAAACCCTGTTAATCCAGCAACTTTCCAAGTTCCTAAGGGTAATGTTTAAAATATGTCTCTATTTTTAGGCCTTTGTCCCCCATTTTGCCGGGCTTTGTCCATATTTCTTGCATTAAGAGGTTGAGAGGTATGCTTGACAGGCATCATATGCTTGTGAGGCCAACATAATGTCAGCAAAGATGAAGAAGTCTGATATGCATGCGCGGGCATCCACATCTTCAGTGCAAGGTGTGTCTACAAACACTATACATCAGGCTGTCAACCCCAAGGGTGTGGCAGCATGACCCTACCTTTCAAGGACATGCTGCTGAGGTGTTGGGAGTGTCCCTACCCTTCTACTCCTATGACACACAAACACAATGTGTGACAGATGACACTGTGTTTCAAACCTTGCTGCCATGGTGTCTCCAACAGCAGTCATTACATATGGCAATGAGCATTATGCCAACAAGCACAGCTCACATCCTGCACCACCTACACCCACATCACATACACATGCATGTGTGCAGCTCCTTACCACATACATTGCTAAACAGACACCTCAGAACATCCTGCCTCTAAAGTGCATAGTACACATAATATTGCATGCACTACTCCCTCACCAGTCAAACACCTGAGGCAAAGCACAAAATCACACCTCTTAGTCAGAGGTGATCATATTGTGAGAAACGTTGATGTCTGTGTCAAGTGGCTACATATGGGACAGGTCACATATAACTATCTGTGGATTAAAACAATAGGCCTTACCATACATTGCCGCAAATTAAGGGATATTAGGTAACATAATGTTGACATCATAGTTCCTGCAGGTATGTGCAACTAGGGACATATGTCATTGGCCTGTATGCAGACAACTATGCTTAACCAGTCTGTGTCTTTTGTGGGTGTACGCATTTCTTTTGGCTGCAGTTGACACTCACCTGGGATGATGGCTCCATACACATGGAAATTGAGGGAAGCCAATAATTCCCTTCACATGTGAGGTCATTGTCAGGGGAACTACTTCATGTCTGCCTGGGATGGCTTGCTCAACAGACATCAGTGTTTCACCAGTCATGGTGTTCATCTCTCACCGCTGTTATTTGGAGTAATGGCCATGGCTACTGACACCCCCACAATGCAACTTAGATGCACTGTTCAGGGAACAGCTGGCAACGAGAACACCATCTTTATACAACATCATGGCTATGCTGCTACATGGTGGGTATGGCAACACTGAACCCCACTCTTTGGAATGTGTCTCCACCCTGGATTATGCAGACATGTGTGCAGTCAAGAACATTTAGTTCAAGGCTGTGGACAGCACTACAACCATACCAGACTACATGTCCATCCACATCTTCACACCTCAAAATGATGATATTCAAGGTAATGCAGGTGGTGTATGCATACACATTAAGGATATCTACACATCCATATTTATGTGAAAAAAAAAACACTGTGATTTCCCGGAGACAATGCAGGTGCCATTCAGTACTAGAAAGGCAGATAATCAAGCAATAGCCAGCTGCAGGAGCAGTTCCATGTTCCCAGGCACCCATTGTGCATATCTGTATGTACATATGTCATTAAGTGACCACCAGTGACCACCAGCTGTGTTGCTTAGTCGTGCTGCAGCTCACTTGCACAAAGGTTAGTCTACATCCTTAACTACAATATCCTGGAGCAGTGCTGTGACATTTCCCCAAGGGGAACCAATGTATTTCACACATGTTTACCAATATGGGTAACCACTGCAGGAGCCCAATGTGAGGTCCTCCCTGGTGGGATCTGAACACAGATCAGTGTCATTAAAACTACCAGCACTAACTCCCGCTTGCAGACAATACAGACATATATATCAACAAAGCCATTTATTACCTCCTGTGGGAAGGTTTACTTAGCTTGACTGCACCCCCCTCTGATGGGACAGCATGTATGCAGCGCTATGCACCCATGCATTATGCCAACAGCATTACAACTGCATGAACTTGGCTGTACTTGACAGGAGGAACACAGGCTCCTCATGGCATAGCAGACCTGCCTGGTAGACAACTGCCATTATCAGGCTGTACAATAGGAAGTGGGAATTGCTGTGTGACAGCTGCGTTGAGGATGCATCCCCAAAATGGTGACACAATCTCCTCAGCTATAACAACCACATAGTGTTACTATGTTATGTAGACACTGCAAGTGACAAAATTAGCCACCCACACAAAGCAGAACCACAACACACAGTGTAGTTGCACATGTAACATCAGAGCACAGGCCCAGATTGTTGGTGAACACATTCTTAATGATGCCACATAGAATGGGTTTGTACCCATAGCTAACCTGTAGTCCCACATGGTCTGCATCAACTTTACTCCCATGTCCTCACCACATGTGACCTATGACATTCCTACAACCTCTCCCATAACTTCCATATCTACAGAGCAGGTCATAAATGGCCTCCTTATGGAGGATACACAGCATTCATTGGACATGCTAACATCCCAGGCTGTATCCTATATGAGGTGTATCATGGATTACTAACACCATTGGGAACACCTTGCAATCATACTGAAACCACCGGCTGAACCCCAGCTGACTGGATAATGCCAACTGTTATACCCTTGCACAGAGGTGATGCATGCACTAACCACTAGAACTATAGACCTCTTTGCCTGGGTATCCATATCTGTATAGCTGTAGGGACAATCATCATGGAGATGATCTGCACACATATATGTGAATTACACACAGCTGACTATATATAGTTTGGATGTTTGACAAGGGATCATGACTGTTAAATGTGGTGGACATTTCCGAGGCAATCATCAAGGACCTGGGTGAGGGGACATCAGGGCATACAGCCCTCTGGACTGAGTCAAGTTGTCTGACTATACCCCCTACACAGGCATCATGTACAAAGCACCCACTTAGGCATCCATGGTATTATCATTGTAGGGGTCAATTAGTGGCCCACTGAAGGCAGACATACTCAATATGGGGACATCCACCTCCAATAGCTGATCTGTAAGCAGCAGTGTTCAACAGGCTCAGTCCTGGGTCCTCTATTGCTTGGAATTCATTTAACCATGATGCAAGTGAATAGTGACTGTCTGTGGCTAACAGTGTTGGCATATGACTACAAAGTGTGAGCACTTATGGAGTCTGTGAGTTATGGAAATATTCTACAAGATGGCATTGATGAACAAATGCCTGTTGACATAGTAATGGTCATAAATTCCATGCAAATATATATGTAGTATCATTTCCATCACTAACCCCTATGTACCTGGTAAGTAGGACATCAGTTGCAACATGTGATGTACATACTCAGGGGTGAAAGAATAGGGCACACAGTCCTGGCCACACAGGTTTACATCTAATGTGCCTGAGATCACCATGTCTCCCTAGTAGTATGACTGGAATCATGTGTCATAGCTGACGGCACAATGACCCATAATTCACATACTCATAACCTCCATGTACTCTTCCCTCAGCATGCCAATATCTGAGTGCAATGAACGGCCATTTGGTAATGGGCCTTTCCAAGTGGTACTGACACTTTCACACAACAGTATGGTCGCTCACAAGGGAACTTCACATCTTCAGCATGTGTTCAATGGGGATCATCTGAAATGAGTGTCATTGCAGCCTGTGGCATATAGACTACTCTGAGGTGATCTCAGCCTTACATATGGTGCAATGAGTGACTGTGCTTGATTGTAAATGCTGCATATCTGTAGGTGGCTTAGTACACAGAGTAATCACTGTAAGGACATTAATTTAGTTTGTGACGTTAATAGTATATGCTACTGGGAGAGATTTGTTTAGCAGACTTTAACCCCTTTGCAACAGAGCCCTGGCTAATGGCAAGCAGAGCACCTCAGCACATGCCATCTGTATGACTGGCTGGGTGACCTTCATTTCACCACAGGGCTTCTTCCAGTGTCCCTTTTGGACTGGAGCAATATGTTGTCTATGATTGTGATGGCTGTATGACCAGTATGCTAGTGAAGTTCAAATGTCCTATGGTTCCATAATCTCATGTAAATTGCTCTAAAAGCCACACACACAAACATGCCTACACTGAGGATAGCACCACTTCCAATTACTGCTTACAGGACTTGGCACAGCACACACATAGTCAAAGGTGGCTGTATATAGATTAGAACACTTACCTATGTAATGGTACACTCTACAGATCATAGTACATAAAGCACACAACACACCGCATGTCTGATAGTACTGCCAGTTTAGGACATGTTATGCTTTATGACATTAGCAGGCCAAGTTGTGGTCAGGCATTTGGAGGGCCACATCACCTGCTACAACTAAAATTCTGCAAAACCCTCTTTGTAAGTTACTGAGGTGATTATATTTATACCATGTGGTCATACACACACACACACACACACACACACACACACACACACACACACACACACACACACACACAGTGGTCAGCAGTGAGACAGGAACCCCTACCTATTGAGACTTTCACACTACAGATCACAATATTTATTGCACACATCACAGCTTAAATCAGATGCTACAAGGGCAGCTGGTAGCCTTAAGGTAGATGACATCATCAGGCCTTGTAGAAGCGGGCAGTTTGGAAGCCAGCAGTAATTTACAGGGCCAAAAGTGCATAACCCAGTGCAGTTTGTAGCCAATGAGGTTTTCTCAGTTGATTGACAGGGGAATGCACACATCTACACACACACACACACACACACACACACACACACACACACACACACACACACACACACACACACACACACACACACACACACACACACACACACACACACACACACACACACACACCCACACCAAATGGCCTGCAGTGAGATTGGAACCCCTACCTATCTAGTCTTACACACTATATATCATAGTAGTTATCACATGCATGATTGCAGGCAAACAACTTGTTGATTACACAAACTAGGCTTGTGTTGAACAGCATCTGTGGCCTGTAGAGTGATATTACTTCATATTATCATCTGTATCTATTATCCTAGTAGTGAGATAACTGTTATTATCCTAGCTATGTGTCTACAGTTACCAGTATGGCCATATGTATCTGTTTGCACTTGGATGGGCAAGCCTGTGAGCAGGGACAATGTGCCCTTTCTATGCATGCATATGCAACATTATACATTACACCACCTGCTCATCTGCTGCTGTCTATGCAGTGACACCCAACAGGCACAGGGGTCTGTAGGTAAGTGCATTATGTACTGTTGAGCCTTTACTTTGGATCCTTCTGGCATCATTATGCATGCATGATAGAGTAGCTTTGCTCACCAGTATTAGGGTATGTAGGACAATACATCCAGACACATATTTCTATATATAACAGGGATGTATATATAAATGTAGCTCTGTGTGCATGATATGCATATGTATTATGTAGATATTTGGTGAGAGACTGAGATGCATGTTTTTATATATGGATATAGCATATATCGGTATATATCTATTTGAAACTACATAGAAATGCATATACTATGTATATGAGAGTGAGATAGTGACAGACAGATATGGGTACACATATGTATGTATGTATAGACATATCTATACATAACAGGTCATTTTGATCAAGGGGCAACAGGATTACTCTCAGCTTAACAAAGTGTATGGGCATGCCCTGTGGGACTGTCAATACTTATAACGTAAATCCAGGCCACACCTACCTGCACTCCAGTCCGGGATTTTGTGTGTTACTGTCCCTGTTTCTGCAGTACTGCAATTCACTCAAAATATCCATGGCATTCTCTGATGTAATTAATATGTGACAGAGGTTCATAATGTTACACCACACACAGACTGACAGTCTGTGACAACACCAACATAATAATACCTCACATGCAAAGGATGTAGATACGTCCAGATTTTAACCATCAATGGCATAACCCATGCTAATTTCCCTAGTCCACTGAGCCAAACAAGCTGACAGCCAGAGAGTAGTCATTCATCACACCAGCAAAAGCATACATATTTACATTGCTATTCCTGTATTAAGTGAGACATACAATGCGTGCTCGATTTCTATGTTAGTGCCCTGAGTTTGCCTGAACTGCTGCTATACCACTGCTAACCTACAGTTAAAGTGGTTATATTGGGAAACTGCTGTGTTGGGTGTTGGGGAGCAACATTACATGTTCTGCTGGGATACACAGTAGTCAAGCTATCACGTGACCCCACTGTTTAACATCTCCATTGACTGATATAGTGGATATTCCAATCATGAGGCCTAGTGAATATTAAGGAACAGATACAAGTGGACTAGGTAATTGTAGTCCAATGCAGATGTTACTTGTGTCCAAATAGCCCACTATATTTACTTGCATAAATGCAGCAAAGCCATACATACAATAGCATATTATAATAATCCTTACAAGTAGTGTGTAGTTTAGTAAATTACTTTACAAAATCAGTGGTTGACAGAACTGTAGTTCAGGACTGTCTCTGTCTGATACAAGCGATATACAGCCAATACATGTATAGATACAGGTTTATGGGTTGCCTAGCATCAATTTTACTATATGTATGCGAGTAGGAGTAAGGTTTCAGTCCCTAGGGCCCTAGGCTGTCAGTGAATGTGCTATGCATTGTCTCTTAGGCAAAGCCAGGGTGCACCTGGCATCCTTACATCTGCCTACAGGGACATCATCAAGGGGTTCCTCCTCTGAGTCCTCCTGTGACTGTGGCTGTAGTGACCTAGACACTGGTGAGGGGCTGTGTATCCCTTCCCTTTGCTTATCCTGCTGCAGTTGTCTCTGCAGGATCATATTGTGTAGCATAGCACATACTGTGAACATATGGGCATATGTGGCTGGAGAGTACTGCAGGGCTGTGCCACATATATGGAGGCACCAAAACCATGACTTCAAAAGCCCAAACACATGATCTATGATGTTCCTAGTTTGTACATGTGCCTCATTATGGCTTTCTTCGGTGTGCATGCATTTCTGATGTGTGTCATCATCCACAGTTCCAGGGCATAGCCAGCATCCCCCAGTAAATGGCCATGTGGGATGTCCCCCCTAGCAAACATCTGGTACAGCTTTGATGCATGTCAGATATGGGAGTCGTGATAACTGCCAGGGATGTCAGCACACACATTCATGATAATCGCCTGGGCATTGCACATGACCTGGTAGTTAATGGAGATGTACCCCTTGCGGTTGATGTAGAGTCTATCCTCCTAACCAGGTGCTGTATTAATGTGTACATGAGTGTAGTCTATGGCACCCAGTGCTTCAGGGTAGTGTGCTACATGGTAGAAGTATTGCATATTGCTGGCCCTCATCCCAGCGGTGAGGGGAAAAGAAATGTGCTCACTGGCATGTGGTAGTATGGCATTCAGGAACTGGTGGCATTCCCTGGATGCTGATGCCTATGGGACCCCATCATGTCCCCAGTTGGTCTTTGGAAAGTACCTGTAGCAAGTATCCTAAGGGCTAAACATACCTTTGTTTCCACTGGGATGGGTTCCCCTCTGTTGCTTCTAGGTCTGAGTTGAGGGCAGCAGAGCTCAGTGAGTTCTTGAAGTATGTCCCTGTCCACCCTGGAGCGCTCTACAATCTCCAGCTCATGTAGCTCCTGGAAGCTTACCCTGGGACTGATACTCTTCTCCTCTGTCTAGGCCTATTGTCTATAGCAGCAGCAGCACTGACTTCAGCATCTAGCCCATACAGATGCAGCAGCCCCTCCAGCAGCCCTTAGCATTCTCTCTGTTAAAATTCCCAAATCTGTACTCCAATGATGCAGAGTATTGGGGAAAAATCTGAATGTAGTGTGTATGCATACTTTATAGAGCTCTGCTATAGGTGTAGAGTATGTGATTGGGTAACTATGATGCATCGCACCTACCTACAATATAGTTATCATCATTTCAGGGTCTATTTTAGGTTAAACAAGGGTCAAACCTAGTTAAATACATTTATTTTTTAAAACACGGTGAGCGTGGTGGCATGCTGCACAAACACATGCATACTGGGAAGGTTACAAAGCTTAGAAGTTAGTGGACACACCCCCTGTAGAGCACACTCACCTAAGCTGAAATGAGCTTAGAAGTCAGTAGACACACAGCCCCCCCTGGTGTCAGCTACCTCCTGTGTAAACAGCAACATGAATCTAAGCCTACACAAAGGGGATATGTGGACACGATTACTCCTTTCTGCTATTCAGTACCTCCACCTCATTTGCTTAGGTATATGTGTTCACAGCCTGGAAACTACATGCTTCAGAGCCCAACCACATTAGCAACAGCACCAATGCCCCATTGCAGGGACTCCACGTACAGTCCTGTAATACATTTCTGCCACATACCAATTAATTTGTTTTTTCCAATTTTTTTTCTATAAAGCATGTTTTCTCACTGTGGTGCACTGCACAAACATGCCCAGATTATTAAAAAAATATATTAATTTAACTTATTCCCTTTCATTTTTCCAACATACTGGATGATAGTTTTGGTCATTTGTGTATGTGGTATGACATTTCTGCCCACATATCTGCATTTTTATAACCCCTTTTGTCTGTCTACACTCCTGTACATGGAATTTTTTCATGTACACTACAGACACTGACATGAGGTCTGGATAGATGCCTTCCTGCTTATTGGATCACTCTACCTGCCTCATTTGCAAGAGATTCACCTGCTTATGAGGTGATTTGCATCTCATGGAAGTTTCAATGTTGGCATGTGTATGCACGCAGTGCAGCAGGGCTTACTGTACCTAAAAATGTTTGTGGCCATGTAAGGAGCACAGTGCAATGCCTACATGGAAAAAAAAAACATGTAGGCTTTATAAAATTCTCCCCAGTGTCTTTTCCATCTCTCACCACAGATTTTAATTTGGCCATACTCAGTTTGTTGTTCGTAATTTCAGTACACTCAGCTCTGGAAAATAAGAACCATCAATAATGGACATTTTGTAGGTATATCACTGCATCATAATCACTATTTGTAGGACACTTTTTCTGATAATTCTGTACTACTTGGCACACAGTTTCTGTGCATGTGTGTGCATGTGTGTGTGTGTGTGTGTGTGTGTGTGTGTGTGTGTGTGTGTGTGTGTGTGCGTGTGTGCGTGTGAGAAAGAGAGAGAGAGATACAGTGAGACTATTATTTTCACTAAAAATTAAGCAACATGTCCTTTTAGGGTAAATTATTTGTTTGCATTGTTTATGAAGGCATACCTAAGAGTCATAGCTGACCCTGCCATGGAAATACCCTCTTTGAATTTTCCACTGACTATCAGTAAAGAACAGGGGTCTCATTGCACTCTCCGTAGTTAAAAACACTGAATCAGTTTGTCCTGATAATATCCCAGGATGCTTCCTAAATAACTTGAAACACGACCTTTCATCCTCACTAAAACATCTATTCAGCCACAGCCTGCAGACAGGTTTCATTGGTAGGGAATGGAGGACTGTAACAGTCATCACTCTAAATAAAGACAGACCATCAGTAGACCCAGGGAATATTGAACACAATTTTGACTAGTCTTATATGCAAGAACATGGAAGCAATTATTGTGGAATAATAAAGGCATAAGAAATCTTTGAAAACTGGATCCATCCTAGTTTAGTTTCATCAGGGGCATATCATGCCTACTAAACTTGGTAGACTTCTTCAAGGAAGTTACTAGAGCCATGGACAAGGGCAAAATGATGCACACTGCCTACCCTGACCTGGCAAAGACATTTGACACAATACCTCACTCAGGTATTATAGACAAAAAAACTCAAAAATTTAGGCATGAATCCCGATTTCACCTCATGGAAAGCCAAATGGGTTACAGACAGGACCCACAAAGTTAGAGTTGGGGAATCTACCTCCACTAATAGGCCTGTTACTAGTGGTGTATCACTGAGCTCGGTACTGGACCTCTCCTGTTTGGAATACACTTTTTCTGATGTCAAAGCAAATGTAGACGGCCTTTAGCTGACCACATTTGCTGATGATTTCAAGCTGGGTGCAATCACTGAATCCCCCAAAGATGTAGATATAATCCAGGAAGGTCTGACACAGACAAATAATTGGTGCCAGAACCATGGCCTAAAGCTCAATGCAAAAATAATAAAATGCAAAATCTGGTCTAATGTGGGCTGAGAATAATGGTGCTATGAACTCTTTAGATCTGGATGCCCTTTAGGAAGATGACCATACCTGCAAATGACAGCATTGATAACACTACCCTAAGAGTAGACCTAGTGGTAAGCAACTTGGAAACTCTGGTTGACAGTAACCTGAACTTTAATCATGATGTGTCTATGGTAGTGAGAAAATCCTACATAACGCAACTCATTTATTTATTGTTTTATTTATTTAACATTTGCTTACTGGGAAAGTCCAACTGAGCCACAGTTCATTATCAGTGGAGGCCCAGGGAGAAATGCTGCAGAGCAGTAAGTAAGAGCTTGACATCTAGATCCAAAGAGATCATAGTCCCACTATTCTCAGCCCTCATTAGACCAGTAATCAAGTACAGTGCACCCTTTGGTATGCACCTGACCAGGCATTTGCAATATCTGGTGTATCTACAGAGGTTTCTCACTAAAAGAATGCAGAGTGTAAATAATATATCCTTTGTAGACACCTCTAAGCCTTGTCACTGTAATTGGTCTACTTCAGGCTACTCAGGGGCAATCTATGACTAACCTACAAGGCATTCTCCGATCCTTCCCTGATGGACCTGCTGCACATTCACAAATCAAATAACACTAGAATTACCAAGTCTAAGGATCTGCACCTCATCTGTGGCATTAACAAAATATGTTGGGGGTCAGGTATGTGTCTCAGAGATTATGCTTTCTCTGGAAAAGACTCCCCATTCATGTGAAACAGAGCTCTTCTATAAGCCAATTCAAATGCAGTTTGGAGCAATGGATGGAAAATTTCAAATTCAGTCCTGGCTTGTCACCTGTGGCCCTTATATACAGGGACAGTTAGTAGATATGCTAAGGCACAGGAATATACTAAAGCCATTCTTGCTGGTGCTAATTGATAATTGGGAAACCGGAGACATGAATGGCTAGGCTTAAAAAGTCTCTAGGGCCATTAGCCTAATAAAAGGGGCTGCTGAAAAGATCTAAGCCCAGCCAAGAAGAAAATGATGTGGAGCCATGAAACTTGCAAGTTATTTAACACATTCTCCGCGAAGTTCAACACACTTGGTACATCATGTCTGAAGTTTCTGTAACCCTGTCAAAAAAAAAGTCTGAAGTCTGGTCACTGAAATACTGCTCCGCTGCTACAATCACCACTAAATTACTCAAAAATCGCCACCCTTTCAAACTATTTTTAAGGTTTGGAAATAGGAAATAGTCAGATGGAGCAAGATCTGGTGAGGAGGGTGGATGGTCTATGCACTCAAACCCCAATTTCATGAAAACATCCATCATTTGCTAGCCTTCTGAACAGGTGCTTTGTCCTGCAAAAAGAGAACTACTTTCTGCAGCTTCCCTCTTCTTTTTTTTTCAGTACCTCCTTTAATTGGCAAAGCAAGTTACAGTGGTATTCTGCATTAACTGTTTGACCCTTGGAAGATAGTCAGTCATTACAACAACTTCCTGATCCCAAAACACTGTGGCCATGACCTTTCTTGCTAACTTTTGGGTCTTGAACTTCTTTGGACTTGATGACCCTGAGTGCCGCCATTGCATGGATTGTTGTTATGTCAACATGGAAGTGGCCCCTAGACATCTTTAGCATTCAAACAATTGGGCATCCACTTGGCCGAGAGCTTCTGCATACCCAGCTGCTCATGGATTATAAACCCAGCACATTCCCTGGATATCTGTAGTGTCTCAGCAATTGTTTTAGCTGATATTTGCCAGTCTGCCAAAATCAGGTCATGGACATGGTCAACAATTTTGGGAGTTGACATTGTTTCAGGCCTCCCAGACATCGCTGCATCTTCGGTTTCAAAATCTCCATGCTGAAAGTTTGCATACCATTTCTTCATAGTTGAGTAAGAAGGGCACTTGTCACTCGGTGTTTGCATCATACATTCATCGATTTCCTTTGGAGTTTTCTTCTGCAGGAATAGGAACTTTTTGACGGCTGGGAGTTCCACACTTGAAAATCCCACACCTTTCATTGACATGGTTCAATCAATAATCTGAAACATCAAGACACAGCATTATAATTCTGCAAATTGGCACTTTACAAGATTAAATGCCCCTCTTTCCAGCTACAGAGGCAAAATAATGTCCAGAATTTAGAGAGTTGATTGGGCTTAGAACTTTTCAGCATCACCTTGTAATGTTTTATGATCCTGTGATCCTATGGTCATGTGTCTTTAGTGTGATGGTGTTTGTTTTTGGTGAATTTCATCATTGTATAATGTATTGTGTGAGCTGGCGGAACATTTTTTGCACCCCACCCCCCCAATTCTTCACTATTGTATGACCACAGAGGTGATATATATAATTTTGGGGGCCGTGGATGACTTGACCCCAATATTGGGGGGGGGTGTAGAGGGGCTGCAAACAAAGAGTTTTGGTGTTTTTTTATGGTTTATGAGCTCACTGTTTTTAGGTATATAATTTGCAATGAACAGTTAGCCAAAAAAGAGTGCTTCATGTTCACTTAGCTAAACTATTTATGAGACATTGTTTATGGTAGCTTTGGACTTTCTATGCAAGGCCCAAAACAAAAAACATAGTGTGCAATTGTAACAAGGACTGAATTCTGAAACGCAATCTTAGAATTATAAAGCATTTTTGTAAGGGAGGGGTGCATGAACTCCCACGCCATCCACGCCCTTCATACTTTTATATATATATATATATATATATATATATATATATATATATATATATATATATATATATATATATATATATATATATATATATATATTAACTCTGAGGTCACAATATATCTGAGGAGGGGGAATACACAAAGATACTACAATCTCAGAACAAATATATATTTATTCTTTCACACTTATTCACTGCTCCAAGGATCACAGTTATGATCCTTGAACAGTCAATGAGCACTTCTGCAGAACTGAATGTGAATATGTTTCTATGTTTGTATGTGTGTGCATGTGTGTTTGCATATGCATATGTGTCTGAGTGTGTGTGTGTGTGTGTGTGTGTGTGTGTGTGTGTGTGTGTGTGTGTGTGTGTGTGTGTTTGTGTACGCATATGTGCATGAATGTCAGTGTGTGTGTGTGTGTGTGTGTGTGTGTGTGTGTGTGTGTGTGTGTGTGTGTGTGTGTGTGTGTGTGTGTGTGTGTGTAAGTCGGCTATAATAAAACATGTGTGTGTGTGTGTGTGTGTGTGTGTGTGTGTGTGTGTGTGTGTGTGTGTGTGTGTGTGTGTGTCTGTAAGTCAGCTATAATTCCATCTTTTCCCAGTAACAGAGTTCTTCATGTAATGACACTATGTCTAAGTTTCCTAGTAAACTCAGTAGGGAAATTTCCTCTTATTCCTGGTTATGTAAGGCTTAAATATTTCATTCACTAGATCATTTATTCATACACTGTCCAAATCTATAACATTAGTAAGGCAAAATACACCAAAGACTGCTGAATGCAGCTTGATCAGTTAGAGAGACAGGCAAATGTAAAAACCAAGCATAGCAACCATGGAGGAGGATGTATGTGACTAAAATCAAGTACAAACTTTAATAGCAAATATAAAACATTTATGAAGTCACTAGTAAAAGATAATAAAACATAAGTAAAACCGCTTTTGGCTTAGTGCCTTCTTCAGATCTTCTAGAGATTAGGAAACAGATGATACTTAAGTAATTAAGGAACACCTTAGTGTCTTAAAGGACCAATGCGGTTGAGGTTTTATCTTCTTAATTTCTGCCCCTTTAACAGGTGTTTTAAAGGAACCATTCCATTCAGTCCCAGTGATTTATCTGCCTGTAGATCTGCAATCCATCTTAATTCATTTATTTCAGTTATATTAACTATATCACCACATCCTGGACTTTCATTTATAATTTCTAGTACCATAAAATGGAATCTATGACCAGGATGAGCAGATATATGTTGGCTTAAGGCATTTGTTTTACTATGAAGCCTTATATCACACAAATGGTGTAAATTCTGTCCTTGAAAGGTTCATTAGTCTTACCAACATAGAAATTAATAGATGTATTGCAACTTGCAATGCATATAACATTTTTGGTATTGCA
This sequence comes from Protopterus annectens, assembly GCF_019279795.1. Taxonomy (NCBI): domain Eukaryota; kingdom Metazoa; phylum Chordata; order Ceratodontiformes; family Protopteridae; genus Protopterus; species Protopterus annectens. The sequence goes on along the minus strand of NC_056730.1, from coordinate 284,160,642 downwards.
ATCAGCATATGTGGCAAGCCTATATTCTCTACCAGTAATCGGGTGCTTGAGGCAACTTGAGTCAATGTGTGTGCAAACTTTACATCTTCCACAAGGAAATGTACCTTTGCATGTAATAGTTGAAATGCTCCCTTTTTTAAACTTCTTTTGGCATAGTATCCATTTCAAATTCTTTCTATTCTTAAAACAAAATCAGGGTCTGTCACCGACAATACGTTTGATATTCTCATCCTCAGGAAAAATCTTCCAATTGTTCCTTATAACTTGGCAAATCTGTTTTACATCATTGCTATAAGTCACTAAACATCTTATTCCTCCAGCATAATCCTGATTTCCTGCTACTTTCTGTGTTTCATCTTGCTGAGAACACTTCATAAAAAAAAAGGCTTACCTCTTGTGTGCCTAAGTGCGCTGTTTTCCAAAACATTTTCCTGGATTTCCTCATCCCAGTATCCTCATTGTTTGAGATCTTTTCTTTGTTGTTCTACCTCTTCTTCATAATCCTGCTCTTTGGTACAGATCCTAGAAAATCTTAAGAGCTGTTCTCTGATAACCTGTGGGTAGATATGCCTAGGATGCATGCTCACTCTATGTGATAAGTGGTTCCTCCAGCAGTTTTTCTTATGTAGGGAAGTATCAAGGCTGCCATCTGTACCGATCTGAAGGGTAACATCTCCAAGTATATATAAGAAAGTATGTATATACTAGTCGCCCCATGCACAAAACATTTATCTGTCATAACAGGTCATCCTTCTTTCAGTACTTCTGATATTGTGAATTTTTTAAAATATTGTGGCAGCTCTGATAGCTAGAATATTGGTTTTGGGCATCTAATCATTTGGTCTCTTGTTATTTTAGAGAGTGTATCATGAAAAGGTTTATTGTGTTACAAGCTTTCATCACTTACCTCATTATTTATGTAATACATAGTAGATATTTGTAATTTAAGAGCAAATACACAGAATGCATATGAAACATATATATATATATATATATATATATATATGTATGCTATGTGAACAAAATATGTACTAATAGCATCCATGTCCTACATATGCACACTGCATCAGTACACAGCAAGTGAACAAACAATATTATTTCCCTATTGGCGAAATTCAGAAACAAGAACTATATCTATCTATTTATATATATATATATATATATATATATATATATATATATTTTTTTTTTATTCACGTTTGCATATTTCTGAATTCTTGATGCTCCCACTCATAACAGTCATCTGCCACTATAGTGTTCAATGAATATTTTTCAGCCATTCCTTGAAAATTTAACAACCTCATCCTGATGACATTGCACACTAAATGTAACTAAAATAAATTGTTACAAAAATAATGCTCAGATGTAAATGTATGCACCAAACTGGAAGAATATGTTTTACCTGATATGTGTGTACATTTGATTGTTTTTAATATGCAAGATTCACTATACTAAATAATGGGGGGGTGTTCAGAAACATTCATAGTGCTGCTTTGCAGCACTTGATATTAACGATATTAAAATGGGACATGGCCCCATGCTTCTTAGCTGTATGAGCTTGTGGGAAAAGGGAAACACAGTAAATAAGAGCAGCAGCAGTACTGGCAGTACTCTACTGTATTGTGGCAAAGTGGCCCTGCCATGGGGTGATCACATGACCAACATGGCAGGAACAGTACAATGGTGTACTCAAGTTTATGTTGTTCACAAATGCAATGTTAACACAGTCACTGCATGCAGACCATTGAAGTCCAACACTGCAAAACAGTAGTTCAGTTCTTCATATATTTGCTGAGGAAATGGGGATATAGGAGAAGCCAAAAAGAGGCAAGGGCAAGTGGGGGAACATACATAATGGCTATCTTAAGGAAAACATGTCAGGGTAGAAGTAATGGCATATATTTTGTTATAAGTACCCATTTTACTTTTTCTAAGAAGAAGGGTAGGTGGGGAAGCTAACAAGGAACTTGTATGAAAAAGAGTGAGTATGGAAGGTGGTAGGAAAAGACAGACAACTATGAATCAGAGACAGACTAAGGTGGTATGGGTATTATGGATATAAAAGATAAGGAGAGCACTGAAGGAACTCAAACATACAAAGACAGGACAATTGGTGATGAGGAGGACTGAACTACAAGAAGAGGATGGTTAGTGACACACAAGGAGGAGAAACGCCATGATGAGCATAAGTTGGGGTACAGAGGACTTGTCTGATTGCCCAAGAGGAAACCCCCATCCAGATACCTGTTACATCTATTCCTGCTGAAATGAGCAGGTCCTGCCCATGATTTTACCATGCTCAGGGGCAGCCAGTTAGGTGAGTCTATTAAGCATGCCAAGAGGCAGTCCTTGGTTCCAAAATCGGACTAGATTTGACAGCATAACTTTAATATGATTAGCTGCCACATATAATGGGAGGTGACCAAGGGGTCCCCTTTGGTCCATTCTCAGAAGATTGTCTGACCTTTTCCTCCTTAGATGTGGCTATGGAAGTCACCAGCTAGCTGTCTATGTCTCTTTTAGAAGGATGACCTTCATCCCTTGCTGTGAAGCAGGCCTGACAACCACTGATGATGCAGTACCCGGTACATTGGCTGGATCCTACCCAAATGGATACTGCAATTCCACATCCCACATATAGCTGAACCTCTTGAAGGAGGTGAAAAAAAGAGAATAAATACAGCAGTTTGTCATATGCCTATGAGAAATAGAATTTTAGTTGCACATGAAAGACATGGAAATAATATACATACCTCACCACTTGAACAGCTGTTCTGACCTCCATAGACAGGCCACTTTGTTGATGTTCTTCTCATAAGCCTCTGTAAAGGACAGCAGAAGTTATTCAGTACAATGCAACCCTGTCAACAAAAGGCAAGAAAAGTAGCAGACAAAAGGCAGAAAAAAGAAAAATGAAAAGATGTACATACAGTTCCTATTGTAAAACATTGGCATGCACTCCTTTAGCTCTACCACCCACTGGAGGAGTATATCACGGTGGCACCTATACAGATTGCTACTGAAATTTGTGTGCTGTGCACAGGAGCAGGTGATTTCAGAGGCATCACTCACTGCCCTGTCACTTTAGTGCCAGACTATATAATGTGCCATTAGAATAGTACAGAAACTGCTAGTGATAGAGTCTGTGTGAAGCAGATACACTCAGCATCTGAAGAGGCCAAGTCCACTCCATAGGTCATCACAAAGAGCGCAATGCTAGCCTCTTGTGCATGACCACATGTTATGAAGTTGGCATGATGTCATAGGGCAGTAACAATGTGCTAATGAACATATCTTTAATGTAAAATGGCAGTACTAGGGTCAATATGCATAAACATGATGTGCAAATGTTCCATTAGGCTAGGGGATGGGAAAGATGAACATGATATTGCTGTTTGGGTATGACAGCACAATTCATTATGATAATAATTCAGAGGTGATAATGTCTGGTCACTTTTTTAATTTCTCCAAGTCTTTTGGTTTTCTAATACCATGACTCGAACGGACCCCATTTCTAAGTGAAAATACATTAAAGTTCATAAAATTAGTATTGCTTTAATCTTTGATGTCAGTCAAAAGTGCTCTTCGCAGCACCTACAATGTGCCCAGTAATGACTCCTTCTGCAATTTGTATGGGGTAACATGTATCGGTAACATATCTAAATATGATTGTAGATTCTTTTTTATAAGACTCATTGCTCCTACTACTATTGGAACTTATTGCTCTAATTTCTGCTTGCAGATCTTGATATTTGTGTCTCTCTGTATGCAAGACACTGCAGTCACTGGGCGTGGCAATTTCAATGCTACTTTTCCCTTCTTTTCATGGACCACTATATCCCATTTTCTAGCATCTGTGTTTTAAACTGTTGGCAATGGGTGATCTCATATGATGTAAACTTCATCATTTTCTATGATGCTTAGTGGCTCATATTTCCAGTGTTTTTCAGCCACTTCAGTACCATAATATTTGCACAATCCCCAGTGCAACAGCCTTGCCACAGTATTATGCCTTCCAGTATACAGTCCTTCTGCCATTAGTATGTTACAACCAGCAATGAGGTGTGCAACTTATCCAATTTGGTTTCGCAAAACCTGCATTTGTCTGTTTCTCCGACATGTTCAATGGACTTTGCAAACCAGTGTGTAATGTAGCCCACTATCTTGGGCTGCCAATATTAACCTTTCATCCCTTGGTTTGAATTCGCCTCTCCTTAACCATTCATGCATTCGTTCCTGATCAACATGAGGTTCTTCCAGAAGTTTTCTATACTTGCAACTATAATTATGCATTTTCCACATTTCTTGCCTTCTCATCTGGTCCTTCACCTTATATACTTTCTTTTGTTTTTTGCCACATTTAGTTGCTGCCTGGTTTTTCTCTACTTTTGGTTTGATTTCCATTGCTGCTTGACACCGTTATGCTTCTATTGATTAAGCAGAGAAGTCATCTTAGAGTTATTCTCCTCATGTTTCAAAACATTCACTACATTTGGGTCTTGTGCAGTCAGCAGGTATGTGTGGAGTCCCATGATTGTAGATCTATACATGTAATCAGTTTCAAGGAGGCCCATCCCTCCTTCAGATTGGGGAATATATTATCTTGGTATGCACTAACATTTATAAATAATTTGGTGAGCATGAAGCATCCTTCTTGTTTTTCTATCTAATCTATCCAACACATTTTGGGGCCAGTCAATCACTCCAAAACTGTAAGTTAGGACAGGAAGAGCAAATTGGTTTATAGCTTGGATTTTGCTCCTAGATGTTAATGCTGTTTTCAGGATTAATTTAAGTCTTCTAAAGTATTCATTACAAAGTTTTATTTGCATTTGTTCATGTTTTATTATTGATCCTTCATCAATCCACAAATATTAATATACTCCCTCTTGCTCAAGTTCTTTTATATCACATTCCTGTCCCAAACTGATTTTATTCCTGGTACTGCAGTTTTCCTGCTTTAAAGGTCACTTTTGCACATTTATCAAGACCAAATGACATTCTTATATCATCTGAAAAAGTTTTGACAACTCACAGTTGTACTTTCAGTTCCTCATCTGATGAGCTATACAGTTTTAAATCATCAACAAAGAGAAGATGAAAAGTCTTTACACTCTGTTGCTTTCTAGGAGCCAAATTATAGCCATGGCCTAAATTGTTAAGTAGACAGCTTAATGGGTTAAGGGCAAGGCAGAATAGCAGTGGTGACAGAGAGTCACCCTGGAATATACCCCTTTGAATTTTTATCCCTGGGATAATAATTTGTTCTTTATCATGGCTTAATTGCAAAGTGGTCTGCCACTGTTTCATGGTCACTGTAATGTAGTTGATCAGTGTAGAGTGTATCTTATACACTTTTAAGCACTTTTTTATCCACGAATGTGGGATACTATCAAATGCTTTTTTATAGTCAATCCATGCCAAAGTTAGATTCTTCTCTTTTTACACTTCTCCACTATGACTTTTATTTAACAACAAATGATCCTTTGTTCCATATGACTTTCTTTTATTGCCCTTTTTTCTACTGCCATAATTGAGTTTTCTTCTAAATGATTATAAACTCTGTTGGTATCAGTTCCTGTGTATAGCTTATACGTCATTGGAAGGCAAGTTATTAGTCTATAGTTTTTAGGGTAGCTTGCAGGTTCATCTTAAGTAGGAGCATTGTTTTTCCTGTTGTTCATCAGGTTGAGCTCTGTTCAGGATACGCATATAAATAGTTCTTACTCATAGCTAATTCTTTGTGCAAAGATGTTAATACTTTTAACCAGAAGTTAGGTATTGCATCTGGGCCTGGGGTTTTCCACTGAAGGCTTTTCTTAACTTTGTTTCAATCTCTGTGGCTGCTACTTCATCCCATTTCATATCCTGTACCTTTAAACTTATTATTATTTCTTTTACTTCTTCTGTCCATTTAGCATCTTAGTTAAGTTCCACAGGTCCTTCATAAATACTTCTCAAAAAATGTATCTATTTCTTCTTTTTTTTTGGTGATCTTTCAATTCCTTTTACCTTGTTTCCCAATTCTGTGCAAAACTTTTTTGGGTCATCAATAAATTGCTCATTTTGTACTTTTCCTTTATATTTATTTGCGTATCTTCTAAGTTTTTCAACATGTGCTGAGATTTTTAGCTTGTTATTTGTGATAGTGCATGATGGCTCGAAGTCTGTTCTAATACTGCACCTTGCTTTTATTACGTCTAGCTTTCTTAATATTTTTGTTGATTTGTTCCCTCTTCTATATTCTTCTAACAGTGAGACGTCTTGTCTTAATTGCTTTATAGTTTTGTCTATTTATACTTCCATGGTGGAATTTGAGTTTTCCCATTTCTTTCCCTCACTACCCTGCATTCTTGTGGTAGAATTGTATCAGTTGTTAATTTAGCTGCACAGTAATATATCCTGTTTACTTCTGTTGTATCACATGGATCTCTATGGACAGTCCTAATTACAGTGTTCATTTGTTTTATCAAACTTCTGACTTTTTGGGTTTAATTAACCTTCAGAGTCTTATTTCTTTCATTGATCTTAATGTTTATCTATCTCTATTAAATCAAGCAACTCTTCTCTTAGCTAATTTTCTTCTAAATCAAGTGCACATTTTTTATTTTCCATTTCCTGTGGGCATTCTATATAAAGTTCCATAGCATCTTCCTGTGGCACATTCTCTTCAATTTCATCCTGTGACATCCGTTAATCTGTCATATGGGAACTCACTGGCCTATCACTCCTCAATATTGACTGCATCAGAATTTCCATAGTATCCTGTTCATTCCCTTGCTGTCCAGCTTCAAGTTAATGTTTATATTGGTTTCCTGTGGAAGGCTCCAAAATATCTTCATATGGCACATGACCAATTGCTTCCTGTTCCACTGTTTTCCCCTTAATTTGGAGTTCCATTGCTCTCTCCTGTTGTGGTGCTTTCTGAATTAGATTTTCTACACTGAATCCTTTATTTTGCAGGTACTCCATGATCTCAGTTTCTATTTCTTTACCTTCTCCATTACTAATCTTCTTTCTACTTTTCCTCTTTGTCTTCTTATTTTTGTATTGTAAACTTTTCCATCTCTGGATTCCTTTGCCTGTATTTCTCTTCAGATATCTTTGGTGCTGCTCTTTTTGTATCGGTTAGATTTGCTTTCTTTGCATAAATATTACACCATATTAAATCTCTTTTTCTTTCCCATGTCCATATTTCTTCTTCAGATGTCTCCTGATCTTCCTGCTTCTCCTTACTTTCTTGACTCATTCTATCTTGCTGTGACATAACCTTTGTTAGACATTCTACACCAAATCCTTCAGTGCAGGCACTCCATAATTTCATCTTCTATTTTTTTAACTTTTACTTTACTAATCACCTTCTCTACATTTTCTCTTTGTGATATTTTCTTTATTGTGAAATTTTCCATATCTGGATGCCTTTGCCTGTATTCCTCTTTGAATATATTTAGGCTGCCTTCGTTATATTAATTAATTTGACTTTCTCCTTTGCATAAATATGGCACCATATCAAATCTTTCTTTCTTTCCCATGTCCATATATTTTTTTATACTTTTCAAAAATCTCTAGGTTTTGTTGTTTATATTTTTGCACTTCCTCAGATGCTTCTTTTTCCAAACAGATTCAGTGTTTCTTGATCTATATACTGTTTTTCACAAATCTGTTGTATTAATGAATACACATTTTTATTTGAAACTTCTGACAGTTTTTCTTGTGGCAGTATTTTTCTTTCCTCTAATTTCTCTCTTAATCGTTTTGTATATCTTGTGTCTGGAAATTCTGGGCTTTTTGCATAATAGTAACGATACATAATTTCTTTCTTATCCTCAATAGTCCACTCTATTGTCTTTATGGCTCTTCTCTGGCCTATCATTTTTCTGAACTACTGCTTCCTTCTACAACGGGGGGGGGGCACTCCCCCTGGGCCTGGCCTTGCCCCATTGTAGAAATGTTTCCATATTTTGAAGATTCTACACTGTTATCTTTTCCAGTCCTAGCACCAGTGTGCCTACCAGGATCGGGCAATTTTTTATCCTGGTTCTTGTGCACCCAGCTATCTTTTTAAAATTTTAACCTATTTATGTCCATGGTATATGCTATATAAATACATTCGAAATATCAGTGTCATCCTGGTGAGATTTTTTGAAAAACAGGGTCCACCTCGTGAAGGTACTCACCAAGACTTGAGGATGGATTTATTTTCAGCAATACTACACTCTTTTGCTTGCTGACTTATCATCTCTCCATTTGGACCCCTATTCACCCCCTAGTCACGTATTTGGCATAATCACTGTACTACAAGGCCCATTGTTGAGCAACAAAAAATGCAGTCACCATATTGTGGGAGACCACATTAAGATTAACAAGTCTGAAGTAACAATTCAGAAGAATAGACTTTGTACTGTGATATAAGCACAGTGGAAAAGGATAAGAGGCCAGACAATGCACCACTGCACTGCACTGAGCACCCATGGTCTATGACAACATCAGGAACAGATAGGAAGAAGTAGATCAGGTAAGGTAATAGCAAAAATAGATGAAAGTTGAATGTCCAGATGTGAGGTTGCTCACCATGACAGAGAACATAGCACTAGTGCTTGAAAGGTGAAAGGGTTGTGGTGGGGCACACTGTGGGATATGCAGACAGACAGTACAAAATGTCATGTGGAAACTATGACTTCTATACATAAGTCAAGACATAGTCACATGTAGAAATGGAAGTGATAGATAGGCACAGTACTGTATGAAGGTGGATAGTGCTGACATTCCCATTGCTTTTGTCAGTATGGGACAGACTTATAATGGTCATAGCACAATAAAAAACTGTTATGATGCTACTAAATGGAGTGAGGTGCCAGAGTTGAGGCACAGGGTTCAGTCAAGACCAGCAATGCACTACATAGCTGTCCTTGGCTGACCCCTATATCTCGGCTCTGGCACAACTATACAATGCATACTGACTGATATATGTAAAGCACAGGTATACATACTTTATCATGAGTCCAAGTGAATGATAACAGCTGGAAACATTTACTACTATTTATTTAACATTTGTAGACCAGGAAAGTCTGACTAGGACAGAGCCTATTTTTAGTGGAGGCCTGGGGAGAAATGCTCCAGACGCATGTCTTTGGAATCTGATAGGATTGAAATTATTAAATAATCATTAAATATTTGTCCAAACATTAATTGTATACTTGTGGGCTCGCTGTTCTGTACCTGAATGCCTAGTTAGAATTTGTACTGATTTTAGAGTTGATTTAAAGCAATAAACTTTCTTGTTTAAGAATAAGTTCCCCTTGGTAGAAAAATGTTAGAAAATGTTTTCAAATAGAGTAGAAAATTTGTTGAAAATTAAAATGAAAAGGTTTTAAAGTTTTTTATATATCTATGATTTTACTTAATGTTAGTGTTGTATAATGACACATGTAGCAAAGTTTTTTATCAAACAAGATAGGGGGTTTTGTTTTGTGTCCCTTGTTATGGTTAATAAAGGGTTAAAAAAATGGTTAACAGAATCAATTAAACACTAATAATCTGCTAATTACATATGGAACTGCTATATAAATGTAACACACACAGTGGTTTTTTGTCTTCTGAGGAAGTTGCAATATTTTGTATTAAAAAAAAAAAGTGTCAGTACTGTGCACACTTTAAGACTGTGGTTTATACTGTGAATAAAGTGGCTGTTATTGGATTACTTTCAGCTGTTCGGTTCATTGTTTTCTGAGGTTTGGATTGTTTCGTTTTGTGAATCTGATAGGAAACCAGAGTACCTGGAGGAAACCCATGAGAATGCAGGGAGGACATGCAGACTCTGCTTAGAAGGCACCCCAGATGAAAATCAAACCAGAGAAACTCTTGCTGTGTGTTTGACTTGAATAGCCCTCCAGGAGAAAGGAACTGCAGCATAATGGAAGGTTATTTAAAGGGAGAGAGCTTCCAGCCTCTCTTGGCAACTCATGGACTTCAGGCTTGTGATCTTTTTATTCAAGAATCTTTGGGGTCTTTCTAATTATCTGATATGTTTGGTAAGATACATACTGAAGTGGGTATTGTTCTCAATAACTGGTCTGGTCTGGTCAATACTAACTATAAGGAAGGCATTACCTCTTTAGGTTCATAGGTTCATAGGTGTGTACTAGGTTAATGGCCCTGGAGCCTTTACAAGCCTAGCCCATAGGATTATTCCGGCATTGTGCCACCCAACCATAGTCCCCAGTGCCTCTGTCAAGTAAAGCCACTGTAGTGATCCCTGGCTTGAATTTTCTATTTCTCATCCACTCATCAAGATTTCTTTTGAAGAGGGCCAGTGATAGTCCTTTTGCAATTAGCTGAGCTAAATAAAATGATTTTCTGACATTCATTGCCAGATGCTGGTCAAAAAGGAGTTATCTACCCAAGTTCCTAGGTCCTTGACTATATTTTTGTTTTGTAATGGTGTGTTGTCTATACAATATGTCGAAGGAAGGTGTTGTCAACCAAAAGTGATTAAACTACAATTTTAGCATTTAGTTTGAGCACATTTTAGTACACCAAGAGTTAACTAGAGAGACGACCTAGCAACTACCCCCAGTTTACAGTCATCTGCAAGCTTTGTAAGTCAAAGATCTTAGTGTTCTTGTTGGAGATCTGAGGATTCAATTCCAAAAATACCTTTGTAACTTTTATAATTTTTGATACAACAACTGCAGTTCACATAATGTGTGTTGTGTCCTTTAGACAATTTGCTATCCATTGTGCCAGATAATGGGTCAATTTTAACTTATGTATAATACCATCATAAGGAATGGTGTTGATGACCTTGGCCAGGTCAAGATGCACTCTGCCAGCTGTATAACCATCATCTACACCACTCTTAACCCTTTGAAGGATGTTCACCAGATTCAATAGACAGGATCTACTCTTTGCAAAGTCAAACTGCTGGGTGCCAAGTTTTGTAATATTCTTTTTATCACAGAATATGAGCTCAGTTATAATATGTCCCATAATTTTACAGATGAGAGTTGTAAGGCTGATAGGTCTGTACTTATCCAAGTCAGTTGTAAAGCCCATCTTATGAAGGGGCATCAGTACTGCAGTACACCGCTAAACAATTACTAAATCAGTAGCCAGACAGATATAGAGTAGAATCCCTTATGGTTAATATACCTTTGCCTCTGTTCCACAGGTGTGGGTCTTTATTGCCATGTGGATGTAATATATGTCCCCAGTACCTCAGGGACATGGACTATATTGTAGAAAGCCCACTGTGTCTTGCCTCTCACCTCTGTGGTACATGGAAACCACATATGTTTTCCCAAATATTGAATCAGGGCATCAAGAAACTGATAAAGTATTGCTAAGACAGATGCCCAGGATACACCCACCATGTCTCACATTGGTCACTGATAAGTCCATGCACCTAGTATTCCCAAAGCCACTCATGCTTAGGTAGTGTCCACAGAGACAGATCCCCTGCACATTCCCCAGGACCTTTCGATAATACCAACACACCTCAACCAGCTCCTGCATGGCACCTCTGTCCAGACAATAGTGTTCCACAATATTTAAGTCATGGAGGGCATGACATGTTACACACAGCTGGATGACTTGGCACCACCAAGGGTGACAACGCACAACACTGTGATTACTAACAGCAATAACAGACTCCAGGAGACATGCATTTTCTACTTTGGTGGTCAACCCGTACATATTTTCCCAGTCTTTCTCCCATAACTAAAAGTTTTTGCTGCAATAAATAACTCTGGAGTTAGGGTCTCTCAGTGTAAGATGTATGCATGTCTGAACTTGTCCATCATATTCTTTACTATTTGCAATTGTGTTTGCCCTCATTTTAATACTGTCACTCATTTCCACCTCATTATACTGTATTTTTATGGTTTCTACAATCACACTTAGTGTTTCTTGGAATCTCCCCTATCCAGCAACATTTTATGCAAAATCAATTACCACAGCATAAAAACTGTTTCTGAATCCCAGCAACAATGTCTGTCACCGTGTTATGACACTGACATAATTGTTTTCCTCTCCTTTATTCAAGATGCTTGCAGAGCTTATAGATTCCCAGTTTCAAGTCCTCTGACTGCAAAGAGTCTTTGAACTAGACACAATAATTTATGGAAATTTCCTTTTATATTTACTTACTTCCCACTATAAACATTCTTCAATTACAAGGAGTTATTTTTAACTCTCTTACATATGTTCACTTGTAAGTTATCTACTCCATTCCTTCTGACTAGAGCTAAAAAGATATATATATATATATATAGCAATAAATTACTTCTCTTAGTTGTCAAGTAAATCACAACAGCAAGGATTCCTACACAATTAGCACACAGTACAGTGTTAACTAGTAGTAGTACATAGGGTGTGTGGATTCAAAGATAATGCGTAATGCATGTCTTCAAAGTTGTCAGCCACCCTCTGAGTGAGCTCCCAATTATTAGCACTGCGGGGTGTGCATCACATTTATGAATATTAGCCAGTGATTTTAATTAAGGTACCCTTGCCCTTACTGTAATAAGATCAGTGTCTCTATGTAGGGTGTGTGGATTCACAGATAATGCGTAATGCATGTCTTCAAAGTTGTGAGCCACCCTCTGAGTGAGCTCCCAATTATTTGCAGTGCGTGGTTTGCATCACATTTATGAATATTAGACAGTGACTTTAATTAAGGTACCCTTGCCATAATAAGATCAATATCTCCCTGCCTTTTTATTGATGCTGTCTTCATTGCTCCTGAGTTAAAATTCCCCTTTTGTTACAGTATTTATTCTGTTTGCATTACATGATGACAGATAAATCAGTAGTAGCATTATTTAGTATTTCCATTTCCAAACAAATGTAACTCGTACTGTACTTTAGGCATTATTGTGCTCTGTTTTTGTGCGTTACTTGCTAAGAGTGTTTTATTTTAAGTGAGTTTTTCCAACCATAGATACTGGTAAATAAACAACAAATGAATAAAGTAACACCTCACCTGGTTCCATCTAGAGTGCATAAGTTGTATACAGCCTGCAAACAGAAATTTTCTATTAAAAGTTTTACAAAGCAGTTCACAGAAATTGTCTATTAGAACTGGCATAAAGCAGTCCACAGAAAATGATTTCTCTCAGTCCATTTAAAACAGCAGGTTACTTAAAGTGAAATAATCTACAGAAAGTGTCAGAACATGAGGTGCTGTATTGCAGCATTTCAATTAATATTGTTAGACCTAAAACTTCTTTAAAAGAAAGTATGGGAAACTAACAACATGGCTGAGCTGAGACTGTATGCTCATTAGGAGACTCTGAGCTATTTATAGAATTCCATACAGTCTTAATTGACATGCCATGCTCTTCCCAATTATCCATGAGCTGTATTTGAAAAGTCTCTTGCTGTAATATTGCTGGTTCCTATGGCAATGTAATGAGTTTTACCTTTTTCTTTCTTGTTTTTTTTTTTTATTTGAATGACAAGTATAGTTGTTAAAACTGAACAATGATTAGGAGAGGGTAAAAAAAAATCCTCATAACAAGGCAAAACTGAGTAACAGATGGGAATGCATTACAATAGAGTAGTGTAATAATGCTAGCTAGGGAAGTTGGAGTTATATGGTGTAGCCCTATCTAACATTCAACATTCAACAGTAGGGATAACAGGCTTTGGCTGCTTAGAAGAAATCATCATTATCAGCGACCTCCATTATCCTATTTTCTACTAGGATCAGGGTGTCCTGTCAGCTGTCACCATCTCTCTATACTCAATACCACTGTCCTACCTTCTCCAACACTCATACCTGACTGTCACAGGTCCTATCCTGCAATCCACCTACCTCTTTGCTGAATGCCTTCATTTTCTCTTGCCTTCTTCATGTTTGTCCCAAATCTTTTTCACTATATTATCTTCTACTTTTCTTTACATATGCCTGAACCACTGTAATCTGTTCTCCTTGACCTTTTCTGCCATTGGAGCTACTTTAGCTTCTGGTCTTATATCCTCATGTCTTCACCTATCCCGCAGAATGGATCCTGCCACCCATCTCAGGCACTTTATTCGCCTCCTCAGCTGCTCTGCCTTTACTGCCCAGTTTTCTGTACCATACAGTAGTACTGGTCACACAACTGTTTTGTACACCTTACCTTTCAATTCTTTGCATTCTTCTATCATACACTACCACAGGCACTCTGTGCCAGTTCTCTGCAGCCCCTCTGATTCTAGCTTTGACCTCCTCTCTCAGTCTTCCCTTCCCTTCCACCACCCCTCTCAGATATTTGAAGCTGTTAACCTGTTCCACTATTTTCCCTTCTATCTCAATTCTCAGCTTCTTCTGATTTATCCCATTTGCTGCAAATATATCTGTATTATCCGCACTTAGTTTCATCCTGTGTGCCTTCAGTTTTGCATTCCATTCCCCTATCATTTGCTAAAGTTCTTGCTCAGATTCTGCCGTTAATGCCACATTGCTTGCATACACCAACTTTGTTGATCTGTTCTGTCCAGCCTGTTTGCTAATGTAGTCCATCACCAGTATGAACAGAGTGGGGTCAGAGCTGAACGCTGATGCACACTCACTCCCACTGGGAACCCCTCTGTGAGACTGAACATTGTCGTATCTGAGTCATTGGGTCCTTGTACACAGCTTGTACTAATTCTACTAGTGTTTTTGGGACTTTGAACTACCACAGGATTGCCCAAATCAGCTTTCTTGGTATCTTGTCATAGGCTTTCTCCAAGTCTAGGATTGCCCAGTTGGACTCTTTCCTCATATCTAACTTCTCAAGTTTTTGTCGCAGTGCAAACTTCAGGTCATTTGTGCTGCAGCCAGATCTGAATCCAGTCTGCTTATCTTCTATCTTACTTTCTACTACTCTGTGTATTCATTTATCAATCACCCTCTCCAGAACTTTCATGCATCGTGGTAGGAGTCTGATACCTCTATATTTTCCACAGTTGTGAATGTTCCCTTTGTTCTTAAACACTGGCATTAGTATGCCTATTCTCTGGTAATCTGGGATGCACCTTTTTCTCCATACTGCTACTAGTGTCATCAGGATTCTTTTCTCCCTTCTCTCACCAAAAATTTTTTTCATATCGGCAGTGACCTCATATGAGTCTTTTGCCTTCTCTGACTTAATTTTCATTAGTGCTGTTCTTACTTCTTCTATTGTGGACTCCTCCTCTTCTTTCATCATATTTTATGTCTGGGGCAGTACCGCTTCTTTGGGCTTTCTTCATCCAGAAGCTGCTGGAAATAATCCGTCTTCCTTTGATGTCCTCTGGATTGATGAGTAGGTCATTGCTGGCATCCCATATGATGGATGTCAGACTACTTTCTTTATCTTTCTGTCATTGTTTAGCAACCTGGTAGAGTTTTTGTACTAATGAGTCACTTTCCAGAAGTTGGTAGAGTACCTCTGATATCTTGTTCTTTCTTACTGCAACTCCTCTCTTAGCCTCTATGTCCTCCAAGCAGTATTCCTTTCTATCCAGGACTGTCTTTTCCATCTCCTTCATCTATATGCTCTCCTTCTTTCTTTTTATGACTTCCTTCACTTTTCCATTCCACTACCAGCTTTCCTTATGTACCTTATTTTCATACCTGGCTTGGACACATATCTGCTCTGTAGTCCTCACCCATGCTGTTTTGAGGCACTGCCATTCTGCTTCACCTCCACCTGTTTCTTCTTCACCTTGAGGTGCTAGAACCCTGAGTAATTCCTTGAACTGTTATGCTTTTTATCCAGATCTTCAGGTCTATCATGACCAATGCATCCTACTGATTATAGAATCGCTTTTTCAAAATGGAAATATCTCACTGTCTGACTGGAATCAAATGGGTTACTCTCTCTATGTCATCACCACTTTACCTTCAGGCTGAACTGGAGTGACTCGAGAGTGATTGCATCAGTATGCCATTCCTGCCTGGGGTGTGCTTAAGAGAACATGCACACAAGATTCATTGGAGGGAACTGCAGGAGACAGAGGAAAAGACTTTAGTGGAATTCAATGAAGTAGAGAAAACACAGGCAAAGTTTATTATGTGGCATGATAGCTATTTTATGATTATCTGCTCACTAAATGAAGGTATCCAGGTAGAAATTTATTAAGGATGTGAGGAAAATCATTTTCACATAAGATTGGGAGTGGCAATAAAGGTAATTACCATCTCATGTTCTGAATAAAAAATCATTCACAATACACACATGAATAAAAGAAAATAAGGGCAACATGTTTGATCTTGACATCATGCTTGGAAGTAAAAAAAATGTTTGTTGAGTGTGGAAGACATTTTAACTATCAGGGGAGAATGAAGAGTACACTGATTCTTCAGGCGAAATGTCAACTGTCTCTGACATTTATCTTATTTCTGGTTTTTCTTCTTTCCTCTATTTATGCTTTGCTTATAGAAACAATATTTTCTTTTTCCTATAATGATGGAAAGGGCAGATTGGTTACTTTAACCATGGAATACTATATTCTTCATCAGTGAGTATACAGCAAACAAAACCCAAGGTACATACTGAAAGGTCTGCATAAATGTTTCCACTAAAAAAAATTGCCTAATTACTTCCAGCGACATGTTATGGCTAGGAGGAAATATTTACCAGTGGAAGACTGAATATGAAAAAGATATCACTGAAATGTCTGAAGATAAGTTGTTATTCTTTCAGCTTTTCCCAAGTTAGGGGTCGCCACAGCAGAACTCTGGTCCACTAATGATTGGCAGTCAATTTTTATGGTGCCGAGGTGCCAGCCCAATGCCCAACCTTCAATGAAGGCATGCCAATTCACACATGTCTTTCGAACGCCACTCAACCGTGGGGAGGACATGCAGACTCCACACAGAAGGCGCTCTAGCTAAGAATCGAACTGGAGAACTTCTTGCTGTGAGGCGACAATGCCACCGCTGCACCACCGCGGCTTAAGCTCATAGAGTCATAGATATTACAAATGAACGATAAAAGTCAACATGACTGCTGTAGCCATCAAATAATAATTGGTGCAGTGCTTTGGATTAGGAATTTCAAATGACTACAATTTTTATACACTTTAATTTCTGCACATTGTTCTTGACATGCAGGAAACAATTCATATAGTTTTCATTATGTTTCCAATTGGAAGTCATGAGTGCTGCACTGTTCCTTTAGGTTTCTACAGAAAGGTTGAAAAAATATATTTACAATTCTCAGGCTCTCTATATAAGATGTAGCAGTAACCTGAAGTCTTGATTTCTCATTATAAATTTCAAAGTAGATAGACGAGTGTAGTCACACAATTGAGCATTGTGATCCCCTTATGTCTGCATAACACAGATCATTAATAACTGCTGGTGGTAACCTGTACATGAGTTTTCAGGTCATAATCTATACAACAGATATCATGATTCATCAGAACTTTCATACAGCATTTCTTCTCCTGCTCCTGCTTCCTTAGACAAAAAATCTAAAGGTTTTTTTTATTTGATAGGTCTGTTTGTGGAACATAATAGTGCATTGTATGATACATTATATTCTACTTGCACAACTTGTTGCTTTATTCCTTGATGGAAGCATTTCCAGTAAAATATTCTTCTCACTTTGTCGGCACATTGCTGGAAATGCTTTCCTCTGAGAATTTCTTTTCAGTATGGAAAACACCTCAGAATTTTGTTTAAAGAAATAATAAAATTAAGCAAATGAAAAAAGTGCATTTCAAATGTTCCATTTCAAGTTCACTGAGGTTTACGTTTATATTTGTTTGTAACATGGGGAGATAGCTTAATCACAAGCAGGATGTATGCACATGGGCATTTCTGTCCTCACCATTCTTTATCCAAATCTTCACTTTTTCTTTCATTCATGAATCTTTCCTTGCATCTTTTCAATACAAGACTTTATGTCTGATCAGAAAGCAGTGGAAATTATAGTTTCATGCCTTATAAGAAGGGATCATTAAAAAAAGCTTGTTTTGTTTTACTGGACTGGCAGTTAACAAAGTTGCATGAAAACAAAATAAAAGAATGCTAGATAATTGGCAGCAGAACAATAAAGATTTGGCTTATTCTGCTGGGTGCTTGGTACCCAGGCCACAACTAAAAGGTCCCAGGACCCACCCCCCTACCCAGTGAATCATACACTCTAAGAGTTAAGTAAGTCATATCTAAGAGATGGAGAAGTAAACGTAGATTAGCAAGGGTGAAAATAGCTGTTATAATTCTTTCTTTGACCTCTGACGGATGATTTCTTAAAGCAGAACATCACTTTTATGCCCCCCCCCTTTATTGCATGTGCCAAAACAACTTGAACCAAATAGTAGTTCCTTTGACAAAAGGTGTTCCATTAAATGTCATATATTGAGTCTTCAAATGATGCACACTTTGGGATAGATTTTTATAAAGCCTCATTGCATATTCATCATCATTACAACTATTAATTGTGAGGTCATCTATTAAAGTAGACCACACACGTGTCCAATATGCATGCATGTGAATGTAAAACAATAGAAAATGTTGCTTACATAGACAGAACTTCTTTTGCTTCATTTCAGTAAAAGCTGAAACAGTGAATACTTTGCATTCCTTTGAGACAATTCTGCTTGGTCACAATTAAACAATTATGGGTATGGGCTATGAATGCAATGCATATACTTAAAACTAAATCAAATGCATTACTGTGGGGATAGATTCTTTTTTATCAAGTCAAGCAATGAAGTCAGATACTTCTGAATAAATTAAAAAAAATCAACAATGCTTTTATTTGTAGACAAATTCTATGACATCTTCACAGCCCATGGATGTTCTCCTAACACATGGTAATTATTATTATAGGGAATAAGCTTTGTGCAAAAGAATCATATTATTTTATTGCTCTGAAACATAAAATAAATGGAGGGAGAAGGGAAAAATGGCACAGGCAATTTCACCTCTTAAGTGCTTGCGATTCCTTCAAGGAAGAATAGTTGTCCTGAATGCATTTTTTATTTGGGAACTCTAGTATACCATTTGCTAATATTGCTACGAGTTGTAGAAGTATGAACGTATATTCCGCTTCTCAAAGAGCAGATATGTGACTGCTGTTCAAGGAGGAAAATCCAATTTATATCTAAAGCATATGTACACAGAGGTAATGTCATACATATTTCTCCATAAAGATTATCTTTTTCTGTCACTACATAGATGTTAACCACCAAAATCCCTGTGCTATCATGGACCAAATGCCTTATCCCAATTTAACAATGAGCAGTCTGCAAATCTTTAAGGACATAATAGTAATGTCAAAGGACTGCATGTATCTGCAGGCCCAAATATACTTTTCTAAAAAGTTTAGCTAAGAGTGTCAAAGAATGTTTGAGATACTGTCTTACCTCTTACATCTAGATAGACATTTAATTAATTCTTTTATAGCATTTCACAGGGACAGTCTTCAAGTTTAATTATACAGAATTTCCATTAAAACTGTTGTATAAATTCTTTACAGAGTGAGAAATGCATTCCATATCAGAAATTAGAAAAACAATACATTGAGCTATAATTGGAAATTTTCACTAACTTCAAAGATACTACCTCCAAAACTCTCCCTGCTAGGGCATACAATAAGGCTGAGACAATTTCAGTGTTGATTGACACTTAAGAAAGGAAATCTTAGGTAGTGTAGCATCTGTTTACCCAGTATAATCCATAAAACGTTTTATTAAGAAATGTAAAATGTTGACTGAAATATTACTTCTTGTATATAAATATTGAATGCACTCTTTTATATGCTATGTTGTCAAGATGCATGAGATGCTTCTCCCATTAGAAGTGGGTCTGTGGCTTTTTTTGCAATACTATCCAGAATATTTCTGTATTGAGATGATATATGTATATATGTGTGTATATATATATATATATATATATATATATATATATATATATATATATATATATATATCCCTTTCAGAAGATGAAAAGCTGAAAAGACTGAAAATCAAAATAACTAAAACTCAAAATACTGAAAATGGAATTTGCCCTTTCTCCAGTTTTGTGCAGTTTTGGAGTTTGTATATATAATTAGCAGGGGATGGGGGGTGCAGCCCCCCAGATGAGGGGTGCATGGGGGGTTTGCCCCTGCATTAAAAATATTTTCGATATTTTGAGTTTTAAATATTTTGATTTTCAGTCTTTTGAACTTTCAATCTTCTGACACAGACATATATATATATATATATAGGAGATAGGAAATTCACCCCAGGGATCACTTCTGCTGCTCTGTTCGACAGGGGCACAGGAAAATTATTTTCTTGGGTGGCGAAGGTCAGGGTACCTTTTTGGCTAGGCTTATATAGTCCCTAGGGCCAATAGCCTAGTACATACCTATGAACATATGAATATATATGAAGTTTTGAAACTTTGAATAGTGTAAATGAAGATCACTGTATAGTGGGGAATGGGAAATTTACCATTCTCATCACTGTAATGCAATCTCAGAGTTGGTATATTTAATTAGCAGGGCATGTGGGGGGGTGCAGGGGGCTTGCCCCCTGCATAAACATAATTTTTTTTTTATTAAATTATAAACTTTCAAAACTTCGATTCGATGTTATGGCCTTGACATATGAATTTCATATGGGTCTTCTTCAAATTGTTGAAAACCCACATAATCAAAGACTGGATTGTCAACACAACAATATCAAAAGCCCATTTCAGCAAACCACTGCAGCAATGAAGATTCTCCCAGGGTAAGTAACCAACCATCCAAACATTAACAAAATCGAAACCGCACCACCTCTAACCCACTCTGATGGGGAGCTATGCCCCCCACCCCCCCAATGTGTGTGGCTGCACCCCCCCAACCCCCTAGCTAAATGCACTAACCCTGAGATCACACCACAGTTGGGAAAAGGGCAAAGTTCACCTTATTGGCCAACAGGTTACTTGCCCTGGGAAGATATTTGCTGTGATGGTTTGCTGAAACGGGTTTTTGATATTGGCTTCTTGACAAACCATTCTTCAATTATGTGGGGTTTCAGCTATCTGAAAGGCACCCATATACATATAGAGCTAGATAGGTAGATAGATATCAGAAATGAAACAGTCATAAATGCATTCTTTTTACAAAAATTGCCTTCTCTACTATGGGAAAAACACCTTTATCAAAACTCATTTTACTGACCTTGACACTATAACTCAGCAAATTTCAGATTCGAGATTAATCTACTTATTTATTCATTTTTGTTTACCAGAAAAGTCCAACTGGGTAATACCCATTTTCAGAGGAGGCCTGGGGACTAAATCTCCTTTTGCTTACATTGCTTTATACTATGTTCCAGTTAAACGCAGTAGTTACATTTCTCTTTACATTTATACACAAACAATATATATATTTATACATTTATACATTGTAACATTTAACAGAGATGGAAGTTACTAAAGAGAAAGCCCACATACAACTCAGTGGATTGTACAGGCAGCAGTTATGTATAAAAATTGTTTTATTATTGCAGTGAGAGGTTGAGATTATTCTGTTTAAGGAGAGTATTTGGTGAGTATTGTATGGTGATGAACACAAAGTCTCAACCTTGTGACGAACATGTGTGAGATTGGTTAAGATGTTCTTTAAGCAATGGTTTAAAACTTTTGAGTTTGTTGGAGAGTTTTATTTCTGTGGGGATACTATTCCAGAGTTTAGCAATGCATTGGGAGTAGAGTGTGTTTCCTGCAACATTATTTGCCTTATTTGTAAGTAGTAAGAATTTGTTACTAGAACGGAGATCCCTTGGTGGAGAGTAGAGCAGTAAAAAATGTTGTAGCACAGGGGGATGATGATTGAGTTCATGTGCTGTAGTTAGCTGTGAATATATTACACAGTTGTATAATTCAAGCCAGTTTAATTGCTTTAAGCTATGACAATGATGGGTCCTATGAGGGGAGAGTGATGACAAATTTAGCTATTTTATTTTAGTAGGAGGCAAGTTTCTTTCTTTGAGTATTGTTTAAGTTTGCTAGGATAGGAGTGGCATATAAGAGAGTTGGCAATAAGTAGGTGGTGGCTAGAGTTTTTTTTTTTTGCAGTATCTGTAAGGAATCCAATGATCCTATAATGGGAGCCTAGTTTCTGGCATGTAGATTTAATGGTGTGCAGTATATGCTGGTCATATTTGAGATTTTCATCTATTATAAGGCCTAAAAGTGTACCTTGAGTTACAGTTTCAATGACAATATTATTTGCTGACTTTATGGTAAAAGATTACAATAATCTGATTTCTTAAATGTATACTGAAAATCTTAAGAGTTCATTCATAAGGTTTCCATCTAAATTTCCTGAACGCTTCACAGATTTTTCTAAGAAATGGCAATGAGAAGTGTATTGGTCCAAGAACTCTTATCAGACATGGCTCAAGTCAAAATAATGTAAACAGTGCCGCAAAACTGGTTTTATCCAATAACAGCATCGAGTTGGTCCAAGAACTCTTATCAGACATGGCTCAAGTCAAAATAATGTAAACAGTGCCGCAAAACTGGTTTTATCCAATAACAGCATCGAGTTGGTCCAAGAACTCTTATCAGACATGGCTCAAGTCAAAATAATGTAAACAGTGCCGCAAAACTGGTTTTATCCAATAACAGCATCGAGTCATCATTATATACAATAACTATTCATATCATGTTTTCACTGCATAGTGTCATTATGTTTACCCAGACAGCTATATTTTAATATAAAAAAATATATGCCATTTGAAGATAGCAATCAAAAAGAGAAAAAAGCTATAATATAGTGAAACATTTCTATAAAGAATAACTGAATAAGATAGATGTAGGCCAAATGCTTTATAAAACTATGTATAAGAAAGCATTCCTAAGAAATCTCTGAGTTGATTTATTGTTTCAGATATATACTCCTGTACTGGCCAATAACAACAGTAGACCCTAAACAGTGTTATGATGCACAGTATATGGCATTTATTTCACAGCCGACAAATACACATGATGTGCTATGGCTGACTTACTCAGTATATATCAGAATTGTATCATTAGTGTGTTACACTGATTTTAGTCCTAAAGCAATACTTAATTTCTCAGATAAATTTATAATTTATATAATTTTATATGATGCATAAAAATATATAAACATTACAATTTTATCAAGTGAAAAATAACATCCATGACATTCAGGTCATAGTTGGGAAGTTGTCACTTGTGTTGTTAACTCAATCAGTTTGTCATATAAAGCTGTAGTCTCAGTTGTTTTGTAATGAAAAAATGTTATAATACAACCTGAAAGCAGTACAGCAATAATGGCATTTGAATATAGAGTCAGATTAAATTAAGGTCAGTAGGGCCATTGCAACACAACTTGACAAACTTAATGATTAGCAGTGCATTAATTTTAAAATGAAAGTACTGCTATCAGTGAACTTCAGAGTAACAAATACACAATTACAAAAGTAATAAAATATGTGTGTGTGAGTATATGTCGATAGGTATAGGGGTACTGATCATAGCAAGGAAATACCAGCATTGCTAACATTGATAAATTACTGTCAACATAAACATGCTTCTATACATGTGTGCATGCTCTGAGGTTAATACTTGGACCATGCATATTTTAAAACAATAATTTTTAAAGGGGGGCAAGTACCCCCACACCTCCTACACCCTCTTTAATTATTTACTCCAACACCAAGATCATAAAATCCCCAGGAAAAGGGCATATTTCAAAACCGAAAGGAACACAAACATACTGGAACATAGATATGATGTAATATCTTTTACTGGACCAACATAACTTTTACAGTGCTGCTATGGGCCAAACATCAGGAGTTATTAGGTTACTGATGTTAGATGCAGTGCATAAATATCTACTCATGCCTAGAAAGTGCATCATCTACATCTTGGATTGCTGCAGGGGTTTGGTCAACAGCTGCTGCATAATTTGGTGTACTAACGGTTGCTAAACAACTGCTTTCGGACGTATTTTCCAGTGCTGAATATACATAATGGTTAACTAAAGCCTATCAGTATTTCTTGTCAAGTATCTAACAGTGGAAAAGTGGAGAACTGGTGTTTATTTATATCAGCTGCCTTTCCTTTTGTTTCACAACCCTTTTTTGGATTATTTGTGGCTTTATCTGATTGCATTGGTGATTACCAAAGTACGTTGAAGTGGAAAAGTGGAGCCGATTTGCATTAGTTTGTATTACGGACTATTAAACAACTAAGAAGTGGAGAAGTTGAACTCATCTGCAATGGCTGGTTTCATAGTCTGCTTGCTATGTACCACTACATTAGTTACGGCTTGTGGAACTGCATATGACTAGCCACACAATTTAATTTTTTGTGTTGGTAGTCTGTTTAATATTTCATGGCCAGGACATTATTGCTACATCTTTTTACAGGCCAAGTGACATCATGGTTTGCAAGCATTTTTTTGTTACGGAGTTTTGGGTTCATTTATATTGCCCGTTACAGGTTTCATGAACGGTCACGATCTAGTGGAACATTACAGCAAGCACCTTTGTGGTGCTGTATTTAACATTCTATTTAATACAATGCAGTGTTGGCTTTATTTTTTACTTTTGAATAACTTGATATTGTGACAGTGAAGTTTATTATTGACATTTGGGGGTTGATCTATACTGTTTATTATAGTATTCATGAGTGGCAGTGACTTGTCTATTTTCAAATTAACATTTTGTCTAATTAGTTCATATGTCCAAAAACATGTTTGTGGGTGTTCATGAGATTTATTCATGTACTGTATTATGGTTAGTAACAATTGTTTTTTCTGACATACTGTTTGATAAGTTTTTCATTCCCTCTGTTGCCCAGTCATTTATTCAGGGCTTAATTAACACTACTTTCATCCAAAAACATGACACAAACCATGCTTTTCTTCCTTACATCTCTCCTACTAACCCTCACAACCCTAACCTAGACTACATCCTCACACACATACATACCACTACCCTACACCACTTACCATACAACACACCTTCACACCTACAAAAACCCACATAAGCTTCCCAATAGCCCCCTCTTTATTTCATAACAACACAACATTAATTATACACAAGTACTTTCCACTGTCTCACACTAGAAAAATATCATGCAAACTCCATATAGACATTTTACAGTCAGACTTGATCTTTTATTAAAGAAATACCTCCTTACCTCTGGAGATATTTGCCCAAATCCAGGGCCAGGCAACATTATACCCCCAAACACACACACACAGCAAATCTACTTATCATTAAACTTAACTCTTGCAGTATATCAAACTCCCTCACTTACACGCATTCATAACCCACTACTCCCCTGACAACCTTAACTCTCGCAGTATATCAAATAAACCCCCTCACATACACACATTCATAACCCACTACTCCCCTGACAACCTTAACTCTCGCAGTATATCAAACAAACTGCCTCACTTACACGCATTCATAACCCACGACTCCCCTGACAACCTTAACTCTCGCAGTATATCAAACAAATTCCCTCACTTACACACATTCATAACCTACTACTCCCCTGACAACCTTAACTCTCACAGTATATCAAACAAACCCCCTCACATATACACATTCATAACCCTCTACTCCCCTGACAACCTTAACTCTCACAGTATATCAAACAAATTCCCTCACTTACACGCATTCATAACTCACTACTCCCCTGACAACCTTAACTCTCACAGTATATCGAACAAACCCCCTCACTTACATGCATTCATAACCCACTACTCCCTTAACAACCTTAACTCACGCAGTATATCAAACAAACTCCCTCACTTACACGCATTCATAACCCACTACTCCCCTGACAATCTTAACTCTCGCAGTATGTCAAACAAACTCCCTCACTTACACACATTCATAACTCACTACTACCCTGACAACCTTAACTCTCGCAGTATATCAAACAAATTCCCTCACTTACATGCATTCATAACCCACTACTCCCCTGGCAACCTTAACTCTCGCAGTATATCAAATAAACCCCCTCACTTACATGCATTCATAAACTCACTACTCCCCTGACAACCTTAACTCTCGCAGTATATCAAACAAATTCCCTCACTTACACACATTCATAACCTACTTCTCCCCTGACAACCTTAACTCTCATAGTATATCAAACAAAGCGCCTCACATACACACATTCATAACCCACTACTCCCCTGACAACCTTAACTCTCACAGTATATCGAACAATCCCCCCCACTTACATGCATTCATAACCCACTGCTCCCCTGACAATCTTAACTCTCACAGTATATCGAGCAAACTCCCTCACTTACACACATTCATAATTCATTACTCCCCTGACAACCTTAACTCTCACAGTATATCAAACAAATTCCCTCACTTACATGCATTCATAACCCACTACTCCCCTGACATTCTAACCATAACAGACACCTGGCTAAAACCCAGCACACAGAATGAGGAAATTCTCCCTCCAGGATATAATATCCTGAGACAAGATAGGATGGGAAAGAAGGCAGGGGGCATTGCAATTGTCTATAAAAATACTTGCTGTACAGCCTCTACTAACTCCTCTGCCAAAATGTAATACTGCTGAGATCATAGGCTCTATGCTACACCTAAATAAGAAAAGAGTATCAACATTCTTTGTGCGTATATCCGTCCAGGTAATAACTCTCCAATAACTGAGGAGATTCTTCAGTGGGTAAAAGACAATCTCCCTTAAGAGATTATTCTTCTAGGAGACCTAAACACTGATTGGCTAGCCTGCAGTTCTAAAAATCCCACTAACTACATCAACCTATACAGATTCTCTCAACTCATTCAAGAATCTACTAGAGTAGATAAAAAGTCCCAAAAGGAATCTATACTAGATTGGACATTGGTAAAATACCCAGACCAAAACTACCAAACAGGTTGTCTACCAGATGGACTTGGCAACCACCTCCCTACTTTCCTCCTATGAAAACATGTTAACATACCCAAACTTACAGTCTATAGACAAGTCAGAAATGATCGCAATGTTAACCCTCTAGATCTCAATACTACGTTAAAAAAATGTAACTGGGAACCACTACGCATCCTTGACTTGGACCAAGCAGTGGGCTATTTTAATACTACTCTCACTGAGATCGTAGACCTAATAGCCCCCATAAGAACAATTAGAGCTAAACTTCACTATGCTCCATGGCTTAGTAAGTTCACTTGAGCCCTATTAAAGTCCAGAGATAAGGCATGGAAAACCTGGAAGAAAGACAACACAAGTCTTTCCAGACAAAACTATCAACACCTTAGGAATCAGGTCAACCAACAGACAAAGCATGACAAACAAAACTACTACCTAAGCATCCAAAACAAATACTTCAACAACCCTCAAAAGTTCTGGCATGCAATTAACCCCCTACTAAAACTGGGTAAAACCACCACACTTAACTCCCACCTCAACCTCCACAAACACAGATAGGGATATAACCTCCAGATTCAACCAACACTTTACTGAATCCATTAAATCTCTATCTACTCAACTATCCAAAAATGGCTACTCATCCATGTCAACAGCTCCTAACAACTCATCTCCCTTTACTTTATCACCTGTCTCAACTTCTACAATAAAAAAAACACCTCTTAAAACTTAAACCCACTACACTGGCAGCAGATGGTTTACCAGCACATTTCTTTAAAATGACTGCCGACTCCATATCCTACACAGTCTCTATCCTTATCAACCGCTCTATACAGGAATCCTATATCCTTCAACTGTGGAAAATCTCCTACATTATTTCCCTTCATAAGGGTGGAAACTCTTATGATTTATCAAACTACTGCCCCATTGCCATTCTGTCCCCTTTATCAAACATACTAGAGAAATGCATACACTCTGAAGTCATGCATTTCCTAAACTCAAACAATCTCCTCTCCCTTACACAACATGGCTTACGCCCACACCACAGCACAACCACCACCCTTCTCTCCTTCACAAACCTGGTTAATCAACATAGAAATAACAGATTTGTATCTGCTATATTCCTTGACCTCTCCAAAACATTTGACATGGTTTCTCCCTCCATACTAATAGATACTCTTACCTCTTTAGCCTTTACCCCCAACACTATTGCTTGGTTTAAAAATTACCTATCAGACCAACAACAAGCTATCCAGTGGCAAGGAGTTTTATCACCTCTACTCCCAACTACCATTGGAGTACCCCAATGCTCCATATTGGGCCCACTACTCTTTTCTATCTTCACCAATAACCTACATACCTCTACCCTGCAGGCCTCACTAATCCAGTATGCAGATGATTCCGCCCTAATCTACTCAGCCCCATATCTTACCTCCCTACAGCACCTTGCCCAGGAATCTTTTGCCTCAGTAAAAAAGTGGAGCACTAATATTCAACTCATCATAACAAAACAAAACTTCTTCTGTTCACCCAAAGCAAAGCAAAAACCTCTCCACTCTCCTTCTCTATCTCCTCCAATAATGGTACTGTCATTTCACCCTCTCTCCACACCAAGGTCCTTGGCATCGAAATAGATAACAAACTCCACTTTGATATCCATATCTCTCAAACTATAAAAAAGGTACATAAAAAAATGGGTTCCCTATACAGACAAAAAAACTTTCTATCTGATCATGCTAAGGTCATCCTAGCTCAAACCCACCTTCTTTCCACACTAATGTATGCAGTCCCAATTCTCACTTACATTAGGAAATCTGACCTAGACAAACTTGAGTCCTGTTATAACAAAATTGCCAAGTTTGCTAATAATTCCTCATTCAGAACCCATCACTGCATACCTTTTAGGCAACTTCAGTGGCTTCAGCTCCCACAGCTACTAGTCTATCACCAACTTGTCATATCATACAACAACCTAAAACAACCCGACAAAACTCCCATTCTAAGGCAATTACTGACTAACTACACACCAAATTGTCCTCTCCGCTCTGCCAACAAATCACTCCTCTCTATTACCTCAGCTAACAACACATATTTTCACACATTATAGCAAAAACTTGGAATAATCTCCCTACATCCGTGACTTCTGCATCAAATGGCACACAATTCAAAAACTCCCTTAAAGCCCATTTTATAAGTTCTTGGCTCTGTTCATGTGTCACATAGTCCTAAAACTGTTACCTCCACACTTTCTCTTTTTCTCTCTTGTACATACCCCAGTAAACATGGGTCTTACAAGTGGTACCCCTTGACAAACATGAACTTGTTGTAATCTCTGTTTCTTACTACAAACAGAATGTACATATGTAAATATTGCTGATTTGAATTGTCTGTACTGTTTTCTTTTCTCACTAGATACTACTAGTATAAGAAATGTGTTTTTTTTACACTATGTATAATATCATTATTGTTGTTATTTGTTGTTTTGAATTAAGTGGAGCTTTTCTCCCCGGGCCTCTGCTGGAAATGGACCTCGTCCAGTCGGACCATCCTGGTTAACAAATGTAAAATAAATAAATAAACTTGAAGAATTCTAGGAGAAGACTGTACTTTTCGGTCACCTGATTTGTTGACCAACGTATATTGGCAAAACAGAAGTCAATTTAAACTAAAATCATCTACTCACAAGTAACCCATAAACACACACACACACACACACATATATATATATTTACAAATATATATATTTATATATGTATATCTATATATCTATCTACATAAATATATGTATGTACACACACACACACACACACATATACATATATATATATATATATATATATATATATATATATATGCGTGTGTGTGTGTGTGTGTGTGTGTGTGTGTGTGGATTACCTGTGGGTAGACAATTTTAGTTAAAATCGGCCTCTGTTTTTGCTGAATATAGCAAATGCTGACGCATTACCCATCTCATGAGAAATGTCAAAGCAGTAAAATACCGATTGTACATAATGTTGCAACAGTAAAATCTCAATGGCAAAAGATAGCAACATCACCCCTCAAGCATGACATGCATTACTGAATTATAGTGAATGTGTACATCAGCAAGGAAAGTTGAATCCAGAAAGATCCCATAGTAGTGTATGGCACAGCAGAACTTTTAATGAGTAATGCTAAAATTAGTAGATGTAGCACAGTACTTACTAAACTGAAAGCTGCATATAAGCATACGGATAATACCAACGATGTTCTTGTCTTCGGCACAACACCTTTTCAACTATGTACATCATGTTGATAAGTATGTGACACAATTCCTGAGCAGCAGATATTATAAAATATAAAGTTTCCATAGATTCTATGTATGAATCAGGCATTGTAATGTAGTTACATAGCACATGTGTAATTTCTTATATGTCATTACACTTGAAGGATTGTAAAAGTTGAGGTCCAAAACATTTAAAGGATGATCAGCATATACTGTAAAATCAGAAAGTATGCCATATGAGGATGAGGTTTATCCATATATGAGTGATGCCTGTACCATGTCAATATCAATATTTAGTATTGACACAAATTATAAGGCAATGTAGAAATACTATCTCAAGATTGCTCTGTCCTTCTGATAAGAATTGCTAACTATAATACTCCCGAAGCAGGAAATTTAGAAATAATGAATGGATGGACAGGTGCAGTGGTGGTGTGATAGCATTGTTGCCTTACACCAAGAGGTTCTCTAGTTCGATTCTCGGCTGGGGCGCCTTTTGTGTGGAATCTGCATGTCCCCCCTGCATTCATGTGGGTTTCCTCTGGGTGCTCCGCTTTCCTCCCACTTTGCAAAGACATGCACTGGAGCTTTTCTACCCGGGCCTCCACTGAAAATTGCCTTCGTTCCAAGTCGGACTTTCCTGGTAAACAAATGTTAAATAAAATAATATATAAAAAGCAAAATTTCTTACATAGGTGTACTGGCTGTTTTTATTACACATACTCCATTGGAATAAAACATTTATTTATTTATTTAACATTTGTTAAGTCATAGCATTATGCATCATAGCAGAGTGATACATGACACCACTGCCAGCACATCACATAAATGTCAGTATGTCTCACAATAATGCAGCCATGTTCACCATTGATATGGGTGTATGAGGAACAAGTAACAAAGTAATGTCTTAGAATAACCGTCATGGTAGCCTTGCCTACATCTGTCTAATATGGCACAACTTTAAGTTATAGATGTAATTCGATAATGTGTGTTATGCAGTATAGGTTACAAGGAACAAAGCAATGAACATATATAAAATCTGTTTTGAATTTTCACAAACAGTTACCGTTACACTTAGTCTACGTACCTGAAAGACGAATGACAATGTCATAAATGTCAGTATCTTACAACATTATAAGTCTTGCAAACAATGACAGTGGCGGGTAATATATAACCTTAATGAGAAGGCACATAACTGTAATTACACTTTAATAAGATCTACCTTATTTATATCAGATGGTTCAAATTGCTGAATCCTCCCACACTAGGTTTTTATTCAGAACATCTTCAACATATGCAATGAAAATAATTGGCAAAATATTAGTATATTGCTAATAAATTGAACTAAATGCAATTGTAGCAAATGTTCATTCAGTTAATACAACAATGTATGCATGACACCAATGAACATCACGACAAATGTTAACAATATCTTTCACTGCATATTTAAAGAGATACATTTCAGAAATTGTATGAGAGAGATTCTGAATTTCTACTCTTAACTATATATCTCAGACAAGATAAACAGACCCTTATTAGTCTGATCTAACCTGTTCTTTCACTAAACAGTGTCATTCAGGTAAGTTGATTTCCAGCCAAGAAGACATTTAAGTCTTTTGTGCCACCCTTCTAGCATATTTTGAGTTTGTGGTATACCAGCTTGGTTGACATTATCCACAGACCAGAAGTGTAGTGGGAACACAGATGGTAAACGTGGAGTGGACAAAATAATGTGTAGAAAATTTACATTCACACCCATAAACATAGTACTGATCAAAATAATTCAGGAAGTGAAAAGTAGCTGGGGGAAACAGGTGAGACAATTCAGTGAATGTGGGTGGAATGTCCTTGGATGGCAGAAATGACAGTAGGTGTTTCATCAGAGGTCTAAAACCATGTTCATTTTTATACTTCACTGTGAAACTTAAATTTTGCACCTTTTATCATAAATTCTGGCTGAAACTGAAGTAGCAACCTGTCCATTTTGAATGGTAGCTTGCTGAAAATCACATATAATATGTTGTGGTGAAATTGTGTAAGAGTACTAGGAAAACATATCAAGGACAACATGCCACAGTAGATTATAGGCACTCAAAGATTTTGATGTAATTAGCACAATGATGAAAGGAAATGTCTTTTATCTATCATTAACCTTAATAAACCATGAACAGCGTATAACTGCTCATTAACCCTTCCAGTTATAAAGGATGTTCCATCAACTAACCATACTGTACAGCTTGATAAATCCCTTATATTTTCCTCTGAAGATAGCAGCTGTATAGATGTCATAGTAGAATCATCATTTATACGTCTGCATAAAAACAGACCATACAGCAGTGGTTAATCCCCTGATTAAATGCCACTTATACACTGAGGACCTTCATTAGATATGTCTGTCTTTTTGACAAACCCAGTTTATCATACAACACAATGATCTACATGATGGCAATATGACACACATTGCCCTGTACTTGTGATAAACATTCACTGATGACCTAACAAGGTAGTTCCTTGGAGTTCTCAGGTCTAGCCCTGAAATATAATGTTTTGCCTCCGCATGCTGTGGGAAATAACTGTGAGATCAGGATTTTACAAGATGCTCAGCTGCCATAGTTAACACCACTATTGCACTTCCATGGCATTTCTTGCTAGACTTTTGTCTGCAGCACCAATATCTCTCTTTGGGTGATTGTCACTCAAGGTAGTGAATAGATTCATCTATGAAATAGATGGTTGCCTTTCTGGGATTTTGCATACTCATAAAATTTTCCTACTACTCTCTAACTTATGTCTGTGCCTGCCGAACTTTGTCCTGCCTCATCCATGTTGACATCTTAGTTTGTTGCTAAGCAACAGTGTTTGGAAATAAACCCTGAACCACTTGTGCACACGTGATGCACACATACTTAACACTAACTCTTCACCCATTTACATTAGTACTGCTGATAATGTTTATATTGTACAACGTAGATGACATGGCTATGTTTAAGTCTGGAAAATAGATCAGATGCAAATTATCATTTTGCTGATGTATGTGCACTTAACTGTCCTCTCAGTCAACATCTTGTGGGTTATCTTAAGATTTTGAGGAAATTATGCTTTTATAAAGACTGAATATGGCAGTAACAGGCAGTCCTCTCTCATGCTTATGGTACAATCAGTTTTATGACTGCACTGTTTTAAGGAAACAAATAACATTTATTGCTCTGTCCATTTTGAATTTTGTATGCAGCAGTGTAATACATGACACTAATCATAATATGAGGTATGCCTTTAACTTAATTTTCTCCCCTATGGTAAGTGAATCTGAAGATATAGCAAACCAAATGGTGGATAAATTTAGCTCCAACTTTACACCTCTCTCCCCCGCAACCTTCCCTAAGGAATTACCATCAAATGTAAGTCCCCCTGCTATCACTAGGGAACAGGTCCATAATGCTCTCTCTAAGGCCAAGAGCACTGCATCAATGGGCCCACAATATTCCAGGATGTCTTCTAAATAGCATAAAACATGACCTATCAGGGCCTCTGGAATTATTATTTAACTATAGCCTCCAAATGGGCTTCGTGCCTCATGAATGGAGAACAGCAACAGTCATCCCTCTGCACAAAGGTGGGCCATCTACAGACCCTGAAAACTACAGACCCATAAGTCTCACTAGTCTTATATGTAAAGCCATGGAAAGAATTATCATGGAAATGATCAATAGAGATATAGTAAACCTCCAGACACTAGACCCAACCCAGTTTGTTTTTTGTCAAGGGCAGATCATGCCTACTCAACCTTCTTTGAGAAGGTCACCAAAGCAATGGTTGAGGGCAAAATGGTTCACACTGCCTACCTTGGCCTGGCCAAAATATTTGACACAATACCCCACTCAGGCATTGTTGACAAACTCAAGAGTTAGGTACAAACTCGTATGCCCCCTGGTGGATAGCCATCTGGCCCACAGACAGGACCCTGGAAGTTAGAATTGGGGAGTCCACCTCTACAAAGAGACCAGTCAGAAGTGGAGTCCCTCAGGGATCAGTCCTTGGACCACTCCTTTTTGGCACTTACTTCTCTGAAGTCAAGGCCAGTGTCAGTGGTCTCTGGCTGACTAAATTTGCAGATGATTGCAAATTAGGAGCTGTCATTGAATCCTACACTGACACAAATGTTCTCCAGGAGGGGCTGACACAAACAACTGATGTTAGAGCCATGGACTAAAACTAAATGCCAAGAAATGCATAATAGTATCCTTTGGGAAATCATCCACCCCTGGTAACTATCATATTGACAACACAACCCTTAGAACTGACCCAGTAGTCAGGGAATTAGGGACACACATAGACAATAATCTAGCCTTTGGTCATCACGTCTCTACAGTATCGAGGAAATCATTCTATGCTGCACAACTTATAAACAAAGGTATGGCATCTAAGTCTGAGGAAGTCATTGTTCTAGTGTATTCGGCATTTATCAGACCTATCATTCTTTACAATGCTCCCTTTGGTATGTATCTAACCAGTCATATCCAATAATTGTAACGTCCCCAGAGGTTCCTCACTAAAAGAATACAGGGCTTAAGTAAAATGTCCTATGCAGACTGCCTCAAGGCTCTATCCCTGTATTCTGTCTCCTACAGGCTTTTGTGGAGAGATCTATGCCTGACATACAGGGCATTGTCAGACTACGCTCTGATGGACCTCCTACATATCCACAAAACAAACAGCACCAGACTTACCCATTCTAAGACTTGAACCTTGCCTGTGATATAAGTAGGACATACAGGAGAAACAGATATGTATCTCAGAGATTGCCCTGTCTGTGGAAGAGACTCCCCATCCATGTGAAGCAGAGATCCTCCCTAACCCAATTCAAGTGTAACTTGAACAATTGGATGGGGAACAGGACAGTCATCCCTGAATTGGCACTTATGTCTTTAATGGACACAGGCAATCTGTAAATGGTTCATCTCCCAAGCCCTAGCTTGTAAATATTTCATCTCCCAAGCCCCTGCTTACACTTAGCAAGGGTATCAGAACTTGTCAGAGATTTGGGATGCATGGCTAGGCTTAAAAAGGTCCTTGTGGTTGTTAGCCTAATAAACACCTATGAACCCATGAACCTCTGAATATGGTGTTTACAATGCACTTACTGCTGGTTAAAAATATACACTCTTAATGACTTATTGACTTTTCTTTCAATATCTTGGCATATACAAAATCAATTGCTTCCATGTGGAGTGAGCTTGTGCTTGATGGGATGCTGATATTTGATGTGTTGAGATTATTTGATGTTGTTATATTTTACCATTGAGATTTTTGCTACTACAGCATTATCCACTATTAGTATTTTACTGCTCCAACATTTTCATGATGGCATTTGCTACTTTCAGATAAAAGTAAAAGAATCATATATGTGCGTGTGTGTGTGTGTGTGTGTGTGTGTGTGTGTGTGTGTGTGCAGGCAGGCGTGCACGCGTGCTGCACGTAAAGGCAAAGTGTGTGTATATACATATATATATATATATATATGTGTGTGTGTGTACAGGTGCACTTCATTTTGTTATGTTTTTATTGAATTTCCTTTCATAGACTGGTTTCTTACCATTGGCGGTGTGCGTTAGTCAAAGACTGTCAAACAGTGTGCTAAGGTAGTTTGTCCCTTCCTCACTGTAGTGCTCTCTCTGAGTTGGTATATTTAAGTAGCCAGGTGGGTGTCAGGATACAATACCTCCTGCAATAATTGCTTATTTTTCTTTTCTTTTCTTTACATTCCTTGTTTTCAACTATACATGCATTTGATGTATTTTTCCAATGTTTTGAGTTTCACTAATTTCAGTAAATGGCAAAAGATAATAGACACATATTTAAACATATATGTATATGTGTATAGTATAATATAATATAATTTAATATAATATGATATAATATAATTTAATATAGTGCATGCACGGAGACACACACACACACACACACACACACACACACACACACACACACACACACACACACACACACACACACACACACACCTCACACATCTTTACACAGAGTAAGAGAGATAGTGCTGTTGTGGACTGAATTCAAGGCTAAACAATGTTGATCCCAGGCTTTGCTGGTTTCAGGACTTTTTTTTCTGTGTTCAGAACAATCCAGACCTTGCTGTGGCAGAGGGAAGTCCTACTGCTTACTGGTGGGAGTGGTGAGTATTGTACTGCCTATCTAACACTAGAGGAGTGGTTTCCAGCTCTGAAATTGTAATTTTATTAGACATTTTGGGCTGATTTCTATCCCTTTCTACTTTCTGGCTTAAAAACATATGTGTTTGCATGTTTTTCGCATTGTGCAGCACCACGGGGCTACAGTTAAACTATTCCAGGTGCCAGAAAGCCTGCTCTTCAAATTAATTTTCCCTTAGAACTAGCTGGTTTCTCAGTAGTAACACTAAAATCTGAACCCCTGTGACTAACACTTGCTTTAGACCCTGTTGGAAAGCACTAGAAAGCCTTAAACTGATACAAGCACTCAATTCTCCTTGTTAATAAGGAGAAATTAATTGTAGGCACTAAACAGCCTATAATTGCAAAGTATCTTGCAAAGGTAAGGGAAAACAACTTTTGTACTTTACTTCTTCGAATCAGTCTCCAGAGCCGTGGACGAGGGTAAGGCAGTCCACACAGGCTATCTGGACCTCGCCAAGGCCTTTGACACCATCCCCCACTCTGGAATCATAGATAAACTTACTAAGCTGGGCATTAATCCCTACGGCATTCAATGGGTTGCCAACTGGCTTACTGACAGAACCCAGACTGTAAAAGTAGCCAACTCCAAATCCATCTCCAGACAAGTGACAAGTGGAGTACCTCAGGGTTCAGTCCTGGGGTCGCTCTTGTTTGGCATCTACTTCTTTGAAGTACAGGCCAACACTAAGGGACTCTGGCTAACAAAGTTTGTAGATTACTGCAAACTGGAAGCATTATTGAATCCCCAAATGATGTGGATATTCTACAAAAGGGCCTTAAAGAAACAGATGCTTGGTGCCAGAGCCATGGGCTCAAGCGTAACGCCAAGAATTGTATAGTTATCCCCTTTGAGAAAAAAACATGTTTCCATGAATTACCACATAGGTGGCAGTACACTAAACACCGAAAGTGTGATGAGAGACTTAGGGACACAGGTGGACAGTGGTCTCACTTTCGATAAACACATCATCACAACAGTCAGGAAATCCTTCTATGTGGCACACCTCATCACTAAGGGCTTTTCATCCAGAAAAAAGGAGGTCATTGTCCCACTGTACTTATCCCTCATTAGACCCATTATAGAGTACAATGCCCCATTTGGTATGTACCTCACAAGACATCTGCAACAGCTGTAAAGGCCACAGAAATACCTCACTAAAAGAATCTCAGGCCTAAAGCAGATGCCCTTTGCTGACCTTCTAAAAAAAACTCCACCTATACTCTGTGGCATATCGTCTACTCAGAGGCGATCTCTGCTTAACATACAAGGCCATGTCAAACGCAGAGCTGTTGGACATGTTCCACTTAAAGAAATCCCAATCACTCAGAGCCACACGCTCCAGGGATCTAAACCTTGCAATCACAATGAACAAAACATGCTGGAGAGCTAGGTTCCTGACCCAGAGACTCCCCATACTCTGGAATAGACTGCCCATACATGTCAAGCAGAGCGCCTCCTTGGCCCTCTTCAAAAGGAACCTTGATGATTGGATGGGAAATAGGAAATTCACTCCAGGGATCACGTCAGTCACCCTGCTACACAGGGGTCCAGGGAAGTGAATATTGTGGGAAGAAATATCCAGGGAATTGTTATGGCTAGGCTTGTATAGGCCCTAGGGTCGACAGTCTAGTACCAACCTATGAACCTATTTAATTATTTTAAATGTTATATTGTAAAGCAGCACTGACATTATTATTTTAATTACAATTCCTTAGAGATTATCTTTCCTTTACAGCTGGAAGCATTACCTGAGCAAATCTTATAACTGTCTCTGTACAAATCCCTGAAACGTTTATGGCAATATATTAAATCATTTTGGAAACAGAGAACTTTATAAACAGATAAATTGTCCAAAACACTTATTAGTAAGGGCACAAATTTCATGAAGCTGATAGAAAGAAAGATGTTAAATAAAAAATGTTATACATACCCAAATCCATGAATGAGACATTAGCTTCCTCCAGAAAAGCAGGTGGTTAAAAGGTATCTCATAAAATGAGTCAAATTATTTTTTTGTAGTGACAGTGGCTCAAAAGGTTGCACATTCACCTTTAATGCTGAAAGCTTTATATACTATTTATATCCCATTTGGTTAGATTTGTTTTCCAGAAGTTTCATTTCATTATAGTCTGTTAGGTGCTGCACTCCTGTAACATTTTACAGATGAGGTATTAAATTGAGGCCCACCTGCATGACTTTGGTTCAGGTGGATGCAAAAGATTCCATGGCATTTACAAGAAAGAAGAAGATCACTTCATTTACATATGCATATAAATGCATCTTATTTTCATGTTTACATTTGTCATGGAAATGATAATATTAAGAAATAACACCGACATTATAAGAAAAGCAGATGACATTTTATTTCTCTAATCACCAACAAAAATTCTATTCTCATATTTGCAATAGAGAAGTATTATGCAGTCTGAACCTTTGACCTTTTATGGCCAGTTATAAAAAGCTGGGCTTATGTTATCTTAAAATTTTCTGATTATTACAAAAATGTCACTTAATTTTAATTGGAAATTCATAATTTTTTCTAAGAAATGACAAACACTTTATTTTTTGCATCAAATGTTCTTAACATTTTGAACAGTTTGCCTTAAATATGCTTTATCTAAAATAACAAAAGTGTGATGCAGTCTGGAAATGCTGGTTTATTAAATAACATATGATGACACATTTCGACATTTGGTTTTGCAGAAAAAATGAATTTGCATTGAAGACAAATTGCAGCTTACACATGTAAGCATGTACAGTTATTAAAGAATTCTGGAAACTCACACCAGCTCTACTGTGTAAATCATAAAATAAACTTCACTTATAGGTGATCTTAAATGAATAGCCTTATGTAAAAGATGTGTTTGGTGATCCTAGAATAGCTGCATTAAATCATCAAGTGTCACTGCAAATTAATTTCTGTATAGTTAATACTCCTTGGCCTTGGAATTGCAATTAGAGGCTTTCTAGCCTTTCTGCTGTCTGAAGCAGAGACAGACAGAAAAATAATACGACTGCAATTGTTATAAAAAATTCAGTGTGAGGTTAAAAAATTGTAAGCAATAATCAGCACACAATGCGATTTTTGACAAACTAGCTGCACCAACTAATTCTTGTGCTTCAGAACATGCAACTCTGACCATTCAAATGTATTATAAAATTGCTTAAGTAGTGATAAGATTTGAAACCACATTTCCACCACACATTTTATGTAGATTAAATTTTCTTCCTTACTTCTTATATACAGATGCATGCAATCAAGCATATAATACTCCCGGCTGTTCTGCCATAAACATTTGTTCTGTGAGGTTCAGTATCTCAACTCCGCCTGAGATGGTAGTAGCTCAGGTGGATTTAAAGCATCTCACTGTACTTAAACTGTGTAAGGATACTTTATTTATATCTTCACTTCCCTACATCATATTCACATACGTACACTCTATTCACATTTAGTTTTCCCTCTTATTTCTTATATGGAAATAATAACCTCACTGTTTCTTTCATAACCATATCTTCTAAGTGTTCAGAATTTCAGCAATTTTCCATTTTTATTAAACAACAGATCATCACATCTTCCTTTCCAAATAACCCACATGTTGGAAAAATATTCTGTCTGCTTCATCCCCCAACTTACTACTTAATTGTTCATGTACTCTAAATAGCATTCTATGTTCACATTAATGTCACATTTTTGCAAATGTATTTTAGCTATTATAGGACATCATTGCTTCACTGTAATGCATGCTGACCAGTCTTCTCAATCCCAGTTAAGTTTCACAGTCTTTCCTCAACTCTTCTGTACTTGTCTAGTCATTTAACTTGTATCTTATTTATTGAAACTCGCCGTTAGAAATCCTATCATTCTATAATCTGACATTTCTTTCCTCTTAGCAATGTTGCCTGTTTTTTGTTCAGTCTTTAAGTCAAACCAAAGCTCTACTATATAATATTAAACCATAATACTGTCATACCATTTCTCCTGATTCCCTGCACCATCTCTATTACATTTACACCAAAACTTTTTTCCTAATATTATGCCATATCCAAGCGACTTTTAACTACTGTTCTTTTCTTGATGTAATGCTTACTAAAACCAGTTATATTTATACTTAAAAGTAGAGCTATCAAAGTGTTTCCGTAAAACTTTGCAATCTGTAATGCTGAATATGACTGAATGTATGATTAATATAACAACACAAGCCTAAATTTACATTTTTCACTTTATCATACATCACCTTTAATTTAATAGGATTTAGCTAGTTCTCCATATCACACTCAAAGCATGTAAACTCCACCTACATACACTAATTTCCTTAAAAGCACAGAATGTACCAAATAAACTTTTTTCCCTTTAAAGAACATACTGAATGTTTTCCATGATCAGCTTATAGCCAAGATTCCTTCCAGAATTTTATCTCACTAATTATCAACAACATATGGTTTACCAAACTAAATGGTTAACATTTCTACCTCTGATAAGAAAAGGGACGTACCTGCTACTAGGTCTATATTAGATAATCGAACTTTCAAAAGTTTGAGTGTCATATGGTCGACACCATATGATCGAATTTTTGAAAGTTCAAATGTTTTTCCCTTTTCTGCACTGTAGTGCGATCTCGGAGTTGGTATATTTAAGAGTGGGGGGTGTGGGGGTGTGGGGGTGTGGGGGTGGGGGTCCCACCCATGGGGGGTGCAGGGGTGATTGCCCCCTGCTTAAAATGTTCAGGTAGGCTCATAGGTTCATAGGTTGGTACTAGGCTATTGGCCCTAGGGCCTATACAAGCCTAGCCATAACAATTGCCTGGCTATTTCTTCCCACACTATTTACTTTCCTGGACCCCTGTCTAGCAGGGCGACTGACATGATCCCCAGGATTAATTTCCTATCTCCCATCCAATCATCAAGGTTCCTTTTGAAGAAGGCCAAAGAGCCGCTCTGCTTGTCATGTATGGGCAGTCTATTCCAGAGTCTGGGGAGTCTCTGGGTCAGAAACCTATCCCTCCAGCATGTTTTGTTTATTGTGATGACATGGTTTAGATCCCTGGAGCATGTGGCTCTGAGGGATTGGGATTTCTCTAAGTGTAGCATGTCCAATAGCTCTGGGTCTGACTTGGCCTTGTATGTTAAGCAGAGATCGCCTTGGAGTAGACGATATGCGACAGAGTATAGCTGGAGTTTTTTTAGATGGTCAGCATAGGGCATCTGCTTTCGGCCTGTGATTCTTTTAGTAAGGTATTTCTGCGGCCTTTCCAGTTGTTGCAGATGTCTTGAGAGGTACATACCAAATGGGGCGTTGTATTCTATAATGGGTCTAATGAGGGATGAGTACAGTGGGACATTGACCTCCTTTTCTCTGGATGAAAAGCCCTTAGTGATGAGGTGTGCTACATAGATAGATTTCCTGACTGTTGTGGTGATGTGGTTATTGTAGGTGAGACCACTGTCCACCTGTGTCCCTAAGTCTCTTATTATACTTTCAGTGTTTAGTGTACTGCCACCTATGTGGCAATTCACGGGTACATGTTTTTTCCCAAAGGGAATAACTATACATTTCTTGGCATTGAGCTTGAGCCCATGACTCTGGCACCAAGCATCTGTTTCTGTAAGGCCTTTTTGTAGAGTATCCACATCATTTGGGGATTCAATAATGGCTCCCAGTTTGCAGTCATCTGCAAACTTTGTTAGCCAGAGTCCCTTAGTCTTGGCCTGTACTTCAGAGAAGTAGATGCCAAACAAGAGCGACCCCAGGACTGAACTCTGAGGTACTCCACTTGTCACTTGTCTGGAGCTGGATTTGGAGTCAGCTACTTTTACAGTGTGGGTTCTGTCAGTAAGCCAGCTGGCAACCCATCGTGTGATGTAGGGATTAATGCCCAGCTTAGTAAGTTTATCTATGATTCCAGAGTGGGGGATGGTGTCAAAGGCCTTGGTGAGGTCCAGATAGCCTGTGGGGACTGCCTAACCCTCATCCATGGCTCTGGAGACTGATTCGAAGAAGTCAATCAGGTTCAGGAGACAAGATCGGCCCTTCACAAACCCAAACTGGGTGGTGTCCAGTGTTTTAAGGTTGCCAATGTCTTTGTTTGTAAGTTCCATGGTAATACATTCCCTGGCCTTACAAATCAGGCTCATTAGACTGATGGGGTGGTAGTTCCCGGGATCCAAGGTGGATCCCCCCTTGTGGAGTGGAATAACTGTAGCTGTGTGCCACTTAGTGGGCATGAAGCCCTGAGGTGAGGGTATGATTAAACATGACACTTAGGTGAGGTGCCAGTTCATTTTGTAGTTCATGTAGTACACAGTCCAGGATGTCATCTGGTCCAATGGCTGCTGTATTCTTTGCTTTGGAAAGTGCATTTTCTACCTGTGTGGCTGTTATTAC
This sequence comes from Protopterus annectens, assembly GCF_019279795.1. Classification (NCBI taxonomy): domain Eukaryota; kingdom Metazoa; phylum Chordata; order Ceratodontiformes; family Protopteridae; genus Protopterus; species Protopterus annectens. The sequence goes on along the minus strand of NC_056730.1, from coordinate 284,117,934 downwards.
TGGAATTTGGCAACCTTCCGGTATTGAGATGGGCCATTTAGGGGGTGAGAGGGGGGTGAAGTTGACACTAAATCGATCTGCCATGATATTGGCAATATCCTTGGGATCAGTATATTTAATGCCATTCTGTTGTAGCTCAGAGCAGATCTGAGCATTGCAATTTAGATTCTTGACATAGCTATAGAATGCCTTGTGGTTGTCTTTGGAATCTTTGGCAATTTTATTTTCATAACTAACTTTGGAGGGTTTTATGAGGGATCTCAGCTTCTTACTGAGGCTGGTAAGGGAGTTTTTTTGCATGCTGGGATTTTCCTTTTTTTGGAGGAGAGCATCTTGGTTCTATTTGGGATGGCACGATTCATGCATGAGTGGGTGTGCTCATACAGTGCCTTAGTTTAGGACTCAGCAGTCGAACTTTCAGTTCCCGTCTGCATGGGTGTCATGAAGTTTGTAACTTCTGACTTGAGTAGCATGAAGTTGGCTTTGGAGAAGTTTGTTTATGGAGGTTTCCTTACTGGGGGGTGGGGGTGGGATGTGGATGTTAAGGGTGATTAGCTTATGGTCTGACCTGACCAATGAGGGGGTGACCATAGGTGTGGAGCATAGATTTCCCATGTTGGTAATGACCAAGTCTAGGATATTGGAACCCCTGGTTGGACTATGGATTAGTTGATCCAGGGCATTGGAATTTATGAATTCCAAGAACCGTTGGGCAAAAGGTGTTGGTACACGAGTAGTTTTCCCAATTAATGGCAATGTAGTTGAACTCACCCAGTATTAGAGTGTTTGGTTGTATATTAATATTTTCCAGTATGTTTAGAAAGGTGTAGTGAGAATCCTGGGGCATGGTGGGGGATCTGTAGCAAGCTTCAATTTGGATTGCAATCTTACCTAGTGTTAGTTGCACCTGGAGAATTTCAGACGCATTGTGTTGGGCAACTAACCTGGTGGTGTGAATATGGACACTGCTCCACCTATAGTGTTTCGATCCTGCTTTGGTGGCTGAAAAGTATGGTAAGAGTTGTAGCCTGGTATTGCAGGGGTGCTCTCTGGAGCCTTGAACCAGGTCTCAGTTACTGCACAGATACCGATTTTCTCCATTTTTAGGAGTGCCTCAAGAGAGTGCATTTTGAGGTTTAGACTTCTAGCATTGAGTAGCATTACTTTCAGATTTTGCATGCTTGTAACTGTTATGGTGGTTTTTCTCCTTTGAACTTTGCCTAAAAAAGGCACTATTATTTGTGTAGTTTATTTATTTATTTTTTATTAGAAATTTAACTTTTAAAAGTTCAATCATATGGTGTCGACCATATGACAGTCGAACTTTTGAAAGTTCCATTATCTAATATAGACCCCCTGCTACTTTAACTTCTTCCCCAAAGACTTTTCTTCTTATCTTATGCATTTAACCCAAATGCTTTTAATACATTTTCCATCTCTTTAATAATCTAAAACAAGGAGCAAAAAGGTCACACAGAAAAAAGCAATCAGTAAAAACCAAAAGAAAACTCTAGAAAGACTAGACTTTCCACTGTGTGATTCCTTAAACCTCTTGTATTAGAGGCAACATGGGATATAGATATGCAAATCACCCTTTAAGGGCATCAGGTGATTCAACTATATGGCAGTTCTGAATGTCCATGACTTTTTTCTTTTAAGTCTATTTATGGACAATTTCACACCAGTAAAGTCAAACCCCACTAGCTGTGTACATGCATGTTACAGCCTTCTTATGGCATCATCAGCACAGCATAAATGAAATGTTTGGCTAACATTTAGAGGCAAAGGGTTGTCATACTCAGCTGACCAGTTGATATCCATAACCATTAGGGTATCTGCAAAATAACCCAATCAACAAACTAAAACAATGAGTGTAAAGGTCACACAGAAAAAAACAATCAGTAAAAGTCATAAGAAGGCTGAAACATGCTTGTCCACAGCTAATGGGCTTTGGCTTTATTGGCCTCAATTTGTCCATAAATAGACTTAAAAAGAAAAAAAGTCATGGACATTCAGAACTCCAATACAACTGAAACACTTGATATCCTTAAAGGGTAATTTTCATACATTCCATCTTGCCTCTAATACAAGAGGTTTAAGGAAACACTGGAAAGTCTAGCCTTGCTAGATTTTTCTTGTGGATTTTATTGATTAGTTTTCTGTGACATTTTTACTCATTGTTTTAGTTTGCTATTTGGGATATTTTGCAGACACCCTAATGGTTATGGATATCAGCTAGGTACAACAACCCTGTGTTTCTAAACATTAGCCATGCATTTCACTTATGCTGTGCTGATGATGTTATAAGAAGACTGAAACATGCATGTTCACAGCTAGTGGGTTTGACTTTATTGGCCTAAATTTGTGTATAAATAGGCTTAAAAAGGAAAAAAAATCATTGACATTCAGAACTGCCATATAGCTGAAACAGCTGATGTCATTAAAGGGTCATTTTCAGATATCACATATTGCTTCTAATACTATAGGTTTAAGGAATCACACAGTGGAAAGTCTAGCCTTGTTGGATTTTTTCTTTTGGCTTTTGCTGATCTCTTTAATCATCATCATCACCATCCACAATTTGTTCTTAGAAGCTTAAATTAATTATCTGTAAAAGACATTATAAATGGCATAAAAACTACTGATTTGTTCCCCCACTGCATTTTCTTAATTTTTCCTAAACATTTTATTGCTACTGTGTTTATAATAATTGCAAACCATAAACCATTATCAGGACATCCCTGATTCGCCCAATTCATGAACTTTTCTTTCCATTTAGCCTTTGATTTAGCAGATATTTTACTATACTATTGGTATAAACAATCTTGAAATTTTCTGCATTTCAATGCACAGATGCTTAATGAACACACCTTTTTCCACACTAAGGGCATACTTTGTGTCATGCTGCACCAAATTTGTCTTTGAACCACAAAAATGACATGCTTTCTGTTGAGCCAAATATCTAACAGGTTCCCTGATTCTATTTAAATTCATTGTATTTGACATATGATAAATTTTGTTATATATGTTCAGTAATACACATAATTCCCATGCTGCAGTCGAAGCATGTCTCTCATGTTTTAACCCTGTAATTAAATGTACAGCATCCCATTCAGTATTTTTTCTGTAGTATCAGCTATGAATTCATCTATGTTTACTTCTTAAATTTCTGCTTGAATGTATAAAAGTATTTACAGACCAAGGCTCACTGCTTTAATTTTTGGTTAATATTAACAGCAATTGTTCCATTAAATAAAAATTATACTGAAGTCTCTTCATAGAAATGCTACTGCCCAGATAAATATATGAGTAAGCATCCTGTAATTTGATTCCCACTGGTGCAATAATGTTGCCACACACAAAATATATTTTCAGAGTGCCATCAGTTTTTTTTCTAGTTGCCCTAACAACAGGTCTATTTGTATTTCTGCTACACAGAGGAATAGCAGTAGTTATAGTTTGTTGGGCAGCTACAACAGCAGCATATGGCATTTTCCTGCAGCCAGTAAAATACTTTCTTGTTCATTAGAAATAACATAAACAATAGTTTCCATAGAAGCTGCACATATTGACTCATCCCTTTGGCTGTTATCCACATTGACAAGCACTAGGACACAACTTTCTGCCTCCTGAATATGTTGTACACATGGATCTTCAGTTTCTCCTCAGGCAATAATTGTATTATCACCTGCTTCTTTCTCCTACATCATGCACATTTGTGTTTTGTTGTTCAGTCTACCATCTAATATTTTCATTATTTCAGAAATTTCCACCCTGTGTAAACAGTCACTTTTTAAAACTTTGTTTGTAAATTGAGATTACCGATGTTACCCAGTATAGTAGCAGACTTTCTGTTAAGGAGTACAGTAAACTATGAAATCGATGATGTCTAAGTACTTACATCATTCCTTGCAAATACAATAATTGTGAAACATAACTGCCTGTAAAATTTGAAGTACCTATTTAAAAAATCAGTGATTGCACATTTTCTGAAGAAGACACCACTTTTCCTTGATTGCCATTGTTTGCATAGGACAAGAATGTGGCCTTATTTTTTTTCTTTCAGCATCTTTCTTTCCTTTCTATTATGTGCTTAAAAGAGAAACATGCCTGCTATTACTACCCACCTTGAATGAATAACTGATTGTGATGATAATCTTTATGTGTTATTTGTTTTGTTTTGATGAAGCATATCCAGTTTGTATCACTATCTGAAGATGAGATCAAGATTAGACTAATGTGGTGATTTGGATAATTGAGGAGTAGGTAACAAGGGTTACACTGCATACCATTTCCAAGCAACATTTCAGAGATGTCATCAAGATAATTTTTGCTTCAGACATGCTTATTGTCTGGTAGGAAATCCATTAATCACCAATCTGCTTTTTAAAAATGTTTTTCTCATGAATGCTTGTGAAGAAACAAGAAAGGAAGGCATGATTAATTATACAGTTTTTAAGATTAACATAGGTTTCTGTAAGGATACCACATTAAAGAAAAAAGTCATCCGCCTTGTGTAGCAAAGACCTTGATATGCATCAAATGTCAGCAAGTCAAATGTGATAGACAATGATGGTCAAAGGTCAACAAAATAATGCATCTGCTCTTTTAGACTTTTTACAAATGTTCCTGATGTGTTAGCATGGATTATGTGTCTATTAGGTTAGTGCTAACACAACACTGATTTGAGGCATATAATTTCAGCAATATATAGGGGTCAGTATCTGGAGGCACACTTCCTTGGATGTTTTTATGTGGACGACTATACCCTATACACCCAGTTCAGAGGCAGAGCAGCTCTGCCCCACTTAATTATTTTCACCTTCAGTATCATGGAATCTCAGGGGGAAAGTGAAGCAGTGACATTATTGTACTGGAATTTGCACAATCCTCCGTGATAGAATAGAATCAGATGGCCAATCTTTTACCAACCATACAATTCATCATCTACTTTCTAGGTAAGGAGATATGACTCCTACTAACTCCTTTACTGGTTTCATTTTCACTCATTATCCTTAATGTAACACTTGCTCCTCACATGACATTCATTGAATTGGTTTTGCTGTAATGTTCTTTGGCTCATATGTTTTATTTGGTGATCAGTAAATACCTCATTGTATTAGCAAAGTAGCTACTGGCATTATTGCCCTAAACTTGTACTTGTAGGAGAAATCATGCACCACACTGAGACACTAAACCTATATTTGACAGTGTCATGCTATGGATCCCATTTGTCTCTTACTAGGACCACACCCAGCGTTTACTAACATGTATATGCACACACGTTTTTAATTTGTTTTTTGCTTTCCACTTTCTTTTATCATTCCTCTTATAGTCTCCTTTCCCACTCATTTCCAGTTTGCTTTGTCTGCATCCTTCCTACAATTCAGATATGCTAATCAGTCAGTCATTGTCCTGTTGTTGAATACACAAAAGGCATTTTCTTAAGTTCAACAAGAGAATTCTTGCATTTTGCGATTGTTTAACAAGTACTGTTAACTATATGGTCATGTATTATATTAGTGTACAGAACTTCGCCAAAATGTAAAAACACCAGTCAAACCCAACAATTGCCAGTCAAAGAACTCAATGTAACTGGTGAACAAGTGTCTGGTTCCAAAGAATGAGACAAAAAGTATGCTGGAACTGAATTTATTTGTACATCTGGTTAAGCGCTTTCATCTATCCTCCATAGACTTCATCAGAACACCATTTGACAACCTAACAACCTTTAAGTAATACTAATTAATACTAATTATCCAATCCTGTGGTACACCAAATTAATCTCATGAATATTAGTCTCATGAATATTAATTAGTTGATCCAAACCATATATTCTACAAGAGACAGCATAAAAAGTCATGAAAAGACTTAACAACGTAAAAATCACAATTATAAATACAATTTTACCATGATGTAATACTCTAAAGGTACATAATAAAAATTCATAATAAAAGTTACACAAAATAAAAACAAAATAAGAAAGTGTTAAAAAATGTTTAAAATATGAAGTATTGGTTGTGTCTCACTAAAACACATAAACAATGGGAAACTTGTGATTGTTAAGTGTACTCAACTTATGACAACACCTGTACAAGATTTAATATTAATTCTGCAGTACCCTATTTAAGCCCTTAACAGGGGTTTAGTGGGAATACAATCATTTAATCCGGGGTATGTGGCTGCGTTTAATAACATTTGCCACTTCACTTCTCTTTCCCCCAATATACCTTTCATATCACCTCCTCTCGGATTAATCTTTACACACTCTAAAATTACAAACTTGAAGGTATTACAAGTCTCACTATCCCTGATGTGTCTGTATAGAGCATTATTAGTATCTTGTTTTCTGATACAATAAAGGTGGTCATATATACGATTTCTTAACCTCCTCTCAGTTTTTCCTATGTAGAAACCCGTACAGTTAGTAAAAATAGCTAAATAAATCACATACTGTGTCTGACAATTACCCTTTTTAAACCTAACTTCTGTTTTGTTGATGTTATATATAGTACGGGTGTTTTCCTCATATATAACATAACACTGATTACAGTGTCCACATTTACTTGTACTTGCGGTAATGGTATCATTAAATTTGTCACTATTTTGGATTTTCCTTTTTAAATTCTTTCCGGTTTTATATACAAATAGAGGTTCTGTTCCTAATATGTTGTGCACCCCTTCATCACACCACAGAATATTCCAGTTTTTGTATATAATACTTTTGACCTCCTTAACATAAGGGTTAAACCCCAGGATACAAGCTCTGTTATATTTCTTATTAATGTCCTTATTTTTTGTACAATTAAAATTGATGGTCTCATTACTCAGTTCCATATCTACATCCAACAAGGGTTTATACTTTTTCCCCCATTCTCATTTGACATACCCTGTAACATCACTGATGAGTTCATTAGGGTACCCCCTTTCTCTAAACATATTTCCTATATGGTCAATTTCTTTAACCATCTCCGAATGGTCTGAGGTCATCCGGGCTGCTCTAATACATTGCCCCTTAATTATACTTTTCTTTTGATTCCATGGATTATTACTAGAGAATTCCAAGTATGTATTGCTAAAGGTCTCTTTTCTATATATTTTAGACCTAAAGCCCTTACTTGTAGTATAGATAAATGTATCTAGGTATGATATACCTCTACCATTACATTTATGGGTACATTTTAAATATGGGCTAGAATTGTTGAGATATTCTAAAAACAATACTATTTCATCCATGGTACCAGTCCACAAAATAAATATATTATCCAAAAATCTGATGTAACAACTAATGAACTGGTACCATTCGTTGGTAAACATATATTCATCCCCCCAATCTAACAGAACAAGGTTCGCAAACATGGGGGCACATGCGGCCCCCATAGCAACACCTCGTGTCTGTCTATAATGTTCACCTTCATAGTATATATAATTATTATCCAGCACAATACTCATTAATTCTTCCAATAGACAGTAAACATAAATGGCAATGTTCCTGAGGTCTGTATTTTGCTCCTTAAAATATAACAGTTATAAAGCAGTCTATTTGGTGCAGTAAATTGTCTGCAAAGAACTTCTGGTCTTCATTCTTACAAGCATTATATTGCCATTATTGACAGTATAGTCTTTAACAAGAATGACAGACTGATAAAGCTGCTGAATTTTTTAATCTCTCGAAAAAAGCTTTTTTTATTATTATAAACACATTTAGGACAAACAGATACACAGACACACACACACAGACACACACACACAGACACACACACACACACACACACACACACACACACACACACACACACACACACACACACACACTCAAACTGAGTAGTACATTAATAGTCACAAAAGATCACTATTTGCATATCCTTACCTTTGCAAGTCCAACACCTTCAGAATGTGTGTGTGTGTGTGTGTGTGTGTGTGTGTGTGTGTGTGTGTGTGTGTGTGTGTGTGTGTGTGTGTGTGTGTGTGTGTGCAGAATGAGAATGCAAGCCTGGTATGCAAAGGTAAGGAATGCAATTAATGAAATATTTCCATTTTATGCACTGAGTACCCATTGTGGAGTACCAGCCAATGCGTACATTTCAACATGCCTTTGCATTCCATGACTGACATCTATCTGCCCCACAATGGAAATGATCACACTTGACTTGATCTTCATGACGTATAGAGCATGATTGCCTGATATGGCAAATGTGCATCAATAGTAGCAGCTATGTCTACAGTGTTACTGTTGACAGCATACACTTTCAATGGAAATGTGAGGCAATGTACTGCTGTATATACTTAACAGTATATTCAAAACTGACATGTCTGAACGTCCCCAAGTGGAGATGACGTATGTATGTATGTATGTATGTATATATATATATATATATATATATATATATATATATATATATATATATATGTGATACTGCTCTTGTTTTAGAATTGTCGATTATTAGATTACCATGGCTTGACAGTGGCCTATGTCCAGTTAAAATCCATGGTTTCCACAGAGGGCTCTATCAACTGGTTTGCGTGTTTGTGAACTGCATAGTTAGTCATATGTTGATAGGCTGTTACTAGGTAGGTGGTCTGGTTGAACATATAGAGCCTAAACATGCATGCCAGAGGGTTTAGTGGGTGGATTTGCCACTGTGCTCAGTTAGGGCTATACATACATCCTCAGGAGTAAATTTGTAGGAACCAGTACAGTCAGCAAGGCAGAACTTGAAGGAGGCCTCTGTATTATTGCTTGGCATCCAAAGGGAAATCATTCTATAGACAGGATAATCTTTAGTTTAGGAACCTTCTCTCCAAGAAGTCTTGTTTATGTTGTAATGCTGGTTGAGACCTTTGTCGTGAGTGTTTTTAGTATCACCAGTATTGCTGAAGTAGGGATGGTCTGGGAAATTTGTACAGGTAACTAAAGTAACTTAGCCCTTTGATTTTTTTTTTTCACTTAGAAAGTGTTGTGGTCTTTCTAGCTGGGCAAGATTTTGGAAAAGCACACCTCAAACAGTATTGTAAATGACTGACCTAATGAGGGAAGCATAGATTGTGACACCCCTGGACCTGAAAGATATACCTTTATAATTATCTAAGCAAGGTGGAAGGTTTTTCTAATTATAAGTGAAATATAATAATCCAATGATAGTTCTTTATTGATGAAGGTAAAGTGATCTCTAATGACTACATTTATCAGGTAATCAGTGGGGTAAAAGTGTTTTCCAGAAACATCTATAACACATTTCTTGGTATTAAACTTAAAACCATGGATGACGCACCAAATGCTGGTTCTTGCAAAATTCTCTTGGAGGATATCAGTGCCCATAAGAAAGTCAATGAAAGTCAATAAAAACACCCAGTTTAAAGTTGTCAACTGATTAGCCATAGACTTTTGACTTCTGCTTTCCTATTAGATAAAAAATGATGAAAGATATGGAACTAAGGATAAAGTCTTGAGGGCCACTGACAATGTCTTTTAAATGAGAAGTTGTCACTGTTTTTTTTTTTTTTATTTACTGTGCACCTTCAGAGATCCAATTTATAACCCAGTAATAATCTTACCTTTAATAGACTCATTACATCAAAATCAGTTGACTATATCCATTTTGCTATCACAACTCTGTTTGGCCTGTGCCTGATGCTATTAACATCCAACAACAAAGTTTAAGGTTATCCTTCCACTTTTAGTTTTTAATTTCTTAGATTTCTTTAGTCATTTTTCTTTATTAAAATTCATCTGCTTAGGAAAGGATATTTTTGGTTCTCCTTGCCTAGACTCTAGCATATGTAAATCATCATTATGTTCCTTAAAACAGTACATGTGTAATGCATATCCACTACACATTGCACATGCTCAGTACTCTTACAGATGTGGCAGCCTTTACCTTGTGTATTCAATAAGCTCATAGTTTACCTCCATATCTGGGACCCTAACTTGCTCTTCATTGCTAACCTAGTCTGCTATGCTGTCTGTCTCTTTGATATTCCATTCATTTTCTAATTAGCAATTACACCAGAAATAATCCTGACCATTGTACTTCATACAAGCAGGTTTGCAAGGTGTCTTAGAGTGACAGCTTTAACCACAACATTTGCATTTCCTTAAATTACAGTGCCGTATCAGATTTCTGCCTTCCCATAATAATAACATACTTTAAGATGAGGAGCATTCCATAACATATCCTTACAAATGAAGATGTTAATTATGTTACAAAATGCAGCCGTTTTTAAATCTACCAGTTTTTCCCAGTACCTAAGTCCATAATCTCCTATGGTCAAAACATTTTTTAATGTCAATCACAAGCTCAACTTTATCTGTTAAGAAAATTATCTTCCACTTAAAACATCAGTTATAAATTGCAAGGGATTCATGATAACTGGGTGAATACTACTTCAGCGAATGCTGAAATGGTGATAGCTAAAGACAGAAAACATATGTCAGGAACCATGTGACTGAAGGACAGAAATATGGCGTTATTAAGTTTAATTACAAAATGCAGATTGTTAGCAGGCATATCAGGCAATGCAGTGTCATATGTCGAATGAGCTACAGTAATGAAGCCCAGTACACCCTCATCAATCACCATGGTGGCACCAGAAACACGGGTTCCTATCAGATAGTCAAACTTCTGCAAGTTCGAACCTCATATGGTCAAGACCATAAGTTTGAATTTGCAGAAGTTCGAGTGTTTCAGTGGAAATCTCTGTAAGGGGATGTTTCGATTTTGTTCAATGTGGTGTGATCTTGGAGTTGGTATATTTAAGTAGTGGGGGGTGTGGGGGTGTGGGGGTGCAGGGGTGCTTGCCCACCTGCTTACAACAGTTTATTTTGTTTTGTTTTTTATTGATAGTCGAAGTTTTTTAACTTCGAACAGGATGGTTCGAACATTCCGCGTTCAAAGTTATTAAACTTTGACTATGTAATATAGATCCCAGAAACACACATCCCAGATCAACACTGATTGTATAACTTTATCAAAGCAACATAAAAAAGTAATCACAAAGGTTGCACAGTTTCCTCCCATCATGTTTTGCATTGTTCAGGAGTCAGGCACAAAGAAGTGGAGACACTCACTCATTGGAGGATAACAGACTCAGTGGCAGTATCCTGAGAAATCAGTGCTGAACTTACTTGATAGCACTGTAGATACACCTCACTCTAGGCAGGCACTTTGGATATGCACAAGACATCCTTGGCTTTCTTCTCAGAGCATAAGGCTTGGCCCAGCTGGTTGAAGTCTACATGGCATATATTCTTTATTGATCAATGGTACAGTCTGACAGAAAAAAGGATGGTGTTTATTGCAGTGCTGCAGACTGATGTGTCCATCATGGTGCATAATCATACTTAGCCCTTCAGCACATTGGACACATTCTTGAGGAAATCAAGACATATGTAATCCACTTTCTGCTTCACAAGCATTCCTTGTGACAATGCCTGCAGTGCCTTTGTGGACTTCTTGCAATCCTGGTCAGAAGTTGTCCACATGGTTTAGCACAGTGTGAAGGATCACAACTTCTTCTTCTTCTTTTTCTTTTGGCTGCTCCCGTTAGGGTTCGCCACAGCAGATCATCTGTTTCCATTTCTTCCTGTCCTCTGCATCTTGCTCTGTCACACCAACCACCCGCATGTCCTCTCTCACCACATCCACAAACCTTATCTTAGGCCTTCTTCTTGACTTTTACCTGGAAGTAGACATTAAAGTTGTATAGGTCAGTCATGCTATGGCACTGCACCTTTCACCATACACACAATGAGATAAATGGAACAGATGAGCCAAAATTTGTGACAATGGATAGTTTGTGCTTAAACTTTATATGGCTACATATTCAAAGTTGGACATAACATGAGGTTATGCATCCCTATCAACTCCAGCAACATGTTATATTTATGCAGTGTCTTGTAACTCATCAACATACATACTAAATGAAAACACTAGAGTATGGTAAATAGTATGTGCTTGGCATGCTCCTTTGTCAGACGTGTGCCATCCACCTTCCATTGTACTGCTTGGCTGAGATTGGACATGTTTTCCACAAATATAAGTACCAGCACTTCCACATCTGACTCCCAATCACAAGTGTATCTCTTGATAAAGAAACTTTATTTTAGTAGCTAATTTTCTAGGTTAGTATCAGGCAATGTGCCCAGTCTTTCCTGCTTGCTCCTTAGGGTATCCCTTCTCAAATGCTGAATTCTGCATACAAGTACTTGTGTACATGTCACGCTATAAGAAAGATCACTGTCCATTGTATCACACAAATCTTTCAGAAGCACAGTGGATCATTGATTCCTGTAGTCCTGCACATTGTCTTTCAACTGTTGCATGCATTTGCATCTCCACTTTATCTGGGTGGTGTTGGTGGCACATGGATTGCAACAGTTTCTCTCCATATGCTGTGTTTATTGTCACAGTCCTTGTTGCACATAGCCTTCTATATGCAGCAGTTTCTTGCCCCTCTGATTCTGCAAATAGCTGTGCACCTGTCCTTTTGCTCAGGCCGATGGTTGCCATCTCCATTCATGGCTCCACTTTCCATGATGTCACGGTTCCCATCTATGTCAGTATTTGACATTTCCAAACTTATGACAAGTGTTTGACTGTCCATCACCAGTGAGAAGCATTTGACCACAGACATCGACATGTCACTGGGCATAGACAGAGACATTTCTTATGTTTATAGCTGCGTTTTCTGTTTGTCCTGCCATGGAGCTGGTTTAAGTAAATACTTGTTACTCTACAAAAACTTTCAGTGATGTTTCCTTCTGTCAATATGTTCGGCAATATGACATGCTGTGAATTTACATGCTGCACTTTTCAACCATTTGGTAGCAGGAGTCATCCCATTTGGTATGTTTTGCTATTTTGGTATTCCCTTTCCCTTTATATACTCTTTTGGTATTACTTTTCTTTTGTTTGTTTTTTTCACTTTTTTAGGTTCATAGGTAGTTACTAGTCATGCAGTCCAGTACACCATGAAGGAGACTAGCTATTGCCCCAAAGCATTGTCTGGTTAGGTGACTTGTCAAGATCATACAGTAGCCAAGTGAAGACTGAGGGACTCAAACTTGTACTACAGGAAGTAGGTTGTTAACAGCTCGTAGCCTTAATCCTCTGTGCCAACTTCCAGACATTTGATATTCACTTCCTTAACTTCAATTTTTAATTCTTCTCTTTTTTGGTCTCCCTTTCCCTAACTTCACTATTTGGTTCTATCTTTGGTCTCTCTCTTTCCTCTTTCCTGATCTTCTGGCCTATCTCTTTCTCCTTCCCCGAACTCTGATAGAACTTGACTAATAAATTCTGGAATCAACACATCATCTTTCACTTTATGTGAAATAACAGCATCGGTTTTACCAACAATCTGTTCCTCTCCACTTTAATTCACTAGCAAAGAACATCTTCCACTACTTTCAAGACAGGAAGCACTCTACAAAACTCATTACAAAAGATAAGGGGAATGCCTCCAGTGACCAAGATAAATCTCCTGTAGTTTGAATGACTGCCACCTTGAGCAACCCCTGAAAAAAAGTTATGCCTAATGGGGCTAACAGTCAACAGCAACAAAATAAGTAAATAATAAAATGCATGTTATTTACTAACATATGTAAGAGGACAAAATTACATTGGCAGGTTTTATAACATTACAAGTTTACTGCTTTGGTATGTTATGAACCAACAGGTAGCACACTTGCTTTAGTTCTGTAAGATGAAAAGGCTATGTGTTCAATTCTCACTCCAAGTAACTTGATTGTTGACACTAAAGTACAGCACTAGAGGGGATACTGCACCCTATAATGTGCCATCTTCTAGAAGAGAGGCTTTACAGTGAGTTTCCTCTCCTTTAGTTGGTGGTAGATGTAAAGCATCTCACTTTAACTATCAAAAAGAGTAGGTGATGTTTATGCCTTGGCCAAATTTTCCATAGCAGTAAAAGCATCAGTCCCTGCCAGATTGCATAGATATTAAGGTGCAGGATTATGATCTGGTAGACGTGGGTTTAAAATCTGGCTGGGGAACAACTGGATAGCACCAGTATCTGTGCAGAAGGAAGGCCTGGCAAACTCTTTCCGTAATATGCCACGAAAACTCTATGGATCTTCCCATCGAGTCACCATGATTGAATTTTGACTTGGGGGCAATTACTTCCTTGCTTGTTTTACTATAAATGCCACCTTGGGTCACTCCTGAAAAAGCCCACTAGACTAGTGTGACTAACCCAGTCAGCAAAGAATAAATGAATAGATAGTTTGATCAGCAGACATGATTGTAGATACATGCCACTTTTGCTGTGGCACTAAGGCACATTATAATTATTCATAGCATAGGTGGCTAGAAATACACAATCATGGACAAGACAGACCTAGCTTGCATAGCACAGGCTACAGTATATGATATTTTGCTTTATTATGCATTTCTGCCATAAACAGGAATACACCAACATATAAGCTCACATAGCTTTATCACCCTGCTACAAGAAAGAGATTCTGTAGTGTGGTTTCATTAACAGGAATAGTATGTTTAGTAGCTGCAATATGACAAAAGATTAGTCATTCAAGACAAGATAAAACATGCACCTATTTGTTACTTCTTATTCTTTCATCTTCATCATGAATCAAATGTGATAGTTCTTGATTTTGCCCCTAACTTGCAAGGAATAAATTATTCATCTTTCTCACTAAGTTGCCTTTATTTTATTCTCAGGTCTGCAATAAAACATTTTGTCCAATTTGAAAATCATCATAATATAAATATCTAAATTTTACAAAACTGCAAAGCTAAACAAAATTTCAAAACATTTTTTGTGTGTGTTCAGGGGACCTTGCAACTCTGTCCAAAATCCCTTTGAACATTGATTTCTACATATACTACATTTATAGTTGCACAAACTGATAGAAGAGGAAAAAATGTTAAAAAAAAACAAGAAAAGTACATTTGCCTCTTCTCTGAAATGTGCAGCCTCAGAAAAAGCTGCAGCATCTGTGGCAAAGCAATATCCAACATGTTAAGATATAGAAAACATGCAGCAGTGATTTAACAGATACGGCATTTTAAGACTGAACAGATGAGAACATGCTAAACAGTATTCCCCTATTTATTATTTAATTGCTTATTTACTATTCGTTCACTGGGTAAGTGGACTAGTCTATTGATCCTTTTCAGCCAATACATAAACTCAAAAAGCAGACTGCTCAGTTACATAGTTGAGATACTTGCTTTTTGTTTCCTTTGTGTAATTTCTCAGACTAATATTTAACTTCAGTGCAAAGTTATAAAAATTTCAGAAAATTCTTCTTCTTTCGGCTTTTTCCTGGTTAGGGGTCGCCACAGCGGATCACCTTGTCCGCTCATGATTGGCAGTGGAGTTTTATGGCGTCGAGTTGCCAGCCCAACCTTCCACAGAAGGCACACACATGCACACACTCACACCTAGGGCCAATTTAGAGTGTCCAATCCACCTGCAGCATGTCTTTGGGATGTGGGAGGAAACTGGAGCACCCGGAGGAAACCCACGCGACCACAGGGAGGACATGCAGACTCCGCACAGAAGGCACCCCAGCCGAGGATCGAACCGAAGAACCTCTTGCTGTGAAGTGATAAAAATTTCAGAAAATAAGACATAGATTTATGAATCCATCATTTTTTATAAATGGAATAAAGAAAAGTTATTAAACATAGCCATTGTGAAAGCATGGCTCTGTAGCAGCAACACATAAAGTTATGAAGGTACTTCTGCTGACCCAAGTTCGGGTAATGAGCCAAGCTACTGGAGGAGACATAGTGAAATAGTTGGGAATAAGCAGATAACAGTGGCTTGCCCATCATGTGGGGAGAGTTGTAGTAATGCCTAACCACATGAATATCACTTGTTTAGAGGATAGATGTTCCCTGGGATTCAATAAACTCAGTGCTGTCTTCCCATGAAGCCTACATGGAGTTTACATGTTTGTAGGATAATAAGCAGCAGGCAGCAGTGCTAATTACATTTCATGCTGTGTTTAAATGTAAACAAGTGCAGTTTCATGGCTGGCAACAGTGTTGCTGGCCAGGAAACTGTGTAAAGTAACATGGGTAGGAAAACTGGTTACCTCAGTGCAAAGTAGGTTAGCGGGATTGAGTGAAATGCCACATAGATTATTAGGGCTTAACATATAATTATGTGTATAGTCCAAACACTGTGCAGGACAGTGTATACAGTGCAGAGTAATGTGAAATCCCATTTCAGGCATTCTGTACAAAAGTTGTGTAAATGATCTATAAGGGTACATGGACTGCCATGTAAGATAAACAGTCAGGGGAAGTGTGTGTATTGAATAGGGACACAGAGATGAATTGTAGGAACGAACACAGGGAAAGAGGACAGATGAAACTTCCTAATGTGCAGCAGATGAGGGCATGTCAATGGAAGACATTTGTTGCAGGAGCACCAATCACATATCAGTATGGTACAGTAAAGACTTCACAGTGAAAAATGTTATCATATGATTATTGTACAAGGTGACATAACAATGGAAAAGATGTCTTTGGGAGATAAGCATCCTTACATGAACAATGCAGAGGATATATATCAGGGATATTATACACAAACAGGTTAAGGTGCATATTGTGAAGCTGTGCAGACTGATTTGCATGAATATGAGTGTAATCTCAGCAGAGGTCTCCAGCAAGTGGGACACAGTTACAGGAGCATAGACAACAGTAAAAGAAGCACACACAATTACACCTCTCAACCTTTCCATGCAAGACGTCTGGACAAAGGCAGAAAGAAAGGGGGGACAAAGGACCAACAATAGGGACAGAATTTAAATCTATAAACTTAGAAAATTGCTAGAATAACAGCTTTTGCATTATTATATACTTTCTGAAGGCTATAAAGTCTGAAACTCAAATATCTGTCCTTATTTAGCACTGTTTAGAAACTTCAGTCTTAAATGATTTGCCAGAAAATTGCAAGTTTTAGCAAGAGCAGACCAAAATATGAGGCAAGAATCTGGACATTCTGTGAAAATCTATACAGTTGAGAGGTATGCACACAATCATGGACAATATCAGAATAATCCCACCAGTAGTCCCATGTCTCTGACATAATATATGTGATTCTGAGTGATCAGAGATGATTTTTCACAAACACACTTCTACAACTATTATGACATGTCAGCAGTCTATGAGGGTATTCAAGCACACCGTCTGACACTGCAACACTGGACGTGTTAAGAGGGACACTACTGTACCTGCATGTGACATTATGATCAATACAGGCTAAGTGACTGGTGTGCATGGCATATATACATATGGCACAATCTACACTATCATGAATGTAACACATGCCATCAGTGTTATCAAACAGTAATGTGTGTACTGTGTGCATCACTGGAACAGGTATCACACATGCATCTGGTGTAACATGTTGATGGGGGTTCTGCACCATCAGACAGTAATGTTTATGCAACAAAAAGAATACCTAGGTATGGCCAATAAGATGTGTGACAGCTCACTGTGGCAAAGGTGGTACACTTCAATTACATATCATTCGAAGGTGTGTAGGGAGGTACACGAAGAAGGGTTTATTGTACTCAGTTACTGGTGTGATGAAGGCTGCAAGCTGTGGAGGTATTATGGCCTTTGATGTGGATGCCCTTCACATACTCATTAGTTGTGTTACATACAAGGCAGTAGTTAGCACTGTGTCCACATGCTGGTGGGCATTCCGCATACCATCTACCCAGGGACACAGGTCATGTACCACTTGATCTGCTTATAGAGTGTGATGTCTACATTATCCTTGGGTTTTGCATTTGTTTTTATGATGTAACAAAGCCCCTCCATATTTTTGTTTTATCTCATGTGTTGTCATGGCTATGGCAGTAATCTTTGGTGTGTATTGATACTGGCTGTATTCTACTAATCTCACAGTTAGAGTCAATAATTGCCCACAATCTGTAGTCCTTCAGACAGCTGTTTGAATGCAAGATGTGTATGCTATTTGTGACATCTTTGACTTAAAGAATGGGCAAGAAAGGGCCTAACAGACAGCCCTGGTGTATGAACCTGATCACTAGACCTGAAATATAGGCCAGTTATGCAAGACTTGGGAACACATGTAGATGGCAGTCTGAACTTAGACCACCAAGTGTCCACAGTGGTATGGAAAAGCACTGTACTCAAATCTCATCAGAACAGTAATAGAGTATAATGCTCCCTCTTGCTTGTACTTCACCAGACACCTGTAGCAGCTGGAGAAACTACAAAGGTTTCTCACCAAGAAAACACGGGGCCTACAAACCATGCCGTGATGTATGTGGATAGACTAAAAGCCATGTCACTGTAATCTGTATCATATAGGATTATGTGACATCTGCCTGGCCTCCACACCAGTCTCTGATCCTGCCATGGTGAGAATAGTGCACATCCAAGAATCAGATGTAGCTGATGACATCAGCAGTGTCTGTTGAGGAGAAAATGGTAAAAACAGTGTTCCACATGCTGGTGTAAAAGGCTTTCTTGAATATAAAGCAAGTGCACAAACAGACATACACACACACACACACACACACACACACACACACACACACACACACACACACACACACACACACACACTCTAATTGGCTGCACTGAGAACAGAAGCCCTACCTACCTGAATACACCAACTACAGAACTCCATATTTAAGGCAAGTGCCACAGGTCAAGTCTCACTTGGAGAGCCTCAGACAACACTTTATAGGTGATGACATCAACAGTGTCTGCTGAGGAGAATATGGTAATAGCAGTGTCCTACATGCTGGTATAAAATGCTCCCTCTAATGTCAAGCAAGTGCACATGCACACACACACACACACACACACACACACACACACACACACACACACACACACACACACTCCCTCCAATTGACTGCTGTGAGAACCAAACTTCTAAATATCTACATACACAGACTGCAGAGCTCAGTACTTTATGCAAGTGCCAGGGTACAAGACTTTTGCAAGGCTGCAGGACAACTTATAGTGGATGGCATCAGCACTGGATGCTGGATATGAGATGTTGGGAGGCCTGCATGAAATGGATGTGCAGGCATGTTCAACTGTGAAGATAGTTTTAGTTCTGCATGTCACCAGATTGATATGCATTGTATCTCACATAACATTTGTTATTAATTTATGTAGTGTTGTTGATAATTTTGTCAACATGTACTGAGAGAACAGGGGTGCAGTGCATGGGGGAGGTAACCCATGTCTGCATTGTAATTATCTAACATATCTTTAGATCGGTCCTTCATTTTATGTTTCCACATGTAGTCTCATGACATGAAGACTAAATGGAAAATAAGCAGCACTAATACATGCTAATATTAACTTTGTAGACCAGCAGGGAGCAGCAGGTTTGCATGATGGCAGGCAAAGTGTTTGCATATGTGAGATACACATTTCCACTATTTTCCTTGTTTACGTGTAGTTATTCAGTGCACACATGTGGGGCTCATTGCTAAAATTCTGAGAGTTAGTATTCAGTGTATGAAACACAGCTGCTGCTGAGCTGACTCTGTGGCAGCAGGTATAAATGCATTGACACATTTCTTTTATAACCCAGATGATACTGGGGTTTAATCCAGGTGTATCTAATACTTTTAAATAAACAGTGATAATGCAATGACATTATTCTTTATAGTACATTCAGCATGTGTTACTGTGAGTTGACCTAGCACAGTGGGGTTAAGCGGCATTGTGTAGAGGTGACTGAAGCATTGTAGAGCCGCTCACCATCACTTAGCATTGGTGCGTGATGCTAAACTCTGCACAAACATACAGGCCAAAAAGTGAAGCGATCTATAACTTTTTTTGTACTTACGTGTGTTATGTGTGATTCTATTTTTTGACTAGATTAAAGGTGTTAAAATGGGGTAGATAGGAAAGTTGTAAAATGGGGAACACGCAGGGGGAAGAACAAGAGGAAAGAAATACACGAATATGCAGGAGTGAGGTAGGAAAGAACCATAGCTATCCATTTCTTTAACAGTGTAAAATGAAAATATGTGCAGAATATTAGCTGAATTTGGACTGTCACCTACACAAAGTGGGGTGATAACAGCAAAATCGTGGTGTATAGCCAACTGGACCAAATCAAGTGTGTCAAAAGACACATCTGCAAAATGGAGAGCTATGTATTGGACAGTATTTTTTATGGGACAGGCACCCATTTTTTTTTTTATTCAGTAAGAGAGAAAGGGTCTATATTACAAGATCAAAACTTTAGGTAGTTGAATACCTAAAGTTTGATCCATAAATAGTGAAAGCTTATAACTACGAATGGCCACTTCCATGGATTATTCATCAGAGAAAAAGTTTGCTTGGCCGTTATGAGGAATTTGCCCCTTTCTCCAATGTAGAGTGATCTCTGAGTTTGTATATTTAGTAAGGGTGTCATGTGGTGGGTGAGGCCCCCCACTTGACTTGGGTTTAAAAGTTTTTTTTTTTTTAATATGGCCAAGCAAATTCTTTCTCTGTGTGGAAGTGGCCATTTGCAGTTTTTAGCTTTTAATATTTATAGATCGAGCTTTAGGTATTCAAATACCTAAAGTTTTAATCTTGTAATGTAGATCTGACAGGAATGCTGGATAAGGGACGTTGGTATTTCTGGGTCATGCAGGTTGGGTAGGTGAGGAAGCAAATGAAAACAAACAAGACAAAAATACAAGACACAGTGATGATGAGGGACCCAAACGGTTGGGGGACACCATGATTGAGGTGAGGGAGGGAACAACCAAGCTCATGCCTACTAAACAGGACTGTCATTACTGTTCCCTTAGTCCGCTGGGTACTGTAGTGCTTAATGTCTTCTCCTCCTATGTACCATGTTGGACAAAAGCCTCTCCAATTGTGTAGGTGTATGCCAATGGTGTGGTACACAAACATATGCACCAACCTTAGCATCTCCTGGTGGGTGATAAAATCCCCAAATATACCACTACTCCTGGAGGGTACCACAGCACCAGCTGCTGGGCAGTGCTACCTGAGGGCACAGGTAGTACAGGGGCAGCAGAGGCAGTGTTGCCAGGTTTGGTTCCAGATTTGCTAGGCATTGGTGTTGGAGCCTGTGGAGCAGGGACATGCTGATTCACTTTGGCTGGCGTACCTTACTCTGCTGTGAAGCATTTAGTGATTTGTTACAGATGGATGACGTGAAGACATTTTGATGACACATAATAGAAAATAAAAAATGTGATAAGGGTTGGGGTGAGAGAAAAAAAAACAGATACAATTAGTACCATCATATGTGACATACAATGCACAATCACAATTATACAACCATTTTATTTGAACTATTATATTTAAATATACATCATATCAACTGCAAACTATATTTACAGATTGCTTAAAGAAGTCCTTGCAATGTGCATCTATTGTGCATATGCTTGGTCCAAGTATACCAATTACAGTTAACAGCAAACCATTTATGCCACTTGTATAGAGTTTAATTTGTAATATTAAGAAACAAATGCAGTATTGTGTAATTGCTGCTTATGGTTTTGGAACCCAAAACCTCTGTCTACAGTCTTACACTTGACTGCTAAAGTTGGTTTGTGCTATAGACTTATGCATGCATACTTGCTTTTACAGTTAGAATATGCATGCAAACTTCACTACTACTGTATAGAATACCAAAAAACTTATCATTAACTTGTAAACCTACAATAATAATGCTGTTGGGCTGCATACATATTACTAGCTTCCCACAGTCTCTTCAGACATTCAGCATGAGCCTGACAATTCAACTCTATGTCGGCATTAGCTTTGAAAAGCAAAGAAGAAAACAGAAGAACATTTTGCAAACCAATCTTGCCTATATTTAGCTTTAGATGTATTAAAAATTCTCTTTATGACTATACTTATAGGTTCATAGGTTCATAGGTTCATGCTAGGCTATCTGCCCTAGTGCATTTATAAGACTAGCCAGAGTGTGTATGGCTTTCGCCACCCATTTTAAATTAATTTTGCTATGCCCTTTTTCGAGGTTAGTATACTGTGCCTCTGTCTAAAAGTGACACAGAAGTGATACCCAGGGTAAACCTACGATCTCCCATCCACTCATCAAGATTCCTCTTGAAGAGAGTCAATGAGGGACTCTGCCTAACCTGGACTGGGATTTTATTCCAGAGTGAAGGGAGCCTCTGGGTTATGAATCTGTCCCTCCAGCATGTCCTATTTATTTCAGTGCTGAGGTTCAAGTCCCTCGAGCGCGTAGCTCGGCGGGATTTGGATTTTCCGAGGTGCAGCATGTCCATTAATTCCGGGTTGGACATGGCTTTATATGTCAGGCACAGATCGCCTCTGAGCAGGTGGTATGCCACTGAGTAGAGCTGGAGTTTCTTTAACCGGGCAGCATACGGCATCTGTTTGAGCCCCTTGATCCTCTTGGTGAGGTGCTTTTGGGGTCTTTCCAGTTGCTGCAGGTGTCTGGTAAGGTACATCCCAAAAGGGGCATTGTACTCAATTATGGGCCTGATGAGGGATGAGTAAAGAGGCACGATGACCTCCCCTGATCTAGATGTGAATCCCTTCATGATTAGGTGGGCTATATAAAATGTTTTTCTAACCACTTTGGCCACGTGGTTGTCAAATGAGAGATTGCTATCAACTTGGGTCCCCAGGTCCCTAATTACTTCTTCTGTACTTAATGGATTACCACCTATGTGGTAATTTGTGGGCACTTTGTTTTTGCCAAAGGGGATGACTATACACTTTTTGGTGTTTAGCTTGAGGCCATGGTTCTGGCACCAGTTGTCTGTTTCTATGAGGCCCTTTTGGAGGATGCTTGTGTCGGCTGGAGAGTCTATTATGGCGCCCAGTTTTCAGTCATCTGCGAACTTGGTCAGCCACAGTCCTTCCATGTTGGCCTGTACCTCCGAGAAATATATACCGAACAAGAGAGGTCCTAGGACTGAGCCTTGTGGGATGCCACTTGTAACTGGTTTGGAGTCTGACATGGCTCTAGCTATTCTAACCATGTGGGTTCTGTCCTTGAGCCAGTTTGCAACCCATCTAGTGACATAGGGGTTTATATTTAAGCTGGTGAGCTTATCTATAATGCCTAAGTGGGGTATTGTATCGAAGGCTTTTGCGAGGTCCAGGTAGGCTGTGTGGACCACCTTCCCCTTGTCAATGGCCTTGGTGACTGTTTCAAAGAAATTGACCAGGTTTAAGAGGCAGGATCTGCCCTTAACAAAGCCGAACTGGGTAGGATCCAGTGTCTGTAGGTCCCCAATATCTTTATTTATAAGGTCCATGATGATCCTTTCCATAGCTTTGCAGACCAGGCTAGTGAGACTTATGGGGCGATAGTTTCCAGGATTCGTTGAGGCACCACCTTTGTGGAGAGGGACCACTGTTGCTGTACGCCACTCTTTGGGTACATATCCTGTAGTAAGGCTGAGATTGAACAGTAGTTTTAGGTTTGGGTTTGGCTCTTCTTGGAGTTCATGTAGGACACAGCCCGGGACACCGTCTGGTCCCATTGATGCTGTGTTTCTTGCTTTGGAGAAGGCGGCTCTTACCTGAGCATCTGAGATGTCAGGGGGGCAGCACTCTGCTGGGATAGATATTAGTCCTTTTGGTGGGGAGGGGGGGGGAGTTTGCGCTGAACCTGTCAGCTAGGATGTTGGCAATGTCTGTGGGTTCGGTGTATTTTTTGTCATTTTGGACTAATTCTGAGCATATCTGGGAATTCCCACCCAGGTTCCTAACATAACTAAAGAAAGCCTTGTGATTATCCTTAGTGTCCTGTGCAATTTTTCTCTCGAAGCTGGCCTTAGATGATTTTATGCATAGTTTTTTGCTAATACTGATCAGAGATGCCTTCCCTTTTTGGGATTTTGCTCTATCATGTAGTAGCTTCCTCCTTCTATTGTATAGTTTGTTTATGGCTGGGGTCCACCAGACAGGACGTCTGCCTTTGGAGGATTGGGTCTTGTTTTATTTGGGATTGCATGATCCATGCATTCCTGAAGGTGTTCATAGAATGCGTTTATAAAGGATTTTGCGGTCTGGGCCGTATTATCCACAGGCCTGGGGACTTTGAAGGATTCCACCTCGGTTTTGAGGAGTGTGAAATTTGCTTTAGAGAAGTTTTTCACTGTGGTTTTCTGGGCATGGGGTGGGGTCCGGATGTGAATACTTCCACAACTGTGGAATGTTACCAGTCTGAAGTTCGGTCAACCACTGGTTTAGGGTATCCCCCTTGTGCCTTTTCAGGTCATTGAAGTGGTACCTACACTGTTCTTCAGTGTGTGGGATGCCAGTCACACTGGATACAGTCTTAGCCAAACTACTCCAAGCCTCAGACTTGTACTGTGAGCCAGAATAGCTTCCCTACAGAAGCCTTTGGCTGTGGCACTTTAGCATTAGTCCAATTAATATCTTGGGTTCCTGAACACCCCAACTGTGCCCTAAACTGAGGACCTTCCCCTCTAACACCAGACATTTCTAATACCAAATGCAGAGCAATGGCAACTAATGATTTCCCACCAATTCCTGTTATCACATTTACTGGTAGTGCACAGACCCAAGAAACAATGCCAACTATGTTTGTGCAATGTTAAGTAGACAGTAACAGTGCCAAGCAGGGAGGAAAGCAGATTTTGAAATTGGAAGGTTACTATGACACTTGACAATAGTTTGAGGGGTGTTTGTTGCTGTAGGTTGGAAATACATTTTTAAAATTGGATCGTAACTGTTAGGTGAGTTAATTCTGCAGACATGTTCTGGGGGCATAAATATCATGACCTGACAAATTTTTGTTTTGGCTTTGTACACTGATAAAATTGATTTTTAAAGTGTGGGATTCAAACCTATGCATAAGGGACAAAACATTTTCTTCCACAGTGGTGATTTTCTATCTTTGCCACAGAAGAAGTGCTGCTCAGTCATACTCATAAATCATTCATAAATACAGCTGACAGTTTGAGGTGTTAACCCTATATGTGTGTGACCTGACAAGGTTCGTGTATATAGGTTCAGTTGTGCATATGTCTTATTTAAGTATGAAGGTCATCCAAATCCAGATAGTAAAATTATACTTACAAATGTATAGTAGACAGTATACCCTCAGTCATACACCTGAAAACACAATAAGGGTGTCTTATCCCTCATACATATAATTCATATAAGCTCTACTATCTAAAGTGTTAAACATGAGAGTGAACATAAGAGGAAATAGAACAACAATAAAAATGTATGGAATGCCCTGTATTAGAACCCAGGACCATGTATATGTTAGCCCTAGACTTACACCTATTCCCACAAGAATGTTGAAATAACACTTTTATATTTTTTCTGTGCATTGCTATAAACTGGACTGTCACAACTTTAAAAATATGTTGCAGTCCCTGTAATAGAACCCTGCACTATCATTACTACAATCCTACACTTATGGCTGCTTCCACAGGAGTGGTTGCATGATAGCTCCATAACTTCCTAGTTGTTCTTAAATTCTATGTGTTAACCACCATGCAATGCCACATAGCATATTTGTGCAGTATCCAACAGAATTAATTGAATGCATCCATTTTAATTATTAACTGTCTGCATCTTGTACGCAGGTGTTCGATGTCTGCAGGTGTTGGGGAACCTGGCTGACCACCATGCAACTTCACTTAGCAGTGTTGCATGACGGAAAGCAAAAATCACAACAGTGTATCCTTTTTGACCTTTAGACTTTTATAGACACACTGTTTGCAGGTGTTCTGTCTCCTTCCTCTGTAGGCCACTGAGATAAGTAAAGCTAAATCTGACATTCATTGTTTTTCAGTTTCCCTTGTTCACGCTAAGCAGCGCACAGCACAAATACTGCAAATTAAAAATAAAGGGGAAAAGTAGTTGAAATTAAGAAAAAGTGATCTATAAAATAAACACTGCAAAATGTTTGTTGGTACACATGAAATATTTTTACACAGGTCTGGATTTGAACTCTCACTCCAATAATCCTTCAGAACAAAGTATGGGTGTCTTACCCCTCTTTGCCATGCCAACAGCTTTGCCACAGGGAACTGAAATCATTCTGCATACAGCCAAATGCAACACCATCCACAGTATCAAGAAGGCATATGACAGTTATTTGTACATGTATTAATTCAGTTGTGCACTGTGTGATCACACAAGCATTTATAACTATTGCTTGCAAAAATGAAGTTCTGCCTTACCACAATATGTTTGTTGCTCATTCTTGTGTTATCTGAACAGTAATCTGAGACATCAGTCTATAAGGCATTCTGTATCATTGTCTTTAAAATGTGTGAGGATATTAAATGTCAATAATACACAGATGTCAACAAATGAAGGGGCAGTAGTTTGTTGCTGAACAGAAACTGTGAATTGTGTGCTGCTTACATTTCAAACCTTGATACAATTACTTCTACACTGTGTACGTTTAACCTGTCTGACACACCCACTGGAGGCAGGGGAGTCTGAATTGTTGTTGTGTTTTTTTTTTCTCCCTACCAGTAATCATTCACAGTTGCAATCCATTAGCAACAAACATTGAGGGAGTGCATGTACTATGTTTACATCTATTAAATAGAGTCAATTATTTGGGATTCAGCAATTTTAAAGAGTTCAAAGCTCAGTTGCATCTTCACTGTGCTCAAAACCCTAAATCTACACTATAAAAATGGAACCATCTAGCTGGGGAACAGGAAGGTGAGGAGACTTGTTTATGTGGATAGCACAGAAGAAAACGTTACTTTTGGATTTATCTGCACAGAAGACTACTGATCTTGATAAGGTATGCTTAAATTTTTTCAGCTATATACTGGATATGCTTAAATGTCAACAAGAAAAATCAGTTTATATATATATATATATATATATATATATATATATATATATATATATATATATATATATATATATAGATATATATATATATATATATATATATATATATATATATAGGTAGATACACACACACACAGATATATATATATATATTATAGCAAATTCGACTTTTATCTATATGCATTTCTTAGAATTGTACTGATGGCATAAGTATGTTTGTCAGAGTATTTTACTTTCTCAGATGCACAGCCTTATTAACTGTTATCGCAAGTGCTAATGTCACAGCTGCTTTTCTCTTTACACTCTTCTATTTTTATTTCCATGAAATGTAAATGTCCATATTGTTAATGACACAGGGTTGTTAGCCTTCTAGGATGACCCATGCACACCTCTAGGGGAGTGCTGGCCACAGGTAGAAATGACTAGCAATTGCATAAAATGGAATGTTCTGTGGTAAATGTGTACACATTTCAAGGATGGATTATTTGATAACACTTTCAGAATTTCACTCATGGTTTGTTAGCAAAATGTATCATTTGCCTGTTCTTTTGGGGCTGGGGGAGCAAAGTTACATTTTTGTTTTGGCACAAACAAGGATATGTTGCTATTGTTACTCTCCTTGTTTTGAATCCAACCTTGGTTCATGTGTCAATGTAATATGTTACAACCATGCAATTCTTTTTTATATATTTCAATATCTTGACTGTTTTAGGTTTCTCCAGTAGGTAATACTGAAATGCTACATTTTATGTGTTGTCTGGAAACAGGACTTATAGTTATGTGATACTTACATGCATTATTCTTCTGTTGTGTTTTAGGTCACCTAGGAGTATGGCACCCAGGCATTTGAATCCCTGTCCCCCCCCCCCTTCATTGACCCTGGGAACCAGGTCATTGTGGAAACTTTTAGGTGATTTGGTGCCTTTCTGCTTGAGAGGGGACATGGGCATATGTCAGACAGAATGCAAATTTGGCAGCAGATAGTTGCTGATGTGAATGCAGTAGGCAGCCACAGCAGGCTATATGAACAGGTGCTTCATAGGGCCACTGATCTGATTTCATCTGCATGGAGGAGAGCAGCTGCAGTGGCCCGTGATCAGATGAGTACCTGGGGGAGCTGCTACACAGCCACCACTAACAGCAAATGAAGAGTTCCTGTCCACTATCATGGATCCAGACAGCTCCAAGAAAAGTGCAGAGCAGCATGTCCTTGACATTGGTGCTACTGTTTTAGGGACAACAAGTATTACCCAGGAAGTGCTTCCAGGTAGACTTGTGCATCTCAATTGTTAAATACGCTTGTATAGTAAAATATTGACAGCAATACGTAAGCTCTGTTTAGCAATACATTTCTTTGAGGGGGTTGTATGTTGCTACAGTTAAGAACATATTCTGATTGATTACACATGGGCTTAGGTTGGACTTGTCATCCAAGTTCTTGTTAAAGGTATCAGTAATGGACATATAAAGGGCAAAAAGATTTAACCCCATATGTTACTGTTAATTGTGATGCTATTGTTCTTGACTTCTGCTTAACATCTTCCAGGACCATCATCCATGGGAAGCATAGCATCCACTGCACATGGTAAGCTAAATATTTTTTTGGTTAGTAGTGATGAGCAATTTAAAGATATTATTTTATCTATACATGTGATGTGAGTGTCATAACTGTTGTATGGATTGCTGTACTGTCTGTAGTAGTGGCACACCTGTTAGTTTGTTAGCATACATTTGACTATAGTAGTGTAGCTATTAATTTCTTTCCTGTGTTTGTTGCTTATTATCACAGGTGATCTTGACAGTGGAAGTGCAGGACTCTTACCACCTGATGTCAGAGTATTTGCAGACTCTGAAGATGATGGTGGCCAAACAGAGGCAGAGTCTGGGGGTGCAGAGGTTGAATATGACACTGAAGTCAACATTTAGACATCTCCTGTAATTCCATCGGACATGGCCAGTAGGCCTACACCAACCCATTCCAGTGTGCCCTCAGATATTGGACAGGTGAAGGGTGAGACACTTGAGCAGGGAAGTGTCGTTACAATGGCTTCAGTGCCTATTGACTCTGGCCATAGCCAAAGGGTGGGTGAGGTGCGACACAGGAAGGTTGCTTGGGTTGCTCGAAGGAGGCCTGCTGCCCATCCTCCATCTGATCCAGGTGTGTCTTGCTGTGCCACTTCAGGCATGTTTAGAGCCATTATGGAGGTGAAGGCACATTCCAATAGTTCCTTCAGAGAAATGACTAGTGTTGTAGATGTGGCACAGGCTGACATGCATGACTGCCTCCACCATGTTGCTGAGTCAATAAATTGGATGAATGACACATTGGAATGGGTGGTGTCTGTGATGGAACATGTGCTTGGATGGGGACAGAATCCTCATGGGAATAGGTCATCCACACCATCTGCTATTAGCCAACAAGGCAGTGGCTGATTATGCCCCCATAGTGGCACTACTGCTACTGCTCCATAAGTGGTTGAGTTGTCTACAGCCAGACATGGCAGGCCATGGGGTTATGGTCCTGAGCATCCTTGTAAGGGGAACTCATCCAGCAGACATGCAGACATCGGTCATGTTCAGGTAGCAGCAGTGCATCTGCCCATGGGAGTGGAGTAGATGTGCCAGAGCAACTCTCATAGTTGGGTACAGCAGTGATGAACTGCCATCTCTACTGTGTATAGCTCACACCTGTCCAACATGCCAAGATGTAAAGCTAGCACAGAGCTTGGTTGTGTTCATGCAGACACTCACACACCAATTTTATCTGGAAGACGCATATAGACACATACACAACAGTTACATGGTTCAGCCATGAAGCATAAAGCTCATTTTGTCTCACTGACCATTTCTTACTTTATCCAAATGTCTGCCTGCTTCTCTTTTAACCTTTGTGGACACACTCACCGACCTTTTGTGTCAGCCTAGGCTTCCTGCCCCCCCCCCCCCCCGACCGCATCACCCTGTGCAAGTGATGATAACTATGCCATATCCTTGTTTTCTATATTTTTCATTCAGGAATACATGACATTTGTGTCTGATGCTCAAGGTGCACTGCTAACTTAGTGCTTAGTATATCTGCATTTGTGGTGTTATTTTGTACATTTGACATATTTTGGTGTTAGAAAGATAGAGAGTTAATAGAATCAAACATGTTTTGCATCAGTATTGTTAATATTCCTGTGAGGGTTGAGAAGTCTGAAACCTAAATGCATCTCATTACTTTCTAACTTCTCTCTTTGATGATTGTCTAGTTTAAATGTATGGTGCTAAACTGAGGACATTTGATGACTATCAGTACTTTTGAAAGGTATAAATGTATGAATCTTTGATGCCTGAGGCCTACTCCTTGACATAGGACACATATAGTCACATAAGTCTCTGCTGTCATAGGTTCATAGGTGGCTACGAGGCTATTGAACCAAAGGTTGTTGTAAGGCTAGCCGTGTGTACCCAATATAACACTAGAGAAACCCAATATAAAAGATTTTCCCTAAACTCGAGATCTTAGTTAGCAATGACTTCCCGTATCTGGGGGGGGGTCATAGGTGAAATACCCAGCAGAACTTTACAGTTTCCCATCCAGTCATCCAGGCTACGCTTAAACAGGGTCATAGAGGGGCTTTGTTGGATGTGAATTGGTAGCCTATTTCAGTGGAGTGGCAAAATCTGAGAGATATATCTGTCTCCAGCAGTTCTTATTTATGTAGCAGCCAGGTTTAGGTCATTGGAGTGGGTGAGCCTTGTCCCATTTGACTTGTAGATGTGCAACCTTTGCATTAGGTTTGGATCCAAGATTGCTCTGTAGGCCAGGCACAAGTCTCCTCTAAGTAGTCTGTATTCTACTGAGTACAGTGAAATTACTTCAGTCTGTCAGTGTATAACATGTGCTGAAGAGCCTGAATTTTCTTGGTTAGAAATCTCTGTGTTCTCTCAAGTTGCTGCAGGTGCCTGGTAAGGTACATATCAAAGCGACCACTGTACTGAATTACTGGCCTGATGAGGGTCAAGTACAGGGGTGTTATGACCTCTTTCACTCTTGAGCCAATGCCTTTACTAATGAGGTGTCCACCGTAGAGTGCTTTCCTTACCACAGTAGATACATGGTGGTCAAGGTTTAGGCTACAGTCAACTTGTGTTCCCAAGTTTTTCACCACTGGGTTGTTACTTATGATATTATTATTTATATTACAGTTTGCAGGGATATTGTTTTTACTGACTGTGATAATAATTAATTTTTTAATAACACTGAGTTTGACCCCATGGCTTTGGCACCAGTCATTGGTTTGTGTAAGTCCCTGTTGAAGTATATTGACACCATTTGGGGATTCAATGATTGCACCTAATTTGCAGTTATCAGTAAACTTAGTCAGCCACAGCCCCTCTGTTTTGGCCTGAACTTCTGAAAAGTATATTCCAAACAATAGTGGGACCAGCACTGACCCCTGTGGAACCCCACTGACATCCCCAACTTTGACTGATTGTTGCCTGTTGGTGAGCCAGTTAGCAACCCACCTGATGACATAAGGATTGATATTCAACTGGAAGAGTTTATCAATGATGCTTGAATGTGGAATTGTGTTGAAGGCCTTGGCGAAGTCAAGGTAGGCTGTATGCACAGATTTGCCTTCGTCTATGGCTCTGGTGATATTTTCAAAGAAGTCTACCAGATTTAACAGGCATGACCTGCCTTTGACAAAACCAAACTGTGTCAGATCAAGGATTTGGAGATCACCTATATCCTTACTTATAAGGTCCATGATGACTCGGTCCATGGCCTTACAAATAAGGCTGGTTAAGCTTAAGGGTCTGTAGATCCCAGGGTCTGTCGTTGTCCCCCCTTTATGATGAGGGATGACGGTTGCTGTTTTCCATTCAGCAGGGACAAAACAGGTACTCGGGCTGTGGTTGAAGAGAGCACCTAATGGAGTTGCTAACTCATGTTTTAGATCATTTAAAACACAATCTGGGATGCCATACGGACCGTATAGAGGCTGTGTTTTTGGCCTTGGAGTGAACATTAATGTCTTGCTCTTTGGAGATGCAAGGTGGAGGAGATGTAGAGGGAATGCTTTGTGGAATGTTTGGAGGAGACAAGGGGGTGAAAATTTTGCCAAACCTGTCGGCTAATAGGTTAGCTATTTCCACAGGATCAATGTGTGTGATGCCATCCACAGTTAGTTCAGCACACATCTGGGTCCTATCTTTTAGGTTATGGATATAGCTGAAGAATGCCTTATAGGTATTCTTAGCTATGGTTGCTAAATTTTGCTTGAAGTTGCACTTAGAAGATATTACAAGTTGTTTTATTTTTTAGTTCAAGTAGAGAAGGGTGTTCTTCTATTGCTGGGACCTCTCTTTTATTGTTAGATATCAATGTCTTCCTCTTGGTGTATAACTTATTAATGCTAGATGTCCACCAGGGAGGCTTGTTTTTTCTTGATGATCTTGTTTTGATCCTATCAGGTACAGCTGTGTCAATATATTTGTGTAAGTGTTTGTACAGGGCATTTGTGTATACCTTAGTATAGTTTTCAATGCCATCAGAGGGAACAGGAGCTTGGAAATTATTTATGCCATCCCTTAGAAGGGTGTAATTAGCTCTGGTGAAATTTTTTAGCCTGGTTTCACCAAAGAGAGGTTTAGGTGTTATAGCTACTTCAAATGTGACTGATTTGTGATCAGATTTAACCAGTGAACATCCTATACTTGTGGTGGTGCAACAGTTATCCATGTTAGTGTAGATCATGTCGCAAATATTTGAGACCCTTGTGGGGTTGCATACTATTTATTCCTGGCCATTAGCAAAGTCCAGGAACCTTTGTGTGAGCATGTTTGTACTTATATAAGTTATCCAGTCAATTGTTGAATAGTTACAATTGCCCATGACTACAGTGATTGGTTGTAATTGGATTGACTCAAGATGGTCCAAATAAGCAGTGAGGGTATCTTGGTTCATTGAAGGGGGCCTATAGCTAGTGATGACTTGAAGAGGGGTCTTGCCCATAGTTAGTTCAACTTGCAGTAACTCCATGGATTTCCCTGTCTCGAAGTGTATTTATCTTTGATGAAGATAGATACACTCTTCCTTTGGTAATCACATATTCATTTTGCGGTCTGAAAGTGTGGTACTCATTGTAGCTTTGCAAGGCCAGGGTACTCTCTGTGGCCCTGAACCAAGTTTTTGTGACTGTACAGATGTCAACATCCTCCAGAGAGAGGAATTTTTCCAGAGAGTGCAGTTTCTGATTTCAACTCCTAGTGTTTAGCAGCATAACCTTTAATGTATTTGTGAGTGATATTTTCACATCTGAAATTTTGTTCTTGAGACCTTCCCTAAAAAAAGGAACTAGGGGGAGACAAGTGCCTTAGTTAGTAATTGAAAGCCTAGAGGTGACAACTGAAGACCATCTCTAGCAAAGCAGCGTGATCAATCAACCATGTCATCCCAGGCTGATAGGAACTGGAGCCCCTTAGAATGACACCAGAAACTATGCCAATTCTAGGTGAGGGTAGACTCTTGCTCAAGGCTAGGGACTTACCTGCCTTGAATACATATTCATAGAGCTTAGTGATGTCTCTCTTTATATAGTCCAATGAGGTGCATCTCAACTCATTCACCACAACATGAACTATGATAGATTCATAACGGTACTTGTTATTGAGACACTTGAGTGCATGTGTGATCTGACAGACTCTAGCACCTGATTGACAGCTGACCGTAACCTTCTCCTTGTCCAGCCTGGTGAGTGGAACATCTGTGTGTTTTACAATGGAGTCATCTGTGACTAAAAAGGTTAGTTTGGATGTGCTTTGCCTTAGGAGTTTATTTGGTGAGACACTGGTGCTTGTGTTTTTATGTGTATTGAGTGCTGTAGGTGCTGTATTGGGTGTAGCATATTTGTGTTTGGAAGGTCTCTGGTGTTTAGTTAGGTTTCTGCTGAGTGCCTCCATGTATGATGGTTTATGTGTTGAGTGCATGGTTTACATAGGGGGTATAGTATGTGAGCTGACAGGTCTATATCACTTTGTTGAACACTTACTCTGAGATCACACTACATTGGAGAAAGGGGCAAATTTGTTACAATAGCCAACTGCTTCCCTGGGAAAAACTTTCAGTGATGTAACCATTCACTGAAATGGTGTTCAATGGATAAAGTTCAATGAATAAAGGTTCGACAAAGTAATTGTTCGACAAAATGATATAGACCTGAGCTGGTAACCTGTTCAGTATTACTATTCTGTGCATGATAGAGCAAGAATTCCAGATTCCTAGTGCAGATGCATCTCTCTCACAGACTGTAGTTGGGTGATTTAGAAGTAGAAGGTTGTCAGTGTGCTTGAGGCAGTTACTATACTGCTTCAAGATACCCATGTCAATCCGGCTGGTAGGAGAAATGGAGGGAAACTGACCATCCATAATGCTAGGTTAAATTCTGTTTTCACAGTGGGGAGAGAAAATAGAGGGGTGTGGTAAAACTGGGTGGTCTACACTGGATCTATACTAATGGGGTGCTCTATAAAGGGTCTATACTAGTGGAGGTTCTCTAAATGGTATGAGACTATTTCAGGTTTGGGGACTGTTTAAGGAGCAAAGGTGAAACTGAGGTGCTCTCTGAGCAGCTAAGTGCAGTTTAAGGCCTTCTCAGCCATATCATTGGCAGTTACTAAAGGAAAATTTTATCTACTGAAGTTTTTGCATCTATAACCACCAATGGTTACCCCCACTGCATGGTAGTGCACGATGGTGAATGGAGGTACTGCACTCATAAATGGATGAATACAGCGGAGCAGTGGCTGGTCACCTTAATCTGTGGAGCTGTGTTAAAACAAGTGCAAACCCAAGCAAATATGAGGCTTGTGTAGTAACAGTGAGCAAACTGAATTAAACAAGTTATTTAATAAGAAAGCTCAAAACTGAGCGCTGTGCCATCAGCCTTCAATCAGATGTACCCTAACTGCACTCTCCTGCCGTAAGGGTGCAGGGGGCCCTCTCCAAAAAAAGATGGCCTAGTTTAGTTCTCAATTTAACAAACAGAACCAAATTCAGCAGGTCTGAATATAGCCTATGATACAGCAGACAAAAAGTGCAACAAATCAGCAAGAGCAGTTTTAAAAAAAATCAGCAACATAGCAAAATACAGTTTAAAAGTGCAAACTACATTATAATATTGTACTAGTGGTTAGCAGAATGCAACAGATTCCTTGGATTGCACAGATGAATACAGCAGAGCAATGGCTAGTTACCTAACTCTGTTAAAGTAATTTCTTTACAAATCACCCACCATTCCTTTGCTTACATTACCAATTAACAGCATGCAAGTGTATACCTTTCATTTGTATTATTGCACAATACACTCCAGGTTCAACACTTACCTTGTAAGTCCAGCAGTTGCAGCAGTTTTAGTTCAGGGCTGACTCTGTCTGATGCTAGCAGTACATGGCCATTACATGGGTAGGTAAAAGTTGTGAGTGTTGCCTGGCATCAATTTTACTATATGTATGTGCATAGGAGAAAGGTTTTAGCCCCTTAGGTGGTGAGTGAGTGTGCTACGCATTGCCTCATAGCCAATGTGAGGGCATATTGAGCACATCTACATCTGCCTATGCCCACAGCAGCTGCTGGATCCCCCTCTGACTCCTCACCTGCTTGTGGCTGTGGTGACCTTGCCATTGGTAATGGGATGTGTGCCCTTTCCCCTTGTTGATCCTGCTGAAGCTGCTTTCTCAGGATGATGTTGTGCAGCATGGCACATACAGTGAATATTTAACTACATGCATGTGGATTGTACTGCAGGGCTCCCCCAGATGTATCTAGGCACAGGAACCATGACTTCAACAGCTTAAAACATGGCCTATGATATTTCTGGTTTGAACATTTGCCTCATTACAGCATTCTTGAGCTGGTGTGTTTGCATTTCTGATGGGTGTCATCAGCCATGGTTCCAATGCATAACCTCCATCCCCCAGTAAATGAACCTGTGAGATATCCCCAGTAGTTAACATATGATACAGTTGGGAGGTGTGCCAGATATGTGAGTCATAACTGCCTGGGTTGCCAGCACACATGTTCAAGATGATTCTCTTGGCATTACACATGACTTGGCAGTTAATAGAGTGGAAGCCGTTTCTTTTTATGTAGAGCTTTCCTTGTTCCCTGAGTGGTGCCTTAATTTCTATATGTGTACAATGTATGGCACCCAGTACTTCATGGTAGTATACTACAGGGTAGAACTCCTGCATATTTGTGACCCTGTCCTCAGGAGTATGGGGAAAATAGATGTCCTTACTGGCATGTTGGAGCATAGCATTAATAAAATGATGAAGAATCCTGCATTCTGATGCCTGTGACACCCCCAATATGTTTGCTATTGGTCTCTGAAAGGTTCTTGTAGCTAAAATTCTAAATGCTACACATAACTTTGTCTCCACTGGTATGGTTACCCTTCTGTTTGCTCTGGCTCTGAGTTGAGAATGACAGAGGTTGCAGAGTTCATGTAGTGTATCTCTATCTACCCTGTAGTGCTCTACAATTTCCACATCATACAGGTTGTGATAAGTTAAACGGGTTCGAAAAACTCTTCTCTTTCTTGGCCATGATCTATTAGCAGCAGCAACATTGACACAAGGCTGTTGCACATACGCATGAATTAAAGCAACAGCAGGATATAACTTTCTTTCTATGTCGACTCCTTCCTATTGCTGTATTCCAGTAGGTTTTGGAATTTGCACGGAAAACCAGCACTGAGTCTACATAGTTGCTTTATAGCTTGCTCAACAGCTCCTCCATCTTGGATTGATTGATTAGCATACAGTTCAGCTGCTTATGCTGTAATTAGCATGCCACAGTGTTTACTTTTTTTGCACAGCTCTGCACACTGCTTACTGAGTCCAAAACAACACGCTACCGTGTGCGCATTGCTGCGTGATACGGACACAGTGTAAATGAACCACACAGGGTTTACTGAATCTGTCCAGTCATCTGAGCAACAGTGCATCTGAGGGGACAGAAGCACAGCAAATATTCAAGCACTGTAGAAACACTGTAGCTAGGCTGTGTGTGTGAAAGCATACACCTCCATCTCAGTGTCATATGCCCAGCTTTGGAGGTGGGCTGCTTGGCTTGTAGAGTACAGTGGAATTAGGCTTCAAGACAAATTTGATTAAAGAAAAACAAGTTACCAATGATAATTAAGAAAACAATTGTTGCACTTTCTTAAAAAAAATCAGGGAAGTCAGGCTGTTGCTGTCTGTTGCATGCTTTGTTCCAGTTGATCAATATGCCCATAGAGCTTGCATTTTCAAATCATGATCATTTATGAAGCTTTAGAACTGCAGCTAACAATACTGCAAACTATTTTTCTCCTAAAATGAAACCATAAACCAATATAAATAATACAATCCATCACCTGGAGCTTTTTTTTCTTTTTAATACACTTGCAGAGGAGTGTAACTTATTTTCCCTAACTTTATCTTCATTAAAAGTAATACCCCTTCTAAGGGACCCTACATTATGTTAGGTTATTGAAGTCCAGAGCAACATTGTTTAAAAGGATAATTTTGCAATGGCTATATATATATATTTCTCCTGGTTGAAGATAAACATGTTTGAGCACTTCTTTCACACATTAGTGTCATAAGACAAATATTTTCAAATGCTTGCTGCAAAAATCTCAGGAATGCTGTCTTGTGATACTGGTAGTTTTCAGTATGATTATCTAGAAAGTATAATAAATGCATTAGTCAGAATATTTGCTTGAATGTGAAACTTTGTTTCAGAACGAATCACATTTAATTTACCTGTGCGTACCATGAAAGTAAAAGTTCTTATCATGGTATGAAATCATTCATTCAAAAAACATTATTTTCTTCATGAGGACTATTCAAGGTATAAAAATACAGAAAATTAATAAAAGAATGAGCAAGCCATTTATTTTATCTAGGCTTGCAGTTCTTGATTTAGTCAGTGACCATCAAAGTATTTATACTACATTGTGGGAAAATTAAAATTATTTTACTTTTGTTAAAGTGCTGGATATGACTTGCTACAATACTGCTTGCAGACTTTTAACATGACTTCATGGAGTTCAAGCGATGCACATAAGAATAAAAGCCCTTTAACGGAAATTCTATGGGCAGGATTAGCACCATTTCTAACCCACTAATGTAACAGGCCACTTACACCTCATGACAGAATTTAACAAATTGTATGCTGTTGTGTCATGTAATGCAATAGAACAATCATAAGTCTGCTCAGGAACCATTTACTTTTGTACAAACAGCAACACACACTTTACGCTGCAAGAAGACAGTGAGCATGCATTTAGTACTAACCCACTTCTGATGCACAGAATTAACTTGTTAATTACAAGATCATTAAATGACCCACCCACAACTGCATAGCAGCAAAGAACTACCCCATCAACTAACATATATACATCTTCTTACTACCTAATAATTTATGCAGAATCCATCTGCTTGTCCAGCACAAAGAATATTCTACACAACTATCTTCCAGGTTGGTCATTATGATCCAATGACCAAAGACTCTTGTCTGTCCACAAATCTGTCAAATGTTCTGGGCATTTTCTATACTTGTACCATGTTGCAAAGGCCTGGAACTCCTTACCTGTATCCATCAGGTCAATACCGTCTCTTCCATTTTTCAAAATCTTTCTGAAAGACTTCCAAAACCTGGGTCTCTTCTTGCTCAACACCAAGATAAACTATATCCCTAAATGTGAACAAATACCTATCAATACCTCACATCTCCTTAATCTCCCTTCTTCACTCCTTCCCTTACTTATATCATTTTCTATTCCCCAGATTTCTCTCTAAATATACCATAAGCCTGTTCCTCTCTCACTTCATATTGCAAATCCTGCTTCTGTTTTGCTAACTTACCTTTACTTTATCTATAAACTGGCTAAAAATTCTCTAAATATGAAATCATTTTCATATAGCTTGCATCTATTCTTAAACAATGTTTTCATATCATCCCTGGGATTCAGTAAACTCTGTGTAGGCTTCACGCGAAACCTGCACGGAATTTATATGTGTATGGAGTGATGCATGGCAGGCAGCAAAGGTCACTGCATATTCATACCGTGCACCATGTTTAAACGTAAATAAGTGAGGTTTCATGGCTGGCAACAGTGTTGCTGGCCCGGAAACCATGTAAGTGAACATGCACAGCAATCCTGTTTTAGTTGGAGCACTGAAGGTCCATGTTTTTGTGTGGAATGCCACAATGATCAGAAGGGCTTAAGATATAATAGTTCTCATATCTCTCAATCTCTTAGTGCAAGACATCTGGACAAAGGACAAGCTAATGGGGGGTGGATAATGACCCAGAAATAGGGACACATTTGACATATTTGCTCATTAGAAATATACTAGAATAACGATGGGGGTGGGATTGTATTAAGATACATTTTCTGAAGGATTTGAAGTCTGAAATTCAAATGTATGTAATTATTGAGTCACACCAGTCCTGAGATCATACCAGTGATATGGCAGAAAACCACAACACACCAAAAGATATATAAGGCAAAAATCTGGACATTCTGTGAAAATCTGGATAGTTGAGAGGTATGGCAGTTAAAAATATGGTCCAAACACAGTACAGGACAGTGTATACATTGCAGAGTATTGTGTAAATCCCATTCCTGGCATTCTGTACTGATGTTGTGTACATGATCTGTAAGGGTACATGGACTGCCATGCAAATTAAACACTCAGGGGAAGTGTGTGTATTGAACACAGACAGACAGAGATGAATTGTAGGAATGAACATAGGGAAAGAGGATAGGTGAACAAAAAAACTAATGTACAACAGATGAGAGTATGTCAATGGACGACAGTTGTAGCAGCACCACCAATCCCATATCGATATGGTACAGTAGGGACAGCACAGTGAAAATGTGTATTATGTGACTGTAATGTAAGGTGACATCACAGTGGGGAAGATATCTGTGTGAGATAAGCATCCTTATGTGAATAATGCAGAGGACATCTGTCAGGGATGTTACATACAATTGGGGTAGGGTGCATATTGTGAAGCTGTGCAAACTGATTTGCCTGAATATGAGTATAATCTCAGCAGAGATCTCAAGTAAGTGGGATACAGATAAAGATTCATAGACAACATTAAAAGAAGCAAGCACAATCATGGGCAATATCAGAATAATACCACCAGTAATCCCATGCCTCTGACATAGCATATGTGATTTAGAGTGATCAGAGATGATTCTTCACAAACACACTTATACAACTATTACGACATGTCCACACTCTGTGAGGATAATTGTGTACATTGTCCTAGCACAGTAACATCTGCTGGAGGTGTTAGGAGGGACACTGCTATACCTGTATGTGACATTATGATCAATACAGGCTAGTTGACTAGTGTGCATGGCACATATATATATATATATATATATATATATATACATATATACATATATATATATATATATATATATATATACATATATATATATATATATATATATATATATATATATATATATATATATATGGCACAATCCACACTGTCACGAATGTTACCCATTTCATTAATGTTGTCTAACAGCTATGTATGCACTGTGTGCATCACCTGAACAGGTAGCACATATGCATCTGGTGTAACAACTTAATGGGGGATCCACACCATCAAACAGCAATGTTTATTCCACAAAAAGAATACCTAGGTGTGACCAATACGATGTGTGACAGCTCACTATGACAAAGGTGGTGCACTTAGGTTCATAGGTTCATAGGTTCGTACTAGGCTATCTGCCCTAGGGCATTTATAAGCCTAGCCAGAGTGTATGTGGCTTACACCACCCCTTAGGATGAGAATACTACGCCCTTTTAGGGTTTAGTTTACTATGCCTCTGTCTAGTAGTGACAAAGAGATGACCCCCGGGGTAAACCTACGATCTCCCATCCACTCGTCGAGATTTCTCTTGAATAGAGTCAGTGAGGGGCTCTGCCTAACATGGACTGGGATTCTGTTCCAGAGTGTAGGGAGCCTCTGGGTTATGAATCTGTCCCTCCAGCACGTTCTATTTATTTCTGTGTTGAGGTTTAAGTCACTTGTTCTCGTGGCTCTGATGGATTTGGATTTTCTGAGGTGGAGCATGTCCATTAATTCAGGATTGGACATGGCCTTGTACGTCAGGCACAGATCACCTCTGAGTAGGCGGTATGCGACTGAATAGAGCTGGAGTTTTTTCAGTCGGGCAGCATATGACATATGTTTAAGACCCTTTATCCTCTTGGTGAGGAACTTTTGGGGTCTTTCCAACTGCTGCAGGTGTCGGGTGAGATACATCCCAAATGGGGCATTGTACTCAATCATTGGCCTGATAAGAGAAGAGTACAGGGGCACAATGACCTCTCTTGATCTAGATGTGAAACCCTTCATGATAAGGTGGGCAATATAGAAGGTCTTCCTAACCACTTTGGCAATGTGAGTGGCAATGTTAGGGCACCTTATAATGGATGACATCAGCAGGGTATGTTGGAGAGAAGATGTTGGGAGGTCTGCATGAAATTGATGTGTAGGCATGTGTAAGTATCAAAATACTATCAATACATGGGATTAGATCGGTAACTGTATGATACACTCTTCTGCTCTCATACACACAAGCTGACTGCAATGAGAACAAAACCCTTACCTATCTATGTACACAGACTACAGAACTCATGACTTTATGCTAGCACCATGACACAAGTTTTTCTTTTAGAAGGCTACAGGAAAACTTATAGTGGAAGACATCAGCAGGGCACATGGGAGAGAAGATGTTGGGAGGCATGCATGAAATGGATGTGTAAGCATGTGCAAGTGTCAAAATACTGCCAATCTATGGGATTGGGTGGTAACTGTAGGATACACACTTCTGCTCTTCTAGCAAGACATACACACACACACACACACACGCACACACACACACACACACACACACACAAAACAAACACACACACACCCACACACACACACACACAGACACACACACACACACACACACACACACACACACACACACACACACACACACACACACGCACACTTGACTGCAGTAGGAACAGAACATCTACTTATCTATGTACACAAACTAAAAAACTCAGTACGTTATGCTAGTGCCAAAGCACAAATCTGTCTATTACAAGCCTGCAGGACAACTTATAGTGGATGATATCAACAGGGCATGTTGGAGAGATGATGTTGGGAGGTCTGCATAGGTTCATAACTTCATAGATCCATTGGAGGTTACTAGCCTAATGGCCCAAGGATGTTTACAAGCTTAGTCATGTAAAAACACAAGTACCCTTATTCAGAATATCTAGATGGTCATTGTCAGCAGAGTAATTTTGTAATCAGCACTGACTGTCCCTGTCCATGAGGGACATAGGTTCCACCCCAGGAGTGAATTTATAATCACCCTCCAATTTTCAAGGTTGCACTTGAATAGGGTCACTGAGAAGCACTGCTTCACATGCACTGGGAGCTTATTACAGAGGAGTATCAATTTCTGGGGGATATATCTGTCTCCCCAGCATATTCTATTTATGTCACAGGCTAAATTGTGACCCCTGGAACAAGTTATTCTTGTTCCATTTGATTTGCAGATGTCCAGCATTTTCAGTAAGGCAGGATCTGAGACTACTCTGTAGGCCATGTATAGGTCACCTCTCAGCATCCTGCATGATACTGAGTTCAATGATAAGTCTTTCAGTCTTTCCATGTATATCATGTCTTGGAGGCACTGGATTCACCCAGTCACATACCTCTGTGTTTTCTCCAGTTGCTGGAGGTGCCTAGTGAGGTACAAACAGAAGGGTGCATTGTACTGAATTAGTGGTCTGACAAGGGTCATGTACAGTGGAGCTATGACCTCCCTGGTCTTGATACAACTGTATAAAACAAGAAAAAAGCTATATTTAACTTTTAAAGCTACAAAAACACTTAACTTCTGCTGCATACATACCACTTGCTTCCCTCAGTCTCTCCATTTGAGCAACATGAGCCTGCTTACTGAACTCATGTTCAGTGGCAGCTGGGAAAAGAACAGAAAGGAACATAAGACCATTATGCATACCAGTCTTTCCTATATTTAGCTTTCTGAGTATTTCAAGTACTCTCTTATTTGCATACTTACACAGCTGTGGGATGTTCACAGTCTCAAACTTATTTAACCAATGGTTGAAGGTAGGCCTTTTTCACCTGTGTAGATCATTAAAATGATGCCTACACTGCTCTTCAGTGCATGGGATGCCAGTGGCATTGGCTACAGCCTACGGCACACTATTCCATGCCTCAGACTTGTACTGGGAGCCA
Organism: Protopterus annectens; assembly: GCF_019279795.1. NCBI lineage: Eukaryota > Metazoa > Chordata > Ceratodontiformes > Protopteridae > Protopterus > Protopterus annectens. The sequence goes on along the minus strand of NC_056730.1, from coordinate 284,074,770 downwards.
GAATAGTCCCCCTGCAGAAGCCATTGGCTGTTTTGCTTTACCAGGAGTCCAATAAATATGCTGGACTCCTAGACACCCCCACCTTTGTGCCCTAAACTTGGCACCTTCCTCTCTAATGCCAGCCACGTGCACCAGCTGAACTATAGCAATGGAAATTGATGCTTTTCTGACAGTTTCACTTATCACATTTACTGGTAGTGCATCAACCCGAGCAATGATGCCAACCACATTTGAGTGATGTTGAGTGTAGAGCAGTAGTGCTAAGCAGGGATGAATTAAATAATTGAAATTGGAAGGTTAATCTGGCACTTGGCCTTAGTTTGAAAGGTGTCTACTGATGTAGCCTGGAAATATATATTGGAAATTGGAAGGTAACTGTTAGGTGAGTTATGTCTACAGACATGCAAATGTAATAACCTGACACATTTTTGCCTTTATTTCTTTACAAAAATTGATTTTTACACTTTTGGATTCAAATCTAGGCATAAGGGACAAAACATCTTCTTCCACAGTGTTGATTTTACATCTTTGCCACAGAAGAAATGCTGCTCAGACTTAGTCGGGAATCATACATAAATAGAGGTGAGCTGTTAGACATGTACCTTCTCCATCAGTAGATGAGCTGTCCACACCCAGATGTGGTAAACCATGGGGTCATGTTCCTGGGAGTACTTGTGAGGCGAGCTCATCAAGCAGACATCAGTCACATTCAGGTAGCAGCACTGCATCTGAACATGGGCATGGATGTGCCATTGCAACTCCTGGCAGAGCTACTTCTTGTGGTCAGGGATGACAAACTGCCACCTCTACCATGCATGGCTCACATCTGTCTGATGTACCAAGATATAAAGCTATCACCGAACTTGGCTGTGTTCATGCAGACACTCACACATGGAGGACCCCTACAGACACACACACGACAGTTACATGGTTCAGCTATGCAGCATAAAACTCATTTTGTCTCACTGGCCACTTGGTTTCTGCAAATGTCTGCCTGCTTCTCTTTCTTACTCACACACAATCACCAACCTTTTGTATCAGCCTAGGTACCCCCCTCCATAAGAGAGCACTTGTGAGACTTAGAAAGCTAAATATAGACAAGACAGGTATGCATAATGCTCTTCTGTTCTTCTGTTCTTTTCCCAGCTTCCAATGAATGTGAGTTCAATCTACAGGCTTATGTTGCTTGATTGGAAAGACTGAGGGGAAGTAAGTGGTATGTATGCAGCAGGAGAGAAGTGTTATTGTAGCAATAAAAGTTAAAGATAGCTTTTTTGGTCTTTTATAGAGTTGTATCAAATTAAGCGTGCATATCTCAGGTGTAAAAGCAAATATGCATGCATTAATCTGTAGCACAAACCAATTGTAAGAGTCCAATATTAGACTGCCATCAGAGATTGTGGGTTCAAATACCATGATTCCCAACTATACAATACTGTTATTTCTTCAATAATATTTACATTAAATTAAAAACTCTATACCAGTGGCACAAATGCCCTGCTGTAAACTATAATTTGTATAATTGGAGCATGTATATGTGCAAAATATACACATTTCAAGGATTACTTGCAGCAATCTATAGTATAGTGTGTGTCTGTTAGGATGTATACTTAAATGTAATGCTTCAGATAAAAGAGTTGTATAACTGTATTAATGCATTGCATGTCACATATATCAGTACTAATTTATCTCTTTTTTTCTCTCACCCCAACTCTTATCCCTCATTTTTTTATTTTCTATTATGTGTGATCAAAATGTCTCCATGTCATCTGTGTGTACCATGTCACTAAATGCTACACAGCACAGTGAGGTAGGCCAGACCCAATGGATCAGACAGCCTGTGCTTCAAAGGTTCCAGCACCAATGACCAACACTTTTGGGAGCCAATCTAGCAGCACTGCCTCTGCTGCACCTGCACTACCTGCACTCTCAGGTAGTATTGCTCCAGAAGCTGGTGTAGTGGTAGACACCTGGAGCAGTTGCAGAGGTGGTGATTTCATCACCCACAGGGAGTTGTAGGGTCATGCACTGCACCATTGGTGTACACCTACACTGGATGGAGAGGCTGCTCTCCCTCATGGTCCAGAGGAGGAGAATATGTCAAGCACTCCAGCCACCAGTGGAGTAAGGGGGGAGTGATGACAGTCCAGTACGTGAGGACTTAGTTCTCAATGACTCCAAACTTGATGTCCATGAGCCTGTGTTGCCCCTCCCACCTCAGTCATGGTGTCCCACAACCTTTTGTGTCCATCACTGTCCCTGTCTTTTGTCTTGTTTGTCTTGTTTGTTTGCATTTGCTTCCTCACCTACCCAACTTACCTGATGCAGACATACCTACCTCCCTTATCCAGCAGTCCTCTTTTACTGAATTAAAAATAAAAAATAATGGGCACCTGTCCCACAAAAAAAATCATCCCATACATAGCTCTCCATTTTACACATGTCTTCTTGACACACTTGATTTAAGTCCATTTGGCTATACAACATTATTGCATTGTTGTCACCTCTTTTTGTGGAAGTGACTGCCCAAATTCAGTTAATAGTGTGCACATATTTTCAGTTTTTACTGTTAAAGAAATGGATAGCTATGTTTTTTACTCCCTCCCTCCTGCATATTTCTGTATTGTTTTCCCTTTGTTTTTCCCCTGCTTGTTCCCCATTTCACCACTTTCCTATCTATCCCATTTTAACACCTATAATCTGGTCCAAAAATAGAATCATGCACAACACACATAAGCAGTAGAAAAAGCAATGGATCCCTTCACTTTTTGCCCTCTGTGTTTGTGTGGAGTTTTGCATCATGCACCAATGTGCAGCAATGGTGAGCAGCAGTACAATGCTGTGGATATTTCCATGCAATGCCACTTATACCCACTGCATTATTGCAACACACAGCAACACATGTACCATACTTTCCAACGGTGGAGATGCACAGCCGTACGTATGAGCAGGTCCGCCACCATTGTAGTGACCTGCTCTGCCATGTACGTCGCCATGCCGTTGCCATGCGGGGTGACCACATTACAACGGGGGGGCATAACATCCACCCCCCTCACCAGAGTGGAGGAGCTGCTCATGAGCCTAGTAGCTCCTGTCTGCCCACAAGAGCTATAGACATATACAGTCATGGAGGTGGGTGCTACACACACACCAAACATGGAGCATGCAGGTAAGGTTCCAGGGCATATCAGTAGACTACTGTAGTGTATGCATCTGTACAGGTAGATCATGTATATGTGAGATGTGGAGTCTGTTGCTTTGTAGTACTGATAAGCAGTAATGCATAATCTGTAGTACTGTGGACTTCAGCTGTTGTTGTACTGTAATACTGCAGCCACCCTGTAGCAATGCCAGAGCTGTGGCTGCTGACATCAACTCTATCTCATCTCACTGTAGGTACCTCTGGGATACCAGCAAGGCAGAGGCCGGATGCCGGTGAGTATGGTTTAAGGTTATGCTTGGCAATTCACTGTGCATGTCATAGCTTCATAGATTCATAGGTTCATACTAGGCTATCTGCCCTAGGGCATTTATAAGCCTAGCCAGAGTGTGTCTGGCTTTCGCCACCCATTTTAAATTAATTTTGCTATGCCCTTTTTCGAGGTTAGTATACTGTGCCTCTGTCTAACAGTGACACAGAAGTGATACCTGGGGTAAACCTACGATCTCCCATCCACTCATCAATATTCCTCTTGAAGAGAGTCAATGAGGGACTCTGCCTAACCAGGACTGGGATTTTATTCCAGAGTGAAGGGAGCCTTTGGGTTATGAATCTGTCCCTCCAGCATGTCCTATTTATTTCAGTGCTGAGGTTCAAGTCTCTCGAGCGCTTAGCTCGGTGGGATTTGGATTTTCTGAGGTGCAGCATGTCCATTAATTCCGGGTTGGACATGGCTTTATACGTCAGGTGCAGATCGCCTCTGAGCAGGCGGTATACTACTGAGTAGAGCTGGAGTTTCTTTAACCGGGAAGCATATGGCATCTGTTTGAGCCCTTTGATCCTCTTGGTGAGGTACTTTTGGGGTCTTTCCAGTTGCTGCAGGTGTCTGGTAAGGTACATCCCAAAAGGGGCATTGTACTCAATTATGGGCCTGATGAGGGATGAGTAAAGAGGCACGATGACCTCCCCTGATCTAGATGTGAATCCCTTCATGATTAGGTGGGCTATATAAAATGTTTTTCTAACCACTTTGGCCACGTGGTTGTCAAATGAGAGATTACTATCAACTTGGGTCCCTAATTACTTCTTCTGTACTTAATGGATTATCACCTATGTGGTAATTTGTGGGCACTTTGTTTTTGCCAAAGGGGATGACTATAAACATTTTGGCGTTTAGCTTGAGGCCATGGCTCTGGCATCAGTTGTCTGTTTCTATCAGGCCCTTTTGGAGGATGCTAGTGTCGGCTGGAGAGTCGATTATGGCGCCCAGTTTGCAGTCATCTGCGAACTTGGTCAGCCACAGTCCTTCCGTGTTTGCCTGTACCTCCGAGAAATATATACCGAACAAGAGAGGTCCCAGGACTGAGCCTTGTGGGACGCCACTTGTAACTGGTTTGGAGTCTGACATGGCTCCAGCAATTCTAACCATGTGGGTTCTGTCCTTGAGCCAGTTTGCAACCCATTTAGTGACATAGGGGTTTATATTTAAGCTGGTGAGCTTATCTATAATGCTCGAGTGGGGTATTGTATCGAAGGCTTTTGCGAGGTCCAGGTAGGCTGTTTGGACCACCTTCCCCTCGTCAATGGCCTTGGTGACTGTTTCAAAGAAATCGACCAGGTTTAAGAGGCAGGATCTGCCCTTAACTAAGCTGAACTGGGTAGGATCCAGTGTCTGTAGGTCCCCAATATCTTTATTTATGAGGTCCATGATGATCCTTTCCATAGCTTTGCAGACCAAGCTAGTCAGGCTTATGGGGTGATAGTTTCCAGGATCCATTGAGGCACCACCTTTGTGGAGAGGGACCACTGTTGCTGTACGCCACTCTTTGGGTACATATCCTGTAGTAAGGCTGAGACTGAACAGTAGTTTTATGCTTGGGTTTAGCTCTTCTTGGAGTTCATGTAGAACGCAGCCCAGAACACTGTCTGGTCCCATTGATGCTGTGTTTTTTGCTTTGGAGAGGGCAGCTCTTACCTGAGCATCTGAGATGTCAGGGGGGCAGCACTCTGCTGGGATAGATATTTGCCCTTTTGGTGGGGGGGGGGGACGTTTGCGCTGAACCTGTCAGCTAGGATGCTGGCAATGTCTGTGGGTTCGGTGTATTTTTTGTCATTTTGGACTAATTCTGAGCATATCTGGGAATTCCCACCCAGGTTCCTAACATAACTAAAGAAATCCTTGTGATTATCCTTAGTGTCCTGTGCAATTATTCTCTCGAAGCTGACCTTAGACGATTTTATGAGTGCCCGTAGTTTTTTGCTAATATTGATCAGAGATGCCTTCCCTTTTTGGGATTTTGCTCTATCATGTAGTAGCTTCCTCCTTCTATTGTACAGTTTGTTTATGGCTGGGGTCCACCATACAGGACGTCTGCCTTTGGAGGATTGGGTCTTGGTTTTATTTGGGATTGCATGATCCATGCATTCCTGAAGGTGTTCATAGAATGCGTTTATAAAGGATTCTGCGGTCTGGGCCGTATTTTCCACAGGCCTGTGGGCTTTGAAGGATTCCACCTCGGTTTTGAGGAGTGTGAAATTTGCTTTAGAGAAGTTTTTCACTGTGGTTTTCTGGGCAGGGGGTGGGGTCGGGATGTGAATATCCAGTGAGATTAGTTTATGGTCTGATCTTACCAGTGAGGGATACACTTCTGGTCTGGAGCATAGAGTCCCCATGTTGGTGATGATCAGGTCCAGTATGTTTTCCCCTCTTGTGGGAGTGGTAACAAGTTGTTCCATAGCATTTGAGTTTATAAATTCTAGGAACCTTTGGGCTAGGGTGTTGGAGCTAGAGTAATGCCCCCAGTCTATGTTTGGGTAGTTGAAGTCGCCCAATATAATGGTGTTTGGAGAGACCATCATATTTTCCAGTGTTCTCAGGAAGGCTGAGTGTGGTTCCTGAGTTTGGGAGAGTGGTCTGTAGCAGGCTATAAACTGGAAGGCAGTTTTACCCACTGTTAGTTGCACATGGATAGTCTCTGATGCTTCGTGCTGTGCCACCAACCTGGAGGTGTGGGTATCTTTGACGAATATTGATACTCCCCCTCCTTTTCTGGTTCAGTCCAAGTTTTGGGGCTGAAAAGCATGGTATGAGGTATAACCTGGTAGTGCTGGGGTGCTCTCGGGAGCCTTGAACCCAGTTTCTGTTACTGCACAGATATCGATGTTCTCCATGCTAAGGAGAGTTTCGAGTGCCTGCATCTTGAGGTTTAGACTTCTGGCGTTGAGTAGCATTACTCTTAGTTTCTTATCCCTTGTGATACCTATGGAGGTGGGTTTGACTTTTGAGCCTTGCCTAAAAAAGGCACTATGGGGTAACAAGAGCCTTTGCCAATATCCGAAAGCCCAGGGGTGACAGGTGCAAGCCATCCCTAGTGAAGCATCGTGGCTTGTCGAGCATGTCATCCCAGGCTGACAGGCATTGGATCCCCTTTGAATGACACCAATACTTAAGCCAATTGTTGAAATTGCTCATCTTGTCTTCATATTGTGGCATCTTTCTTGGTGAGGGTAAGATGCTACTCAAGGTCAGGGTCATACTGGCCTGGGCTACATGCTCAGAGAGCTCCTCTATGTCTTTTTTCATGTAGTCCAGGGAGGTACGTCTCAGGTCATTCACACCAGCATGGACAATGACTGAGTCATATTTGTACTTGCCTTGGAGTGACCTGAGTGCTTGTGTTATGTGGCAAATCCTAGCGCCCGACAGGCAGCTCACCGTGACCTTCTCCTTGTTCAGCCTGGTGAGCGGGACGTCAGTGTGCCTGACCATAGAGTCACCTATTACAAGTGTATCAGGTGTGTTGTTTAGCCTTAACGGCTGTGACTGTTCGGCACACTGGCTTTGTGAGCTATGTGTTGCACGTGTTTTGTTTTGGGGTAGCGGTTGCTTGGGTGTCTGCTTTGGAGGTCTCTGCTGCTTAGGCAGATTTTTATTTATAGCCTCCGAGTATGTTTTTGTGTGTTTATGTGTTTGGTTTGCTGTTGTGGTAGGTCTATGTGAGACTGGAATTGCAGTGAGTGTGGTTTCCTTCTCCTCCTGACTGGTTACGCCAGTACTGAGTTGAGAGAGCTTAGCCTCCAGTTTGGCTATATGGTTGCATCTCTCACATGTGTTGGAATTTGTTGGGAGGAGGAGAGGGTTGTCTGTGTACATGAGGCAGTTGTAACATTGCCTCAAGATTCCCAGATTCACCAGCTGGACGGAGAGGAGATTGACAACTGACTTTGGACATGGTAGAATAGTATTGGGAATTCCTTTATAATTGAAAAAAAGGGCCAATGGGGAACAAGGTACTCAAGGGGAGTTTGTGAGGGTGTAATGCTTTTAATTTTTTAGTGCTGACTTATATAATTGCTTTAGTGAGCAAGTGTCAGGTAACTTAAATGCAATGTGTTACAGGTAACTTAAATGCAAAAATGACAAACAATAACTTTCTTTCAAGTGAAACAAGGAAATAAGTACAGTAAGCAAGGGATCCACAGAAGCTCTGAAAAGCCGCGTTTTAGGTGGAATTAGCATTTCAGGGAAATAACAAGCAAACAAATAACAAGCTTACAAACAAAGCTAAATTCAGCAGGCCTGGATTTAGTCTATGCTACAGCAAACAAGGTGTACCAATTTCAGTAAGAAACAGTTCAAATATGCAGGCACTATAAGCCTTTAACCAGAAATTCCCAGCTCAGAAGGGCAGAGTCCAGCCTCTCCTCCCACAAGAGTCCAGACCACGAACCTTCTTAATGTAAAATAACTGGTCTGAAGCCCAAGTGCTTAAACCAGAACTAATACAATTTTAGAATAACAGACACTGAGCCCTCAATCAGCAGTTCCCAACATAGAAGGATGTAAGCTACCTGTCCTGCCACCACAGTGCAGGCCACAAACCTTCTTAATTTAAAACAACTGGTCTGAAGCCCAAGTGCTTAATTCAAAAGACTTAGAATGATAGCTACACTTTAATCAAGTTATTACCAAGCAGTAATAAATACAATTGAATACTTTAAAGAATGCCTGGATTAGTGCTCAAGTTATACAAACAAAGCTAGGTTCAGCAGGCCTGGATCTAGTCTATGCTACAGCAAACAAGGTGTACCAATTTCAGTAAGAAGCAGTTCAAATATGCAGGGACTATAAGCCTTTAACCAGAAATTCCCAGCTCAGAAGGACAAAGTCCAGCCTTTCCTCCCACATGAGTGCAGACCACGACCCTTCTTAATGTAAAATAACTGGCCTGAAGCCCAAGTGCTTAAACCAGAACTAATACACTTTTAGAATAACAGACACTGAGCCCTCAATCAGCAGTTCCCAAATTAGAAGGATGTAAGCTACCTGTTCTGCCACTACAGTGCAAACCACAAACCTTCTTAATGTAAAACAACTGGTCTGAAGCCCAAGTCCTTAAACTAAAAGGCTTAGAATGAGTTACACCAAGCAGTAATAAATACAACTGAGTACTTTTAAAATGACGCAAAAGCAAAATAAAGTAGGAAGAAACACAAATACAGTAAAAGCAGATACATTTTTTTTTTTTTTTTTTTGAGTGAGCAAATGAGATGGGCCCAGGAGTTACAGGAGAGAAACATGTGCAAATGCATGCCTTCAAATCAGAAAGTTGAGAGAGATGGCAGAATGCCCAAACGGCCAATAACTACAAATTCTGGGCCAGAACCACTCCTTATGTGGTAGACAGGTTACCTAATGCTTACCACTCCCACTGATAAGCTAGAAGGCTTCCCTTCAACACAGAAAGGCTTGGGGGGGCTCAGAAGCTTACAAACAGTCCTGGATACAGCAAATCTGTATCTGGAACACTAATTACAGGAAAGGTAGGAAACAGGTTTACAATTTTTTTTTTCAGAAAAGTAGCAAAAACAGTAGTAAAAACAATTCACATGCAGTGCAAGCTGGCACACTTGAGTATGTAGCAATATTAGTCCACACACAGTTTGAAAAAATGTAATTAAATTAAAAAGGACTAAAAGCAAGTGCAGAAAGGGTTTATTAGGTAGAATGCGGTAAAGAGATGGGACTGGGGGAGTGTCCTAGAGCAAATCTACAGTGGGGTGGGCACTGCAAAAGCCACCAAATTTAAACTACAACCAAGAACAGGGAGGGGAGTGGGGAAGACAGTTTCAACAGAGATGTGAGGAATCACAGTGCAAATTATAAAACCAAAAAAATATATACTGATCTCTCTATATTTGCAGAACAGTAAGATAACATATATCTAAGCAACAATTTAGCTCTATAATACAAAATAATACAGAAAAATATACTCAGCTCTATATATTTGCAGATAGTCTTGTAAGCATCTAACACACCTACCCATAATGCATGCTGTACATGTTCACTGATAGAGCACGCACCTCACTAATGGGATTACCAGCCTCAAACACATGCAAAACACAGACCATCTCAGACAACTGTGGCTACACTCCAGTGCACATTGCCCAGTCACAGCTAACATCTGCCTAACATACACAGCTATGTCATACACAGAGCAGTTGAACATGCTACACATAAAGACATCCCACTCCCTCTGCAAACACATGTTTCAGGGTCCTAAACTTCATCAACACATTACACAGAACATACTGGAGGGATAGGGCCCTGTCCTGGGGAATTTCCTCACTCTGGAACAGACTACCCATACATGTCAGGCAATGCTACTCATTGGCCCTCTTTACAAAAACACTTGACAACTGTATGGGAAATGGGGAATTCACCCTAGGTAGTATGTATGTGCCAAACCTTAACAGGGACACCGGGAAATAACATTACTGGATGGTGCATAGCTGGGAACCCCTTTGGCTAGGCTTATGTAGGTCCCAGGACCAATAAACCAGTACTCACCTCTGAACCTATGTGTACCACAGGCAAAATCAGCCAGGGCTCAATAATGGTCAATAATGGTCTCTACACTCACCATAGGTACAGTACATTTTGTCTTTGGTCAGTTTAATGGTATTCTATCACTCATACATGCACCACTGATGATGATACCTTTGAATACACATCAAGCATTCACTAAACACGTGTCCACATGTAATCCAGAAACACACAGAGGCTGTGAGCAGCAGTGGAAACACAACTGACACAAAGATACACATCCTGTAATGGTGTGTATACCTGTGAGGTATGGTGCACAGTACATGCCAGGGTGCTGACCAGATGCACAGCAATGCTGTGGACATGGGTGCAGTGAGTTCCAGGGGGAGGGCCATCACCTACTAACACAAGCCATCACAGCCATGTATACTGTTGGTAATGGGGATTGACTACAGTTGCACTGCATGCTGTTGAACACCACATGTCCTGCATGCTGACATATGTGTAATTACAGGTTTGTGTGTGATACTGTACTGCACCATCACCTGCTATTGTGTGTGTTATGGGGGTGCGGGAGCTGTCTGTAGGTGCTGTCTGGTGGAGTGTATGGGTTGCCATGTATGTCGACTGTATGTGTGTATGTCTGTGTGTGTGGCCATGTCTGCACACGTGTGTGTGTGTGTGTGTGTGTGTGTGTGTGTGTGTGTGTGTGTGTGTGTGTGTATATGTACTGTTTAGCGGTGATGTACAGATCTTACAGTCTGTTCCCTGTTTTCCCCTCACAGGTGGCGAGGTGGGGCTAGGTACCCCCCGCAGGGAATCTTATGTCACTGATACACAGACAGTGACCATGAGGATAGCTGTGTTGAGGCACAGGCAGGGTCATCAGGGGCTGCCGCTGGGCCACCAATTAACATCCCACATGTATTCACCCCATCCACGCACACAGTCAGACTGCCTCTACATACCTCATCACCGTTGGCCTTAGTTGAGGGACAGTCTACGTTTGGCATTGGCCAGAACAGTGTGGTATCTATGGCATGTGTGTCAGGACACAGCAGCCATAGCCAGATGTCTGGCAGGGTATCACATAGGCAGATGTTCAAGGGTGCTCGTCGGAGCACTGCTGGTCATCATGCCCCTGGCAGACATGCCACATCTATATCAATCACACTCATGTTCCAGACTGTCATAGAGGCACAGGCACGAATGGAACAGTACACCAGGCAGGGACTAAGGGTGCAGAGGGCTCATCACACCTCTGTAACTGACAGCATCCATGACCTAGCAGGTGCCATTCATAATTACACCGAGGTCATGGATAGATGGTGGGGTGAGACACTGGATCTCATCCACAATGTCATGACCATGCGATAAGACAGGGTGGGACAGTTGCGACGGCCATGTGGACGTATGCCAGCAACACCAGCAGCTGGACGTCACCGTGGACGTTCCACCAGTCACAGCCACTCCCATAGTGGCAGTACCAGCCCCAGCACTGTGGCGGGGTGCTGTCCACAGACTGTCATAGCAGACCACATGCACATGGCCCTAGCCAATCCCAGGAGGGACCAGGATCCAGTGGATGTCTGTCAACCTCTGGGGACAGTACTCAATCTGGCTTTGTACCTGATACTGCCTGTAGCACCCCTGCCAGGCACAGGTCCCATGTCCGTGGCTGGAGACGGTGAACTGCAAACCCTGTCAGGTACAGTCTGCAGCTGTCTCACAAATCCCTGTAAAGGGCAGCCACATGGTGGAACTGTGTGCATGCAGACACACACACACATAAACAACAAACAAAGGGCAACCACATACCTGCACACACAACATCACCAGTAGCCCATAACAGTACTCACCCCCCCACACACACACACACACACACACACACACACATACACAAACACACACACTCATGCTGTCAATTGTATAGCTCTGGCAAACCAACAACACACCCTGTGCATATGATGATACCTGTGCCACTCCCTGACATCCATAACATCGATGCAGGAACAGGCTAACTTGGTGCTGATGCACAGGGTGATTGTACAGCAGTGTAGCAATGGAATGATGTGCAGCATTTTGTCAGCAGTAAAGTGAAATGCTAATATCTTGGAAGGTGTAGCTGTGCAGTCATGATGCATCATAGCTGTAATTAACAATGTTGTATTGTTGTCACCATTATCTATTCTGATTGTGATTGTGTTGTGTTTGTCCATGTGCCGCATGGCTGATGGGTGCAGTGGTGTCAGCAAGCCTTCTACAGTGGACACCAGTAAGTATAGTGGGTGGTACACATGACATGGCTGGGTACAACACACGGAGCCTTTGGTTTGGATGCAGTCCAGGTACAAGACTGTACACATGGAGGTAAGTCCCTGTGCAGGTAACACATCTGTTGCACATGTAATCCCACCAAGACAGGATAGGCACAACCACACATTGCTATATATGCAGTCTGCAATGTGGATAACATTGATCATGCTAACAGCAGGGTGTATGTCCCTCTCCCAACTCTACTGTGATCCTCACCTCAATAACATGTGTGTGCCAATGCCGGTGGCAAAGCCCTACCCTTAGGGAGGTGTGAGGTGCTCAACTACTGTGAATGGTGTAAACAACAACTAACAACCTGATTACATACACTGTACAGTATTACAGAGAGCTATGTGGGGAGATAGACACAACAGTAACTGCAATAATGGTGGATGTGTCCACAACAGCCACACCCAGTGAGTTGTAGCAACTCCAGTAGAGCTGCACACCTCTACAGTGTAGAGGAGCGCATTAACACATCTAGGACCTCTGAAGGACTGTATGTCCATGGGATGGCACCTGTGGAATGTTGGCATTTGGCAAACAGTCCTGGTGGGAACATATTCTGTGAACAGAGGTAGATCCCTTAACAACTACACACATTCCTATATGTGGGATGGTGTAAAAAAGCCTGCTATGATCTACAAAGGTATTGTGCACCTCCTAACCCTCATTCACACCTATCATGATTGGGTCAAGGAGGTATACCAGGTTCAGGTTGTATTCTCTGCCTTTGACAAGTCCAACATTGGCGGGGTCCCGTGTGTTAAGATTACCAGTGACATTGGCCATGGGTTCATTGTTAATATGATCCATGTCCCTGCAGACCAAGGTAATTAGTTTAGTGGGTGGTAGTTTCCAGCTTACATGGTAGATTTGTGGCTGTCCTTGCCAACATTGGTGAATCCATTGTCAGGTGTAGGCCTATTGGATTGTATGAGGATCTCAGCTACTTACTGCGCCTGCCCAAGGGGTTCCCCCAAGCATGACACTTCACTTGACTGTACTGCATGATATGTTAGTAATGCCAGCCTGACATCCTACAGGTGGGGTGGAGTACTGTTAACATGACTGCCCTTGTCATGTAGGGTCCTGGTTATGGGATCTGCTAAGGTTGGTAGTGTACTGCAGGCCAGACGTGTTTGGCTGGGGGGGGAATACCTATCCATGCCAGATGTATGTTGGTTGGGTCTCTCAAACCCATCAATGGTGCACGTGGACATACATGTTATGGTTACGTTCCCAGTTTCATCTACAGATGTATGTCCATATATACCTATATAGATATATATGTGTTCACCTTTGAAAGGGAGACAATCATTTCTTAGAATGGCCCATTCTGTAAACTGAAAGGACCAATCCGTCAATTTTTACTGCACCACAGTTCAAAACACAGCAGTTCTAAAGGCACCTTCGCTGACTCTCGAACTGCAAGTTGGAATACATATCGTAATGCAGGGGGGCATGCCCCCATGCACCCCCCATCAGAGGGGCTGGGCCCCCCACAACCCCCCTCCTGTGATATACTAACTCCAAGTTCGCACTACAGTGGGGATAGGCAAATATTCCCCATCCCCACTATAGTGCCATCTGCACCCAAATTGCCAAATCTGCAATGAGCGAATGCATAGTGACATTCGCTCATTGCACATTCAATGCATTTATTGCAAGATTGTGCAATGTTGAGAACATACTTTCAGCCTTCCAGCTTTCAGAGACATGGATTTCTCCCTTTGAAAGGCGAGCCATATATATGCTTACATATATGCATTTCCAGTGCTGTATATATGTGGACATATGGATGTATACATATATATCTATAGATGTATGCCTGTCTATGTATATATGTATTTATTAGCATTGATATATATATATATATATATATATATATATATATATATATATATATATATATATATATATATATATATGTGTGTGTGTGTGTGTGTGTGTGTGTGTGTGTGTGTGTATATATATATATATATATATATATATATATATATATATATATATATATATATATATATATATATATATATATATGTGTGTGTGTGTGTGTGTGTGTGTGTGTATATTTCTATAGCTATATCTACATATATAGATATGTTATATCCATTTAAAGATGAATATATATATATATATATATATATATATATATATATATATATATATATACACACACACACACACACACACAAATACATCTACAAGGCAGAATACATTCCCTGTAGTGTTGTATACCTGGGCTGGATGATATGTATGTGAAAACATCAGGATTATGCATATCTGCCATGGCTTAGTGGCAAATCACTTTGTGTATGGTGTGCAGGGTCCTGGTTTCGAGCCTTGCAGGAGCTGTTTATTTTGTTGCTGAGCAGAACACAGCCTATTGGAATCAGAGTGATTATGGCACTTTAAAGTAGTTGTAAGCGGGTTTGTGCGAGTTTGCATGATGGTAAGCACTGCTAACCTACAGTTACGTTTTCATACACACAGCTTCTAAATTGCTTAACCTGTGTAGGCAGTGCTTAGCTCTGCGCAAACCCATGCAAACCAGTTTACAACTGCATTAAAGCGCCTTAATCACTCTGTATCCAATGGGCCGTGTTCTGCTCAGCAACAAAAGAAGCAGCTCTTGCAAGGCTCAAACCCAGGACCCTCCACACCCTAGACAAAGTGATGTACCACTAAGCCATGGCAGATACACAGATATTCTATGTTTCAGAAACATATCATCCAGTCCTATCATGCAACAATACAGAGAATGTATACCAACATTTAGATGTCTGTGTGTGTAACTATATTAAAACCTTAACAGATATAATGTATGTATATATATATATATATATATATATATATATATATATATACATATATATAAATATATATATTTTGTTTCACTAATTCTATATACATATATATCACTATATATGCACATATATACATGCATATGCCTAAACCGACACATATATGTGTTGACACCTATATGTCTACATGTACACAGCACGTTACATATGTGTACGCAGATATATATCTATGTAGGTATATACGGACATAGTTATATATCTGTTAGCAGATATATATATCTATATTGGTATATATGGCCATACATCTGTAGACAGCAATTGCAGATTAACAAATACACATATGTCCACATGCACCGTTAATGGGGTTGAGAGGCCCCACACACTATATATCTTGTATGAATAGACACCCCCCCCACAGCCAAACACATGTGCCCTGCAATACACTACCAAGTACAGTCTGCCTCCCATAGGACATGTAATATGTGGAAGTCATCAACATCCCCATGTTACAGATACACAGACAATGATATGCAGATAGAGATATACACATACACACACACACACACACACATATATATATATATATGTGTGTGTATATATATATATATATATATATATATATATATATATATATATACATGTGACTACACATACGCAGATATATGTACAGTAAGATACATATGTAGAATGTGCACACAATATGGAAATGCCACTATGCCTACAGTTAACATCTGAACAATTGGACACTGTATGGGCCACACATACTAATGTCAATTGTTACCCGCAACATATACCCATAGAAAGGTCTTAGGAAAGACACCAAACACAGGTTTTCAGAAATGGGAATCCTTTAATTGTGTACTATAACAGTTCTATATGCCATGTCGTATAGCTGTTCAGATACTGACAACCATATCAACAGAGTACTGCAACTGTGAAACAGTTACACTAATACAGTAGTCTGGAAAGTTTCACAACTGTTGCTGTCCAGGCCAAACCCTTCAGAATGTACAGTAGTGAAGACAGACTGGGCCACAGGGTACCACACAATCAACATATGTACTGCAGGGGTGTATTTCAGCAGCCTCTATCTACACTCTGTACAAACTCCATAGGAGGTAAAGACGTTTTGTGATCAAATGGGTTGTAACGAGTACATAACAAGGCATAACAAACAGAACAGTCTGTATGGCAGGAGGCAGTAGGCTTGCAGTATCCCATGTCATGTAAGTAATGTCAATATAGGTGAAGCATATGGTACTGTACATCCAGATACCTTGTGGCAGCTCACCCCTGATACCCCCACTTTTTATAACAGCCTAGGTCATTTATGGTGCTCCCCATCTAGACTCAATAATACAGGCCCATATACCACTGTTACATACACTGGCCTTTGCAGTGCATAAGGGCACACATGTGTTGTGCAGGTGACACCCACACATATATTGCGCCAGCCCCACTGTATGTGTGGGGGATACAACAGCAGTGGACTAATGGCAGCAATGGCAGTGTGATATACTCACAGCCCACTACAGAACAACCCCCAACAGCACGACATATGTGCAAATCTTGGTATGTAGATGGAGGACAGAGGCTGGAACACAGGCACATATGTGGAACACTGTTGCCATACACTAAGCAAGGTGCTGGTGTTACAGGATAGTCTGCAACATATCCTTAGTTAGGGAATTGAGGTTAGAAATAGAAATGGATGTAGCCATGTACTGATAGCACACAACATACACACTGCCAGTGTAATATCTGACACAGGACCTGTGTGGTGGACAGGCAACACATGATAGGCATACCTCTGTCCAGCAAGAGGATAGGCCCACAGTAGTGAGCTATGCAGACAGACTGCATTCCAAGGTACACTAGTATGTACACACACACACACCCTGTAACACCAGTATTATGCAAAGCATAACACAACTCTACTCACAATCTGTCTGTAGTTCCTGATCCTCCTACAAATATGTGGCCGCTCTGAGTGTGCAGGTTCTCCTGTAAGAGGTATTGTTACCTGCTTTCTGTATCACTGATGCCCACACACAGGAAGGATGTCCATCACACAGGAAAATGTAAAGGGACTACGCCCACATGCTTTAGGGATTTATAGTGGGTGGTTGCCATGACAGTGGTAATTTAATGTAGTACACATGTGTAATTATATATATATATATATATATATATAGCTATCTGGATAAGTATATGTACATATATTTCCACCTTATGTCCTGGACATGGAGTATAGCTGTACCAAAGCCCCTACAGTCCCAAAGTCGTTGTGCAAGGGGATGTCAGGTATGTATAGCAGGTATATTACTAGACTGTTGCTACTGTCATTGGGATTGTCTTCCCAGACATGGTGTGTGTGGATGCGGACATCAGCTTATAACATGTGTGCCATTGGCTACTGACAGACATCCTAAGGAAATCATTGTAAAGTACCACTGCTTGCATATAATGCCCCTGTGGAGTGCAGCAGAGATATTGGCAACTCTATGTGGAACTTCAGACACACCCTGTACAGTCCAGAGGTATACACATAATCCTTTAGTGCACAACATGTGCGCCAGGCCTGACAATATGGATGTAGACAGCCATGTAGACGGGCATAACACATAACAACTGATATACATTTGGCACCATAGGTGTTGGATTCACACACTCCTGTCTGGCCTGACACATAATGAATGCTGGTACAGGGATGCCATGAACACATACTACCCACTAGATATTGACATACATCTATCTATACAGCATCCCACTGCTCTGTCTGATATACATGACTTTTAAGGGAGGCCCAGCAGCAGTACATCTGGCAAGTATCTGCACATGACATGCCACTGGTTAAGTACACTAAGCTGCTACTCATGTAACAATGCACTGTGCAGGCTACAGGCAGACTGGCTCAACACTGGCCTACATCTCGTATGAGGGAATGCACATGTACCTGCATATATAGCAGGCTCAAAAGGCATGTCACAGCACAGGGTAAAATACACCTTTGTGACAGTGCATAACCACAACTAATGTGAACACAGCCACAGCCACATATGGTAAGCTAGCATAATATTACAGTATATGGACTATCTGTTCTACACCATCCACATATGTGCCACTCACAGAATGACCCTACATATACTGGGCTGCTACACAGTTTGGTCTGATGGCTGTCTGTGGTATGGGACATGTGTGAGTATGGCCCCACAAACATGTATGGCAAAACAGTCACATACAGTGAGGCAGCATGTAACATCTGATAGAAGTGGAGCTAGAACAATGACATCTACCACAGTCTGTACACAGGCTAAAGTACATATTAACAATACACACACTGCCAACATTCACCATCACTACACAGACCTCAGTACTGTACAGACATCCACATAATGTCCAGGTTATGTCATGAAATATAACCCCTACTGTACATGACATGTGTAGCAATCTGATATATCACTGGCTTGTTATCAGATATGATGACAGTATTTATGGTGTACAGCACATATGCACCACTTCATGCATGCCATATGTACAAAGGTTAACAGAGGTGTGGCTGACAGCACATACACAGGGCCAGTATAGACATGTTGTTGTGATAACCTCATAAATTTTCTATTGTAATGGAGTTTGTTGCAACATATGTCCTATGAGGGATATGAAGTCAGTAACTGCCACGGCCTTCACCATCTACAAATTGCAATCCTCACACTACCTTCTGCATTCCAAAGATAGATGCACTGTGGCTGACACATGAAACCATAGGCACACCACTGCCCAGTCTGCAGATGATCCTGCAGATGGGAATTCCTCATATACATGGAACTGACATGGCAGGTATCATGACATGTACGACAGGCATATCCAGACAAACACTCTTAAACCAACATTACTCCAAATGCAGTATAGCAGCACTTACAGTCTGTAGTCAGGTCAGGCACATCCCCCTCCTGTTGGTTGCCCTCTTTCCACAGTGTATGTTGTTAGAGATAAATTCCCAATCCATCTGAGATGCTGTTTGCCAAACAACAGATCTAGTTCCTGCTCACAGTGACTGAAAAGGGCCAACACCACCATGATGTTCCTAGGTATTGGAGTGTGTTTCCATGCAATAGGCTATATGAATGTTACCACAGCTGTTCTACATGCAATCAGCTGGGGAGGGCTGCAATTCATGCAGAGGCCATCAGCTGTTCATGAGTATCACGTAAAATACACAAGCTATCTGGCCTTGATGTCACATGTATGGGTATGGCTTTGCACCCCAGCCTACCAGCTAATTTACATCTGTTATCCCTGTATGGTTGACATTGTGATATATAGTAGGGCCACCATAAAAGAAATAAGCAGAACCACCGCTGCATTGCTCACACACTCACCTCTACACAGGATAGAAGTTACACACACACACCTTTCATGTCTGGGAGTAGAGCCCCTACCTAACAAGGTTATTACACTACAGCACTATGCAGTTACAGTACGTGCCATGGACATTACTGGAGTATTTTTCCCCAAAGGTGTATTTCACAGTGAATGACATCAGCAAGATTACCAAAGTAGGGCATTTCAACTGTACTGCGAGTGACTAGCCTAAAATGCATTGCTCCCTACACAGACAGTGAGACACACACAACACATCCACAACTGACATGTGTGGGTATAGAACCCCTGACCGAGATCTATATCACACTACAGCATGGAGCAGTTATAGGTCGCACCACAGGGAATACTAAAAAGCTTTCTCCCCAAAGTTGTATTTCACAATGAATGACATCGACAGGATTGGCAAAGTAGGACATTTGAAATGTACTGCGAGTGAGTAGCCTTTGATGCATTGCTCCATGCACAGACATTGAAACACACACAAAACATCCAGAACTGCCATGGGTGGAGATGGAACCCTACCACTGTTCTGAATCACACTACAACAGTACGCAGTTACAGGACGTTCTACAGAGATTAGTGGGCTATGACTTTCCCAGAGGTGTATTTCTAGGTGAGTGACATCAGCATCATTACCAAAGTTGAGTATATCGATTCTAAGGAGTGTTAGTAACCTAGAAAGCATTGCTCCTTACTCAGTCAGAGACACAAAGACACACAGTTGCCAAGTCTGGGGTTAGAACACCTATGTAATTACTTTATCACACTACAGCAGTACGCAGATACAAGACACGCTACAAAGATTAAAGGACTATTATATTTCCAGAGTTGTATTTCTAGGTGAGTGACATCAGCAACCTTGCCAAAGCTGAGTATATGAATTGTGCAGAGTGTGAGTAGCCTAAAAAGCATTGCTCTCTAATCAGTCAGACATACACGCAGATTCATACACAGTTGCCAAGTCTGAGGTTAGAACACCTACTTAATTACTTTATCGCACTACAGCAGTAAACAGCTACAGGACACGCTACAGAGATTACTGGACTATGATTTTCCCAGAGGTGTATTGCTAGGTGAGTGACATCAGCAGCCTTGCCAAAGGTGAGTATATGAATTGTACCTAAATATGAGTAGCCTAAAGCACTGCTCTTTACTCAGTCAGACACACACAGATTCACACACAAACACACACAGTTGCCAGGTCTGGGGTTAGAATACCTACTTAATTACTTTATCACACTACAGCAGTGCGCAGTTACATGACTCACTACAGAGATGACTGGGCTATGACTTTCCAAGAGGTGTATTGCTAGGTGAGTGACATCAGCATCCTTGCCAAAGTTGAGTATATGAATTGTACAGAGTGTGAGTAGCCTAAAAAGAATTTCTCTCTACACAGTCAGAGACCGATAGACACACACACAAACACACACTCACCAAGTCTGGGGTTAGAACTACTACCTAACTAGTTTATCACTACAGCAGCACGCACTTATGGGACACGCCATGGGGATTACTGAGCTACAGCTCTCCCAAAGGTGTATTTCACATTGGATGACCTCAGCAGGCTTGTCATGATACTGCTATGGGGAGGGCGGTGTGTGCATGGGCCATAACCCATTCATGTAGGGGTTGACATGCCACATGCATTGCCACACAGGGTCATATGCCACAGGTACATGTATACAGCTACTAGGTGACTACTTCCTTGTACAGTCATGTTGCACAGCTGGCACATGCACCACATAGTCTGTCATGCTGACAGATACTGGTGGCTAATATCTGCATTGAGTGACACCTGCACCTCATGTGTTTGGGGCCCTTTGGCTGTGTGGGGTGGGACAGACCCAGATGGCTCCTTGTCACAGTCACCATCTTCCACACATCTATGTCCGTCTACTTTTGGCTTATTATAGTGTGTTGTCCTTACATATATGTCTGTATTCCTATCCACTGAGTGTGCAAGGCAGGAATGGTGCATACTGACATGTATCTGCACTAAGAACTGCAACTGCCAGACATGTCTGGTCCACTGGTGTTTGCAGACATGGCCTTCATGTGTTTGTGTGTGAGCATGCCCAGTATGACCTTTCAGTGTGTTATTGACTGACATTGCCATCATTCCTCTAAGTGTGTGAGCATGCCCAGTATGGCCATCTATATTGCATGTGTGGATCAAGCCCAGGTAGTTTGTACTGCGGTGCTGACCTTTGTGTTGTACACCGACAGGTAGCATGCTGTGTCTGCAGGGTATACATCAGTCATTTGGCATTGACTGTTGCTACATTTCTGCATAGCGGGGGGGGGGACACCTGACTGTTTCTACATTTCTACACAGGAGTGGGGGGGGCACACCTGACTGTTACTATAAGTGTACGTAGGATAGTGGGGCACACCTGACACTTTTACACATTTGCTAGGACTGTACTGGTATGTTGGGTACACCATTTCAGTCTGTAGTCTTACTTATCGTGCTGGCTAGAGGCATACCAGTGTACTACAGATCTTAGCTTTAACTACCTACATATTAGTTTCTGACTTCCTAGCCTTCACAACTTACATCCAACTGCCTGGCCTGCTTTAGTCTGTCTTTGTAGGTCTGGGGGAGGGGTTAGCCATAGGGCTCATTCAGAGGCCATAGTACAGCATTTGCTTGTGTTTCTCTACACCTATCCTGCTGGCTGTGACTGTTGTTGGGTATGTGCCCCCCAACTGGCATGTGTGAGTCACTAGCCTTGTGGGTGTCCCAGTATTGAGGGTGGTGCTGCAGGGCTGCCTATGTAGGATGCACATAGTACACTCCCTATACATGGGTGAGCACAGGTAGTGTCATGTTTAGCATCCCTTTTACTGTATGTGCAAGTCGGAGAGAAGTGTCATTCCCTGGGTCCCTACTGTGTCAGTGCATGTGCTATGCGTTGCCTCTTTGCCAAGGCCAGAGCATACTGGGCATACCTCCTTCTGCCTACTGGGGCAGGCTCAGGTTGTTTCTCCTCTGAGTCACTCTGTGCCTGTGCAGACCTTGGCAATGGTGGGGGGCTGTGTGGCCCTGCCCCATGCTGTTCCTGCTGCAGCTGTTTCTGCAGGTTCATATTGTGTAGCATGGCACATACAAGGACAATTTGGTACATGTAGTTGGTGAGTACTGCATGGCTCCACCAGATGTGTCCAGGCGCCAGAACCGTGACTTGAGCATCCCAAACACATGCTCTATTATGATTCATGTTTGTGCATGTGCCTCATTATGGAGTTCTTGTTCGGGTGTGTGTGCATTTCTGATGGATGTCATCAGCCATGGCTCCAGTGTGTATCCAGCATCCCCCACTAGGTGACTGTGTGGGATGTCCCCATTGGCAAATGTCTGGTACAGCTGCATCAGATGCCAGATCTGAGAATCGTGGTAGCTTCCATGACAGTCAGAACACACATTCATTATTATGCCCTGGGCATCACACACAACCTGACAGTTGATGGAGAGCAAGCCCTTGCAGTTGATGTAGACCCTACCCCACTCACCTGGTGGTGCTTTAATGCATATGTGCGTGCAGTCTTTTGCACCCACTACCTCAGGGTATTCTGCTATTTGGTGGAAGAGACGCATATTGCTGGCCAATGCCTCACGGGTGATGGGGAAATATTCGTGCTCACTGACATGCTGACATGGCATCCAGGAACTGTTGGAGTACCCTGGATGCTGATGCCTGTGAAATCCCCATGATATCCTCAGTTGGCCATTGGAAGGTACCTGTAGCTAGTATTCGTAGGCCTACAATTACCTTGTTATCCACTGGGATGGTTTCCCCTCTGTTAGTTCTGTGTGTGAGGCATGGCCGGCATAGCTCAACAATTTGCTGTAAGAGGTCCCTGTCCACCCTATAGAGCTCCACTATCTCCAGCTCATGTACCCCTTGGTAGGTTACCCTGGGTCTGTACACTCTTTTCCGTCTCCTCACTGTGGGTTGCTCAGCAGCATTCACATCCTCACCACCCTCAGCCTCTTGCACATGCTGGTTTATGATAGCCAAAGCAGCCCCTAACATTTTTTCTCTTGCTTTCGTTTTGTAAAATTTCCCCATCTGTATACACCGGTGGTGCAGAGGCTTTGGGAAAAACAAGGGGGAAAGGTGTTTGCATAGTTTATAGTGGTGTGCTGGGCTGGGCTGGGCTGCTGCCTGTGTAATTCACTGTTTCTGATACATTTCACCTGTCAGCTAAGCTAGTTCTCCTTGATTACCTTCCAACTGCTGTTTTCCCATCCCATTGCTTCCCTGTTTAAACCTGTGTGTGCGCCGTGCAAACAGAGTGCTCAAATGTGCACAGAGCTGCTATTTCCTGGTTTAACTTCCTTTTTCTTCCTTTAAAACCAGGTGTGCATCACGCACATCTGCTTACACTTTGTAAAGAGTGCTAGGCAGTTTGGACACACCTCTAGCTTAGCTGTGCTAAGCTAGGAGCAGTCCTGAGCCACAGGGCTCCTATCCACTTACAGTATGCTTGACACCCCCCCATGATGTCACCTATATCCTAGTCTTGCACCCAGCTATTTATACCCTTACACTCTTGTGACCTGCCTCACACCCTGGGGAAATCTGGGATTCACTTTCCTTCCCCTCATTTGCATAGGATTGCCTGCTAATGCATAGTTGCATGCCCCACACTGAGCCTCCCCCCTTAGCAACCATTACTCACTGGTCAGGTTGTCTTATGCCTGCCATTGACTTGCATGGCAGAATACTGCTTTTAGTTAGAATGCTCATTTTAAGTTTATTTTTTATTTTCCCCCAGATCCCGATTGCGTGCTGCTTCCCTATGCTTAAACAGCTGAGATTGGCGAAAAAAAAAATAAAAGTTGATTTTTCTATTTTTAAAACAGTTTGCAATGCCAATGGCCTTATACTTGGCCATTGGCATGCTTCCTCAATGATATGCAGCCTTTATTTGGAGCTGTCATAGCTCCGTTTTGTAGTTTGTAGAAATGTACTCGGTTACTAACTGAGTAAATTTCTGAAGACTGCACTCGTCCTGCACTGACAGCTTTCTGGATCACAAATTACTGTAATTTGCATGGTTTTCATCTGCAAATGAGGGTAATTTGCATACAGGAGCTCAGCCTGTGCAGGATTAGCCTAAGAGCTCACATGCATGTCCCGGGAGCTCATTTCTGGATCGCACGTCGGCCATATTGTCGAAAATAGCTCTTAGACTAATCCTGCACACTATAAAGGGTTCATAAATCCGGGGGTATATGTTGATAATAAGTATAGGCAAAGTAAGAATTAAGTTACATGACAATATACATACAATGGTAGTTTACTTAAGGCTGGGTGACAATGAGATATTGTGATAAGGAGTAATAATAAGTGAGAAATAAAATAAAATATTTTAAATCACATTACTGTGCAAATGTTGACTATCTTAACAAAGGATACTAACTAAAGTTAATGCACATGAATTGGTATGGTAGTAATCATTACTGCAGAATGTACATAGATAAATTATACTTCAAACAGGTAAAGAGGCCTACTAACTTGGGATGCTAACTAAGCCTTATGCACCAGATGTTATTTGGTAGTAATTCACATGAAGCATATATATCTGATGGATTAATAACAGAGTGGGGAAGTGGGATGGACAGCTTAAGTGATGGAGAGTACTGGTAAGAGAAAGGAAGTTGTAAGAGCAGTTTGGTTTTGGGTTCTTTGATAGATGTATATTTCATTTTTGGGATATAAACTGTACCAAGTTTGGAATCTAGGTCTGAGAACACAGGAACTGAGGTTGCAAATGGATTAGTAGATCTTTTTTTATTAAATAAATTTTATTGAAAGCATTTCTCAAAAATATAATTATTAACAAAAAACTAATCATATTTTATGATGAAATAGATAAAAAAAGAACATTGATATAAAGGATCAAAATTAAGACAAACTATGTACACAGATGTTCACTTAGCTATAGACAAATAAAATAAGCTAAAACAAGTGAATACAAAACGATTATTGTATTTCTATTATTGATTTTTAATAATTCAATTATACTCTTACATTGATTATATACTGCTGTATTCCTAGAAGATATAGCTTTGATTGTTATTGATTCTAGTTTGGATACTTCCAGAAGATCTTTAAAGTTTTGAAAAGAGGGGATACGTGATGATTTCCAATTTCTTGTAACTTCTTTCCTGGCTATGGACAGTATAGACCAAAGAAGCATATATTTACTAAGCTTAACACAGGGTGGGACTGGAGTATTAAATAAAACTAACAATTTGGTAAGTAAAAAGTTATCAGTGAATAATGCTTGGAGGAAAGAGTCGATATCTTCCCGGAATTATTTCAAATGTAAGCAATCATAAAAGATATGTGCACAATCAGCATTCTGTACCTTCATACATCTCCAACAAAGAATATTTTTATACATCTTATTTATGTTATGTGGAGTAATGAAGGATCTATTCAAAAATCTCCAGGTAAATATTTTCCATTTAGGCGATGAAGTAGTTTTACCTGCTGAGTGAAGAAAATTATATTTGTCTTTATCTGTGGGGTTACACTTATTAATGTCAAAGAAGTATTTCCAATAATTGTCTGTAATTATATCTAAATCAGTTTTAATAGTTTTATATATAATTGACAGGCTAATTTTAATCAAGTTATTTTATTGAGTAAAAGTAATCAAGTACTGAATAAGTTCAGGAATTACATTTTTAGCTGAGGAAGGTATTAAATCAAATTTATTTTTGATATAATTTCTAGCTTCTTGTAAATCAAGCCATAAAGATTAATCAAAGTAATTTCCTATCAACAAAGTATTGATGGATTGCAATTCATTGTTTTTTAACATTTTATGCCAATAAATCAGATGTTTTTCTTCAAATACTTACATTTTATGGAAATTAATAGCAAAGATAACCCCCTGTGTATATGCTAAAGGGAAAATAAGGAATAACCACCTTTGATATGATTGAAACCTATGAATAAAGTTTTTAAAAAAATTTAAAATGATGTTAATATATTTTGAAATAAAATGTTGTGTGGGACTAAGAGAAAATATTCCTTCAAAATCCATATGAAGTTATTTACTAGATTTAGTTTAAAAAGGTTATTGTTATTATTTAAAATTTGTGATGAAGACAAAATAAAATCCTTCCATTTTGCTGAGTATTTATTATCTATAAGATACAGGATGGTTTTAATAACTGAGGAAACTGAATATAATTCCAAATTTGGCAATGCAATACCACCATTATTCCAGCTATACATATGGTATGTTAGAGAAATCCTAGCATTAATTGGCAACCAAATACATTTTTTAATCATATTAATAATTTTTTTGATTATTGTATAAGATGGGGGGATAGAGATTGACTGTATTATGTATAGACATTTTGGTAAAAGTACCATTTTTATAACTGATAGTTTCTCCTCTATTGAGAATTTTATTTTAGACCATTTCTAAATTAGTTTATCTATTTCTGTTAAACTATTATGAAAGTTCAGTTTTTGAATCTCTTTTATATTTTTGGCAATAATGATACCTAAATATTTTATTTGCTGGGATTGTGGGATATATTTTTCAAATTCCTTTTGAATATTATATTTATTTGGGCCAGTTAACAAGATTTGTGTTTTATTATGATTAAATTCTAGACCTGAGTTTTTTTGAAAATAATCTATATCATTAAACAATTGTTGGATTTTTGCCCCCCCCCCCAGAGTAATTAGAATGTCATCTGCAAATATTTGAATTTTTGGAGATTTATTACAACGCATTTCAAAACCTTTAATATTACTATTTTCTCTGATCAAATTTGCCCAAGGCTCCATAACTAAAGTAAATAAGAGAGGGGATAAAGGACAGCCTTGCCTAGTCCCTTTAGTAATAGGTATGGACTGTGATGTATTAGAATCAATTTTAACATAAGCAAGAGAGTCTGAATATAACTGGTGATGAGATTTATAAAATTATTTGGGAACCTAAGTTCCTGTTGAAGAATGAAAAGGGAATCCCAATTTATTGTGTCAAATACGCAATTTATGACTAAGCTAACTGTAGTTAGGTTATTTTTAGGTATTTAGTTGATTCAATTAAGGTTATTATTCTTTTGATATTGTCATATGTAGTTCTATTTACTATGAAGCCAGTTTGGTCTTCATCCACTAGGTTGGGAAGAACATTTTTAAGTTTTTTTGCATATATGGACATAAACATTTTATAGTCCGTGTTTAATAATGATATATGTCTATATGAACTACACTTTATAGGGTCTTTATCTGATTTTAAAATGGGAGAAATGGATGTATATTTCCATGATGGAGGGATAGTATTATTCATCTGTATGGTATTAAAAACTGAAAGTAACAATGTGATAGCTTCATTGGGTAGAATCTTGTAGATTTCTGGAATAATATCATTGTTTCCTGGTGCTTTGTTTTGTTTGAGTATTAATTTGTTCTTGAATGTCTTTTAACGTAATTTGTCTATCCAAAAGCTTAGTTTGTTGTTCTGTTAATCTCTTTTTGGAGTGTTTATTAGTAAAAGCTTGAACATCTTTCTTTGGATTTATTGGTGCAGAAGATTGGTTTAGTTTAAGGAAAAATTCTCTAACTTCAGTTAATATGTTATTTATATCAGATACCTTTTTTTTCTTTTGAGGTGAATATATTTCTTTAATGTGATTAATTTTGTTTAATCTTTTAACTTTTTTAGCTAAAATATTCAAAGATCTGGGATTTATTGAAAAATTAATAAACTTAAATTTTTCTAGACTAATCATAGTTTTATGGTTTAAAATCTCAAGGTATTTCTTATTTAGAGATTTTAATTCATCTAGTTTGGATGGATTAGCAGATCTTTGAAAGCTGAGATGATTGTTAGAGTGGAAACAGAATGCAGGCCAGACTTCTGGATTTTGCAAATCTAGAGATTCTACAGCAAATGTTTATAAGAAACGTAATCTTTGATTTTAGGAGATTAATGTGAGCTGTCATTTTGAGTGAGGGATGCCACACTGAGTCCTAGCTGTATGAAAATGGCAATGGCTTCTATTTCACTGTTCTAGAAAGATGTGAGGTTAGTTTAGGAATTGTTTTAGCCTGCAAGGATTCCAAAACCTTATACATACATGCCTATAATATATATATATATATATATATATATATATATATATATATATATATATATATATATATATATATATATATATATATATTACAGTTCAGAATTATATTTTTTTCCTGAAGCCAGCTAGATTGCCTAGTAAGATTTAACTAGAGATTTAGTAGGATGGATAAGTGTATGGGAGAGGATCTATAGAAGATAACATAAGATAATCTACATAATGGATGATATTACACTTGTGCAGCTGAGTCTGCAGATGATTTATGAAAAGTGCAATTTACAGGGGATTAAGGCCAGAGCCTTGGAGAAGCCCACAAGTTATGAAAGGAAATAC
Organism: Protopterus annectens; assembly: GCF_019279795.1. Classification (NCBI taxonomy): domain Eukaryota; kingdom Metazoa; phylum Chordata; order Ceratodontiformes; family Protopteridae; genus Protopterus; species Protopterus annectens. Next base: position 284,045,821 of record NC_056730.1, on the reverse strand, counting down.
ATTAAAGATTTTCTAATTTCCAACTAAATGTCTAATTAGTTAGATGTTTTGTTAAAACCATGCAATGTTGGATGGGCAATAAGTAGAAGACAATGGTAAGAGTGTCAACTGCCTTAGATCAATAAAATGGCTTCTACTGAGTTGACCTTGGTTAGCAGACATTAGACTGAAATGAATGAAAGAGAGTAGGGGTGTTAGTAAAGTTTGGCCTTCAGTGCACTCATACTGATAGATGGAGAGAAGCTTGCATCTATTCAAATACTCTGTAGTTTAAATAGAACTCCTTCTCTAGAAGTTTATGAAAATTTACATTGTCTTCTTCATTTGTGAACCTAGACTTTGGAATACATTCTCTGAGCACATCAGATCTACAAAGACCTTGCAAGTATTTTGAGTATTACTTGAAGCAGTAAATTAAAACTATCTTTACCTAACATGGCTCTGTAGATTACTAGGACAGAACCTAGTCTTAGTCTCAGACAACCTTCTTTCAGTTAGCAGAACTGGAAACTGGAATATACAGGCAGAAGAATGGGAGGGAAAAGCCACCACAAGCTCATCCATCCTGAGGGGACAGAGGTATTTTTTCTCATAAAGTAGTGCTGACCTCACTAGGAGTGTTGAGGTCTACCAAGCAGCATAAAGGACTGTGATAACAACAGTTCTGCAGTTATTTCAGTGGGACTGGACAGGCATGCATGAAGCCATGCATTACCTTACATATCAACAATTGTGGAAGTTACAAACTGCCATGTGGATATGGTTAGGCCAGTGAGAATGAGTACCCCAAAACTGTGAAGGCTCACACTTGGGACCCATCTATCAGCTAAGAAGGGAATAAAAATTCTGGTCAGGGTGGTTCCTCTTCACAAATGAATAATAGGTCATCAGAGTTTTGGAAAGAGTGTTTAATGATCAGTGAAGCTAAAAAAAGGACTGTTTATGTCCATCAATTGCAGGTATTTAACACAACTTTACTATTTGCATACCACATTCATCATTGCACACCAGCACCTCCTTCTTCTAACACTTAATAGTAATCATCCAATTACTCATTCTGTTATAAGCTTAACTAGCCAGAAATAACTGAAAAAAGTCATTCCTAATTAATGAAACATCTGCACACTGTCCTGAAAGGTTTAAACAGATAGCTGTTCAAAAATCCCTCTATCTACTTCCTTCCTCTGCGGAGATTCACCTAAATGTATGCTTGCTTTATTCCAATAAAATAATTGTCTGTATATTTCTATCTGCACTTTCTATATTCTTTACAAATTCCTTTATTTTATTATGTCTATAATCTATCCAAGATAATTCAGTCTTAGGTTGTCCTTGGGAAATAACATTATTCCTACCATAAGTCCAAAGTAATTCTGTGAGAGGTTAGACCTAAACATGAATGAATCTACTACAATGATTTAGAATGCTGTCATCTTTCACAGAAGTTGCAAAGTGCTATTGACAACTTGGCCCTATTGCATCTGAAATAAATGTTGTCAGCCCAAAAAAGAATGAATAGGAATGCACCTACATAAATTAACCTACTGTTACCAAGTTTCTATTTCTTCTCTCTTGCTCATCCCATTTTTCTGGAGATGGTTTCCCTCTCTGATTTAGTTAGTCAACAATCATACTTGATACAATTAGAGTAGCTTATTACATATTTGTTTTTAGTGCTGTTAAAGGTTATTATTATTAACTATCTTGCTGGATACCTTTAGTAGTCTCTTACTATTCTGATTTCTTCTTACATAGTAGTTGAATAGTACCTGGATTATTCAATGAATGTACTGATTATTTTTTATGAAATGAGGCACTGAATTTCTGCTTATGCATTACTGTATGATTTTACTTAGTGTTTGTTGTACTCTTATTTCCTACATTTATAATTATTGAAAACTATCATATGAGAACCCCTCCATTGGTAGTAAATACGAAAAATAAATAACTTTTGCACAGACATTGACACAACTTATTTCAGTACCATTCTGGACTGTTTGATATCACTGTGGATATTTGCTTCATGAGCTGGAGCTCCTAATTGTGTTACAGTGGGAATGGCAGCCTTTAATATAGGAACACTAGTGCAAGTATATCACTGTAATGTTATTTAAATACTAGTATAATTCCATTCTATTATAATGTAATACAGCATCCTAGTAAGGAAAACACTGAACAGTAGCTTGGAATGGAATTTACAATACCTGATGGAATCCTACTGCCTCAGAATATTCAGTCCTTGTTTGTACACTTGCCCACCATGTCACAGCACTTTTTGGTTTATATAACCTACACCATGTCAGGCTGAATTGATGTACAATTAATTTAATTTAATTGTTAACAGGATTGGTCTACTATGCATAAGTGCCTGTTTTCAAGGGCTAAATGATTTAGTCAGAGTGCATTAGTTTGCAAAAGGAAACTGAAGGATAAAACTTATACTCATTAATAACCCATAGCCTTAATCCCTTGCACTAAACTATATAAGTTTTCTTCTTTTTTGTATACCTCAGATATGCAAAACTCTAATTTTAATCAAAACAGCATATGCCACTTTGGCAAGTTGCCATATTGCTGATACTTAAAATCTGTCTATCTATCACTATTATTGTTTTCTATAATAGAATATTACACTGATGGCATCATGGCCTAGAAGGAATGAGCTCTTACTGCGGACCTAGTACTGCTGGTAGACCTAAGTATAACACACGTTAACTGTGGTGGCATGAGTAAATGCTTTTGGCTGGCTCACTCATCTGAGTAAGATGATGGATCTGAGAAAGATGATGAATGGTTATATTGCTGCTACAGATAGTCAAACAGGAAGTGGTTTTGAAGAAAAGACTCAAAATGTACAGAGCTTCATGACTGGTAAGGTGAGAAGAGTACACAGACCTACAGCAGTGGGGAGAGAGTAAAAAGCTGAGGCACTCACCCTCATACATCTCCAGTACAGCTGACAGGGTATGCTTCATGTTTACCAGCAGGAGACTGGGGTTAGATATATAGATATTTATTTATTTTATATTTGTTGACCGGGTTTGTCCGACTGGGCTACACATGCCCATTTTCAGCGGAGGCCCGAGGAGAAAAGCTCCAACAGAAAATAGAAATTTTACATATTGAATACATATAGAAATACATTCATCAGTACCACAGATTACTGCATTACAGTGCCACACATTACATTCACCAGTACCACACATTACTGCATTACAGTGTCATACATTAAACTGTGGCAAGTGAAATACATAGAAATACATTCATCAGAGGGATACATTCATAATTACATATTATATACATAATAGTGCAATAGTTACATAGCTGAAATATTTTACTAGTTATATTTGTACAGTGATGTACCAAGAGAAGATAAAGTAGTAAGTTTGTTTACTGAAGGGAAGGAAGAGAGAAGAGAAGTAGAAGGTTAAGGGGAGTGTTTACGGGGTTATAGGGGGGTGTTTACAGGGTTATAGAGGAGTGTTTACGGGGGATAATTACATTGGCAAGTCATTTTTCATGAAGGTATTTTTTGTAGCAGTTTTCAATTGATTGGGATGTTCAAGGGATCTTATATCTAGTGGTAGGCTATTCCAGGCCTTGAAAGGGTTAAAGCTATAGACTACGTGACCCATTTTGGTCCTTGGTTTGTAGATTTTTAGTAGGCCTTGTTCAAAACTGTGGAGTAATCAAGTGGGTAGGTAATAAGAGATTAGAGATGAGATAGCTGGACAGAAAGAGGGTTTGTAGAGAATGGAATGAATAATCTGAAAATGATTATACTGAAGCAGGTTAAGTAATTCTAGCCAGTTTAGTTCTTTTAGTCAGAGACAGTGATGTGACTTGTAAGAATTTTGGGCAGCAAATCTGGCAATCCTGTTATAAGTTGTTTCTAACTTGTTTAGTAGTCCACTGTTGAGGCTGGTGAGAATTTGGGAGCTATAAAGTAAAGTGGGTAAGAGGAAGGCATTTGAAAGGGTTAGTTTTGCTGTTTTGGTAAGATATTTTTTGTTTATATAGAGGAGACCTAGCTTGAGATGTGTTTTTCGGATACAATTATTGATGTGTAAATCAAAGTTTAGTCTATCATCAATAGTAACACCTAAGAGTTTTGTACTGGTGTCCACTTGTATTTGAGTACTATTTTGTGACAGTATGGAGAAGGAAGACTTTATGTGGTTAAGTTTTTAGGGAGAAAGAGTAGTAATTTGGTTTTCTTTGGATTTAGGATAATTTGGTTTTCTACAGAGTTAAAAGAGGACTGTGTGTCTGATTTTAGTTGAGTTGGTGATTCAGCAATAGTGATAAGTGTAGCATCATCTGTGTATTGTATCAGTGAGGATCCAGGACAGGAAGAGTAGAGAAGGTTGGTAAAGATGTTAAAAAGAAGTGGCCCAAGAATAGAGTCTTGTGGAACACCCATTTTAACAGGAAGAAGAGGGGAGAAAGCTGAGAGCCATTTGACTGATTGGAGTCTATCACTGTTAAACCAAGATATGGTGGATGGAGAGAAGTGTAAGTTTGCTAGTTTAAGGAGAAGAAGTTTATCAGAGACTGTATCAAAGGCTTTAGAGAGGTCAATGAAGAGACAGGAAATACGTTTGTTACTGTCTCTAGCTAGTGATACAGAGTTTAGGAAAGACAGGACAGCTGTTGTAGTGCTGTGCATGGGACAAAAGCCATGTTGGGTAGGTGTGAGTAGATTTTCTTGCAGAAGGTAGTGTAAGACTTGATTGTGTATACATTTTTCCAGAATTTTGGAGAGTGCTGAGAGTATGGCTATGGGTCTAAAATTAGTTATATCTGTCAAGTTTTCTCCTTTGTGTACTGGAAGGGTGTACAATTGCTTCCAGATGGAAGGGACTATAGATGCCGTAATAGAGTGGTTTATTAGAATAGAAACTGGGAAAGCAAGAACATCAGCAGCAGCCTGAAGGAATACAGTGAGAATGTTGTCAATGGATGCGGAGCAAGGTTTTAATTTAGATAGTAGAGTTTTAATATAGTTAGTGGATATATGGGAACAAGTCTGAGCTAGCTATAAATGATGACTACCACTACCTGACTATTCAGCCACTGCATGTGTATACGATGAGATTAGTCAGAGTTATCCCTCCATGGAAAAGGAAGACCCTGTCGTTGGGTGACTTGGCTATAAATTCAAACAGGATTGAGGGATGGAGGTACAAATGGATCACTCATGTACTAGGGGAGGCTTGATGGCCAGATTAATAAGGCAAAAAAGCAAACAAATAAACAAAAGAAATACAAATTCAATAATATTAAATACTTAACACTATCAGACACTCAAGGTTTCCTTATTTTGGCTGTCATTTCACTTTTAATCATGTTAACCAGTCTTCGCATCCCAATTTTCAGTACTTTTATTTATATTTTATAATTTTATGTTATCTTACTGACTGCATACATGCTGTATACAAGCTTCACCAGTATATGCGTGTGAGTGAGATAATTTGTCTTGTAAGGGCTGACGTTTTGCTATTAAGAATTAGTTTTGCACCTTTACTCTGTTGGAACAGGTGGGAGCACAAACAAAATTTCTATACCCAGCAGTACTTTTAAAAAATGTATAACAATTAAGATGCCTTGCAAGCAACAACCATGTCAGAAGAACCTGTCAACTTTCTGAAATTTTGATCTTGTTTCTTTTCACCTAAAGTAACTGTATGTTATTTACATAGTGTTGAGGGATATAAGTTTATATGACTAAAGCAAACCATCTGCTCATCTGTTAAAGTAATCTTGTTGACATTAATCTGTTCACAGGTGAATCAGAAAACATTTATGCCCCCAAAAGAAAATGATTCCCTGAATGCAGGTGATACCACAATCCCAAAACAAATCTGGAATTTTAAACCATAGCATTCTTTGCACTGAAATAACTGTCAGGTGAATAGAATATTTGCCCTTTGGGAATTCATCTGTTTCTGGCAGTTGTTTCTCAGCTAGGCTCATTGACCTTAGCTTCCTGCACCATAATTTTGTTCTCAAGGTAATGCGTGAAATGCTATGGGCAGATGAATGAAATCTGTGCTGAGAAGCAGAAATTGTGAACAGATGAGTGATAGTCGACAGGATACCTGCACTCATGTACATGACCTCATAAACAAACAACTGCAAACATTCAGTTATTCCACAGGCTTGTACAACTCACACTACGCTCATGTGATAATGTGTGAAAGGAAATGTTTTAATTTACTTAGTGTTACACAACACAACACAGATGCAAAGATTTATTTTTTACAAATGTTCTACTTTAGAAGCAAACATCCTTTGCCATATGTTTGCTTTTATTGTTGAAATGATTGCAAATTTATGGAGTCCTTTTGCCCCTTTGTTATTGGTAATGCAATAAAAGAAGATTGTTGAAACAGTTATTTGAGGATGAAGCTGTTAGTTATTATTAATATGGGTACACTGATAAATAGAATTTGCATGTCTGGTGCTAAAATACTCCATGATGTTTCACATAATGTAATATCATTAAATGAAGTAGTAGGGAAAATAGAAACGATGCAACAAAGTTTTAGATCAAGACTGTTCATGTTAGTTGTCTTACACTTGTAATGCTTTGGTATGCATGTCAGAACTTTTAATAGACAGATGTCGTAAACCTAGAGAAATGGAGATAAATCATAAACATGTAGTTCAAATGTGAAGCTTTCACCAATGAAGCAGAATATAAACTGGTGTAATCTGAGAAGAAATTCAGCATTATGCAATATGTTACCGAATATGTTTAAAAAGAGTTTGTGAAGATAAAATGCCAGTGCTGAGGACAGATTAAATGTAAAACCTATAATGCATGGATGCTACAGTTAGCTCTAAAACTGTAAAAGTCTACAGTACTTTATGAATCTATTGTAACATCTATGTGTGGTTTATGAAGATATTCTTTTTCTGTTCTATTTTGGAAATGGATCAATAAAGAGAGTTGCCACAAAAGAAAGTCTTCATTTGTATATTATATGATTGAACATAAATAGCTAAGCATTCTTGATCAGCAACAAAATTAGGTACTTATGCCTATTGAATCTATCCAATTAACAAACCTCCGAAAATAAAATAAAATAGAATAAATATAAAAGAAAACAGGGCATATTCATTTCACAGAATTGACAGACATTAATTGCAGTGACTGGGTTTTAAACAGAACACTATCCATGAATGTTGCCATGGTAATGCCTTTATGATGAAAATTTTCAATGTTATTCTGGTAACCTATCAAACATGACAGACCTAATTCATAAGTATTATTATAGCCTTTTAAAGTTAAGTATATATATATATATATTTCTGTCTTGCTTGTGCTATTCTTTGCCCATATTATCATAAGCCTGACAGTCTGTTTTTTTCCTTTCAGATTTACACTCATCACTTAAATATTGCTTTGTCAAGCATCACTTCATTATAATACAAAGAATAAGGAACTGTCACTCAATTTCCACAAAAGAAATTGAATAGGGCATTTGATTTTAATCAAGAAAATATTAGTGCAAAGAGAATATGGCAAACATTATGCGTATTGAATCTACCCCAATCTGTATCTGAAGCTTATCCATATCACCAGTGTACTCTGTGTAGTTTCAATAAACATTAACAGAGAAAAGATGCCAATTTAAAACAGATACAATAAGTCAATAAATAAATGAATAAATACATAATGTGAAATAAAGCAACAAATAAATGTCATTCATCCAGACTGAATATAAAGTGGCCTGTGATTATCTTTTCCAAACAATGAGTAGTAAACACAGGACACAGTTTGCAAAAATATATATTCTATGTTTCAGTTATATACGCATTCCTAGCATTTGTTTCCCCATAGTCTTCTTAATATATTCTTCAGGCAAACTTTATAACTGACAAGCTGGTTTTATAACTCTTTTGAGTATTTCCAACATATAACTGCATATTACTTATATTGTTTTTGCACTGTTACCTCTTGAGACAGTAATACTAAGGGTTTGTAGACTTTATAAAGGATGCCATGTGCTACTGACTGCATGTACAGTTTGCACGTTTGACTATAACAAAATGTTCACAATCAGTGATCTATAACATTGATGATCTTAGCCAGTTAATATTTTTTTGCACACTTGCTTGCATTCTGAATACTTTGGAATCCTTGCATGCATCAAATGCATATTTTTAATGAGTGACCATCAAAGCAGTACCGATTAAAGTAGCATTATTTTTTACAAGAAAAGTTAGGTAATACAAGACATTATGTGGATGTAGTAACCACAAGATGCACACCTGCATCCCTGTGACATGCAGGTACTGAAAAATTGTGTGTGTGTGTGTGTGTGTGTGTGTGTGTGTGTGTATATGTGTGATATTTTCAATATTCTCCCTGTGTGCATGCGCATGTGAGTGTGTGTATGTCTATTCATTTGGCAAGGTGCCATTTAAAACATTTATATCTAATGATATGGCAGCCACTGAAGATCTCTCTGAGTTTTTTTACCATAACCATAAAGTTATCTGTAGATAACCACTTCTCATTCAATGAAAAAAAGGGCTGTGCAATAACAGAGTCATGTAGCAAAATTTCCTGCAGATCCGGTGACTTGAACATGGCCTTCAGGTGACCCCCACAAAATGTCAGTGTAAGAAGAAATAAAAAAGAACTTAAGGAACCCTTTTTGAAAAACATTATTTTAATCAAGTGTGTCAGTGGTAGTTGGTGGGGGGATGCTACCAGTGATTTTCATGAGTTGGGGAGATCCTGTCATTCCCCAAAATGAATACAACTTACCCATGGGTCATAGCATTTTGGGTTGGGATACACTTAGCTGGAGAGAATGTTTCAGTTTATAATACAATTGCCAAAATATAATGACACTCTTAAACTTTGTTTGCTGTAAAGACAGTCACTTCAACTTTTGCAACATGTTCTTCAAGACATTTAAGATGAAGTCTCAAGAAAACCTAAAGCACATCACAATAAGCAATAATATGAAAGATTATGGTCATTGAAGAAGTCCTGTAAAGTACATTAAGCCTATGGTGGATTCTAATCCTATAAAAGCTAGTTCATTAACCTAAACTCTTGGGGAAGAAAGTGGCTTGTTAACTGAAGCTGAATTGCATTTAATAGCTGGTTTGCCCCTGAGATAGCGCTGGAGCTTGCTGGTAATTTCAATGCTGACAGTCCAGCTTCAATGCATATAGAGATAAAGCCCTGATAATATCCATAGTGATGTGGGTTTGATTAGTGGATAAGGAATTAGGGGAGTTGGCTGGCAAGGGATGACTATAAGTGCTTAATGATGGCTTACCCACCCTGGGGAGGGGTTTGGGCAGGACTAATGACAGTAGTGCTCCTGCTGGGAGGTGTCAAACACTACTCTAGCAAAGTAATGCATAGCACACTAACAAAAACATAATGGGTGCACAGAGGCATAACCTGGCATTGGCATTGGCACTGTGGCATAGTGCTGTACTGCCATCCAATGAGGAATGGAGATAAGAGGATATGAAACTCCTCTAGTCCTAACTGAATGATGAAAGTTATTATTGGCTTCCACATTCATCATTGTGTGTTTTTGGTTTCTAGGAAACAAGGGGGTGCAAAAAGGTTAAAAGAGGGTGGGGCTCAATACTTGCAGTGTGGGGGATAAAAATGTTGATTCTTGTAGTTTTAGGGTATATATTAAAGCTGGGTGCCAATTACTTCCAAAAGAAAATACAAATCTATGAAAGGGGTATGAGTGGCAGAACATCAACTTAAATGTTTTTTATAACAAAAAAAAACTGATTACAAAGGAAATAGAAGCAAAATAAAATTCAAAAAAGCAGAATTATTTAGACTCATAGAAAGTAAAATAAAGCACTACATACTTAATGAAGAGTTAAAAAATAAAAACATCAAAAGCTGTTTCAAAAATAAAGATTTTAAGTAATATGTCAAATATACAGACTATGTAATTACAGCTTACAGGGTGTAGATTAAAAGATAACAATTTATAGCTTATATCTTCTTACAGTCTTAGAGACTTTAGCAAGAAATTATTGTTCTCACCAGACTCTCTTGCAAAACTGCCATTGGTAAAAAAGCATTCTCAAATCTTGCTCATGTCTGCTGTAACCATCTAATGTTGAAAGTCAGAATGGAACAGACTCAAGCGAACTTAAGAAAAAAAATATTTTTTCTTCAAAAATAAAAAGTGAAATTGCTTTGATGATTGTAGCTAAATGAATTTGACAAATAATTCAAAAAGCCTGTTCAACCAACCTATCATGCCAGCTCACAACTTAAATAATGTGCACAAAAAAGAAGGAATGAAGGAAAAAAGAAAGAGTATTTGATCATACTTCTTATTCCATTTGTCTAGTACTGTCTTAGTATTTTGCTGCATGTAAAATGCTTTATTGTTATGTGCTATGCTTATACATTTTACTACCATCTGTATTACAACTGTATTGCACTATGTGATTGTTCTCTGGAGCCCAGGTCATGGCAGAAAGGGCCTTTGAACTGATGTACCCCCCTGTTAAAATGAATAAATAAATAAATATCACATCATGTCATATAGCTGCATATGGTTTAAATACATTCCTTATTTTCAGATTATATCACATCATTTTTATAATTCCACATTTTTGTAGATACTACCGTAGAATTTGCAAGACTATCATTGTTGTATTCTATGTTTTACATACTGTGAGTCCATTTTAAAAACTCGTTTAATTCCATTATTTTATATGCAACAAGCTGATATCTTCAATATTCTCCCTTTATTATCCCTCTGCAATCCCCATGAAGTATAGCAATTTAAGCACTACTCATGTATAATCATCTCTATATGTTCACCTGTACTTTATCTGTAAACAATACACCTCCTCTGTAGTCTGAATCTCTACTTCATTTTGCTCTGTGTTCATTATCAGTATGCATCTCATTAATTAATTCTGACCTTTTAATTAATTTTATTATTTTGCTTACTTCTCCATTTGAGACCTCCCCCAAGATGTTCTTATCCTTGTTGTGCTGCCTAATTTCCCACCATGCAATTAGTGTTTCCTTTATTTCATTTATTTTTTTATATTTATTTACCAGGGTAGAGCACTGATCCAGACTGATCAATTTCATATTGCTCAAGATAATTTTTAACACCATTAATTCCATGTTGCATGCACAATCTGTTATTCACTGCTCCATTGTCAAGATGCATTCTATCACCAGTCTTCGTTTAGCAGGTATGTATGGTACCCATGATTTCATACCAAGTTGTGAGTGCAAGGCTCGGTGGCTTTGGGTGATGGCTGGCTCCCTAGCTTAAAAACATTCTGAAGAGAAATGATGATAATGGCTCATTTCTTATGATGCCTTCACAAGTTACTATAATTATTTTTCCCCATTAAAAGACCTATTTGCAGACAAGTCCAAGATCTGGATGACTGTTTTCTCAGTAGGTTTCACTTATATCTTCTACCTTTTCTGAACTTGACTTCCTTGAGCAGATTTATGCAGTGTGTTAGAAAGAATTGTGAACCCCATTTCATGCACATTTTTCCAAGGGGGGGGGGGTGTATGCTTCAGATGTTATTGAGCTGATATCTCCAGTTTCTCTTATCTCAGGTTTTATATTTCTTTCTGACATTTCATTCAGGTCTGATGTGTGCATTTGGAATGTTAATGTAATGGCTGATATAATTTTCTCCATATTCATCTTTCTCCTTTGTTCATTAAACAGTTATACTTTAGTTTGGACCACTTACTTCTAGTCCTTTGAATCCACCACAGCTATTACCTCTTTTTATATATTCCCATATTATCTGAATCACAATTTGCTTTATTTAACACTTTGTCCTCACTGACTGCTGATCATCAGCCCCCGCGGCACCAATCAGCCCATTCGTTACCCCTTACTGAGGTGAAGATTAATGGGCAGGGTCTATCTTTGAGATAGCCATCAGGAGTGCTTTGTGCATTTTTTACATATACCCTACCTCTTAGTCATGCTTAGATATGATGAGGAGGATGGGGCACACAATGGTCTGATGGCACTGGACAGTCACTCACTTCCATAACAGACAGATCCATTCACCTCTCTGAGCAAGGGTGATTGTCTTCATGGTCTCTACAGGAGAAATCTGATTGCCCCACTTTGTCCTCTGGTATGCACCCCCACTTCCTACAAACAGAGGCCAGTGGGCTATGCCACTTCACTCTTCTCCTTCTTGTTCTCTGCCTTGTTCCTCCAGTGCCAAGGATGGTAATCAAACTCAGGTTGCATGTGGCACAGTCAGGGCTCCATCACTCTGTGACATGGAATCAGGCTACAACGTGCTTTATATAAGATGTTACTTCATATCTTTGTTGGCAAGAGGGAAATAGCCTTTTTTCAGTTATCATGTGAAATATTTACTGCAGTTCCTTCAATGCATGTCTGACCTGCTCTTATCTTTATCACTCTCCTGTGGTATTAGATTGGGCTGGGAAGGTTTTCTTGGTTTTAGTTTATTAATGAATGTCCTGAAACATTTTGCATTTTTTTTTGTTTGTTTGTTTCTGTAGACTAAAGTAGTATTTTTTTTCTACCAGTGTCTAGTGTAACCAGCTCAACCATCAACCTTTGCCAGCACAACAAACTAGCTCTCCAACTCTTCTGCTCTTCAATTGAAAAGCATAAAAAGTAAATATGCAAAACAGTTGACTGATGTCCTGCTAGCCAGCTAACCAGTCTGCACACCTAACACCTCCCTCACACCATTTCTTCAAGTAAAGATGGACACAAAAAAAGTGCACTCATTATTTGCATACCAAACAGATGGGCAGATACACAACAATCATATCCTCCCTCCTGCTCTAGACAATCACATACCATTTTTGTGTCATGCTCCAGACAATCTATCCTCTCATTTTAGTAAAAAAAAAAAAAAAAATCTGCACTGAGAGCTACGGTACGCAGGTTAAAAAAATACAAATCAGCTACAGTTTTGGTCACACAGAGTGCTACAGTGCTCAGGTTTGACTGAAATGCAATACCAGCATTTAAAAGCCAATATTACACTAAAGAACAATCAGGAATCAGGATATGGATCAGATGGCTGATTCACATCCTCTACCATATTGCACCAGCGCAGTTGCCCTTTTCACCCCACCCTAGCTATAATACTGCTACTAAGGATTTGATGTTATTGCACAGATTTGCTTTGATCATTATAAGGGCTTTTATATGTTTGCTACTGTTTCTATGCTATATCTTTTTTTTTTCATTTGATGCTTTGTTGACCTAGTAAGCCAAGGGGAAAGATGCAGCTTGGCTCACTTTCTTCTAAACAGGGCTTGTGTATTCAGATGGTTAAGAAGATGTTGTTTAAGGTTTGAACTGCTTTGTCGAAATGGAGGTGCTTTAGTGGGGGCCAGTTACACTGCTGTAGTGTGGATGTGAGCATTTAAGTTTTAAGGTTTGTAAAATTATGAACCAATACTGGGGAGAAGCAGTGGCGGTAGTGCATTGTCTAATGGAGCATGTGGGCTGGTGTTCACTTAGTGTATCAGGGAGGTTATGCGGTTCTTGGTGTTTGTCTGGATTAGAGACAAGAGTCTAGTCTTTAGTCACAAAGCTGTTTGTAGTCTTGTTAAATCTGCCTGGTGTATTTGTCAATTGGATGAAATTAGTGGTGGTGCTGCGGTAGCGCTGTCGCCTCACAGTAAGACACTGTCCGGTTCGACTCTCAGCTAGAGTGTCTTCTGCATGGAGACATGCGTGAATGGGTGTACCTTTGTTGAAGGTTGTGCGTTAGGGCTGGCAACTCAGCATGTAACAATCAAAAGCCAATCATTAGCAGACCGGAGTTCTGCTGTGGCAACCCCTAACCGGGAAAAGCCAAAAGACACACACATAGAGGTTCAGTGAATGCACTGGAGAGGCATGTGATGAGTTTAGCCAATTGATATATAGGCTACCATGTATCATAGTTTCACGAGAAATGTTTTTGAAGGCCAGGATGGGATATCCTCAAGAGATGATGGATTATTTTCTTTTGGGGGATGTACAGGGATATGATACATAATGCTTTTGTTGTGTTAATTCAAAGGGGGGCAATTAAAAGTTCAGCATTATGAAAGAGAGGTATGTCATGTGGATATCTATGGATTTCTAATATACTTTGGTACATAATGGGTGTATCTCCAGCTCTTTTTTTTATCATACTATGTAATTTAAGACTAAGCAAGTGTCATAAATTGGAAGGATACCAGGCTATGTAAGGGCCTTATTAACATACCCCCGGATTCTGTAAGCCTTGCACAGCATGCAGAATTAGTGCAAGAGCTCCAGCAGGCAATATGTCTGCCATGCGATCCAGGAATAACCTGTAGGGGTGTGTACGAGCGCTCCTGCACTAGTCCTGCATGGACTCTGGCCTTGTATGCAAATTACCCCATTTGCAGGAGAAATCCATGCAAATGAGGTGAATTTGTGATCCAGGAAGCTGGAAACTGGACGTGCAGGACTAGTGCAATCTGTAGTAAAGGAGTACATTTCTGCAAATTCCAAAATGGAGCAATGACAGCTCCAAATAAAAGGTGGATATCATCTAGAAAGCATGCCAATGGCCAAGTATAAGGCCATTAGCATGGAAAACATTTGGAAAAAAAAAACAACTTTTATTTTTTTTTTAGCCAATCATGGCTGTTTAAGCGTAGGGCAGCAGCTCGCAAACGGGATGGGGGAAATAAGAAAATAAAGCTAAAATAAGCATTCTAACTAAAATCACTATTCTGCCATTATAGTCAACAGCAAGCAGAAGACAACATGGCCAGTGAATAGTGGTTGCTAAGGGGGGAGGCTCAGTGTGGGACATGTAACTATGCATTAGCAGGCAATCCTATGCAAATGAGGGGAATGATAGTGAATGCCAGATTTTCCCTGCATGCTAGTCAGCTCCCAACAGTGTTAGAGCAGGAATAGCTTGGTGCAAGCCTAGGACTTAGCTGACATCATAGGGGTGTGTGTCAGGCATACTGTAAATGGTTTGGAGCCCTGTGGCTCGGGTTTGCTCCTAGCTTTGCATAGCTAAGCAAGGGTGTGTGTCTGAGGCTGCCTAGCACTCTATACATTGCCTAAGCGGGTTTGCATGTCACATAGTGGGTTTTAAAGAAAAAAAAAAAAAGGAAACCAGGAAATAGCAGCTCTGCACATGTGAGCACTGTGTTTGCGCGGAGCGCCCCTGGGCTTAAACAGGAAGGCAATGGGAAGAGAAAACAGCAGTAGGAAGGTAATCTAGGAGAACTAGCATAGCTGGCAGGTGAAATGTATCAGAATCAGCCAATTACACAGGCAGCAGACCAGCCCAGCCCAGAACACTATTATAAACTATACAAACACCTTCACATCTGTTTTTTTTCCCATACTTTACACCACCGGTGTATAGAAGCAGGGAAGTTTTAACAAACAAAACAACAAAATGATAGGGGCTGCAATAGCTATCATACAACAGCATGTGGAAAAGGCTGAGGGTGGTGAGGATGTGAATGCTGTCAACCAACCCCAATGAGGAGACAGAGAAGAGTGTACAGACCCAGGGTAACCTACCAGGGGCTACATGAGTTGGAGATAGTGGAGCGCTATAGGGTGGACAGGGACCTCTTACAGCAAATTATTGAGCTGTGCTGGCCACGCCTCACACACAGAACTAATAGAGGGGAACCCATCCCAGTAGACACCAAGGTATGTGCAGGCCTAAGAATACTAGCTACAGGTACCTTCCAAAGGCCAACTGGGGATATGATGGGGATCTCACAGGCAACAGAATCCAGAGTACTCCACCAGTTCCTGGATGCCATATCAGCACATGTCGGTGAGCACGTATATTTCCCCAACGCACGTGAGGCATTTGCCACCCAATAGCAGAATACCCTGAGGTAGTGGGTGCTATAGACTGCATGCACAAATGCATGAAAGCACCACCCAGTGAGCAGGGTAGGGTCTACATCAACCGCAAGGGCTTCCCCTCCATCAACTGCCAGGTTGTGGGCGATGCCCAGGGCATAATAATGAACGTGTGTGCTGGCTGCCCTGGAAGCTATCACAATTCCCACATCTGGCATCTGACGCAGCTGTACAACAGATTTGCCAATGGGGACATCCCTTATGGTCACCTAGTGGGGGATGCTGGATATGCACTGGAGCCGTGGCTGATGACACCCATCAGAAATGCACACACACCCGAACAAGAACTCCATAATGATGCACATGCACAGATCACAATTATAATACAGCATGTGTTTGGGATACTCCAGTCATGGTTCTGGTGCCTGGACACATCTGGTGGAGCCTTGCAGTACTCACCAGCTGCATGTACCCATATTGTTATTGTATGTGCCATGCTACACAATATGATCCTGTGGAAACCCCTGCAGCAGGAACAGCACGAGGCAGGGCCACATAGCCCCCCACCATTGCCAAGGCTTGCACAGGCACAGAGTGACTTGAAGGAGGAACAACCTGAGTCTGCCCCAGTAGGCAGAAGGAGGCATGCCCAGTATGCCCTGGTCTTGGCAATGCATAGCACATACACTGACACAGTAGGGACCCAGGGAATAACACCTCTCTCTGACTGTCACAAACAGTAAAAGGGATGCCAAACATGACACTACCTGTGCTCAACCATGGGTAGGGAGTGTACTATGTGCATCTGACATAGGCTTCCCTGCAGCATCACTTTCAATACTGGGACACCCACAAGGTAAGTCACTCAACCTACCAATTGCCAAATGGAGTAGAATGTGTTGTTACCTGTATCTGTGGTATGGATGTGAACATGCAAGGGAATTGGGTGGCTGAATGGTATGCCAGCAGATAGTAGACATCAATAGTGGCACCATGAAGTCTGTAGCAAATACTGGTGTCACCATAGTAGCCAGTACTACACAGGGTGACAAAACCCACTGCAGGAAATGTGCTGGGCCACATGTGTGTTCATATGACTCACACATGCCAGTCAGGATGGTTCACATACCCAACAACAGTCTCAGCCAGCAGGACAGGTATAGACAAACACAAACAAAGGCTGTGGTATGGCCTCTGAATGATGCCTATGGGTAACCCCCCCAGGCCTACACAGACAGACTACAGCAGGTCAGACAGTGGGATGTTAGTTCTGAAGGGTAGGAAGTCAGAAATTAATAGGTAGGTCAATCAAAGCTAAGACCTTTAGTACACTGATATGCCTCTAGTCAGCATGATAGGTTAGAATACAGAATGAAATGGAGTGCCTGACATACCAGTACAGTCATAGCAAATGTGTACAAGTGTCAAGTGTGCCCCCCCCATCCTATGTAGAAATGTAAAAACAGTCAGGTGTGCCCTCCCAACCCTGTGTAGAAATGTAGAAACAGTCAAGTGTGCCCTCCCAATCCTGTGAATAAATGCAGAAATAGTCTGGTGTGCCCCCCAATCCTGTATAGAAATGTAGAAACAGTCAGATCTGTCCCTCCATAATCCTATGTAGAAATGTAGAAACAGTCAGGTGTGCTCCCCCCAACCCTACTTAGAAATGCAATAACAGTCAGGTGTGCCCCCCAAACCTATTTAGAGATGTGGTAATAGTCTGATGTGCCCCCAATCCGATGTACACACGTCGTAACAGTCAGGTATGCCCCCCCACGACCCTATGTAGAAATGTAGTAACATGTATGTGTAGGTATAATACCAGTGGAGCACAGATGCACAGAGGTTCCAAGGTAGCAGGATAGGTTGTAGTATCTGCACAATATGCAGGTATGTGTGTGTTAGGTTGGTGTGTGTTTCATATTGTGTGAGAGTGGTCAGTATATATGCATGCTGAGGCAAGACCTGGTGGCCATTGCCCACTACTGCTGATAACAGGGACAAGTCCTCACAACTGCAGTGCCAAAGACAATACCCACCAGTATAACACATGCCAGCAGTGAACCATTGTAAATGTATGTTGATAATATGTGTCACCATCTGAAAGGCTGACATGGCATGGCTGTTGGGCTAGATATACAAGCAGTACACAGGGGAAAGTACCCCAGACATACAGTATATATTGTGTCGCTGTGAAATGGACACAACCTTGGAATTGTACATACAGGTATGCATCACATTATCAGGTCCTGTTGTAGGTGATACTGGCGTTGTCTGCCCGAACACTCGCAGATCACAAAGGAGGTAGGACTGATGTACTGGGAAACAGCTGATGTACCTGCACATGCCAGCATAACTGGAATGCCCAATGCATATCTGTGTGACAGATGCAAGTAGTGTCCATAACACACATGCACCCAGCTCACGCAAACACCATCCACAGGTACCTCTCTGGTTGTATCCCTGCTGTGGGGAATGGGTACAATATGACCCCACCTGTTTATGGCAATAGCAAAAGAATGTGGCATGCAATGCAGGTGTCCCATGCAGGTGTGTCGCTAGCTGTAGGTAGCACCCTACCAGCATCCACACCACCTGATCAAGACTGATAGAAGGTATTGGCATGAACACCTAGCACACCTACCCTGTCACCCCAGGGTAATATACTGTATAGTGGTCTGAGACTGTAGGACTTACAGAATGCAATGGCCAGCCACATCTGGCCTGCATCAACACCTAATGGCCTACAGGCCTCTGCCAAGGGCCTGTGTCTCACACGTACTGCCAATGCATGTTATGTCATGGACATCCAAATAACAACACAACACACTTCACATAAGCCATATGCAAGGCCATGTGGACAAACCACAGTAACATGCCCACCATGTCCCACTGCATGAACTGTGGACCAACACCAACACACAGCTGTGATGGGGTGATAACCTTAGGGAAAATATCAGAGAAGGTATGCATAAAGTATGGAAGAGGATAGAATAACAGGGGGGTGGGAGCGTGGGCAGCATGGAATGTGCAAGGTCTGACACAAAGCTGTGTGCACACACTATCCCTGGCTATAAATAGATACATGGGTGACTATATACCTGCCCGTACACCACAATAGGGGTAATGTCCTGACTCATGGCTCCTGCCTCTGGCTAACTTGTGCAAACCTGTACAGTTGTGAGGTATTGCCAAAGCAATATAAGGCCATACTGTCATGTTGATGGATGTACAAGTATGGGATCCTCTGCCAGCACTGCACCGAGGTGCTGAACTGGATACACAGACCAAGCAGCAATTGTCTGCAGCTCCCCCTCCAGAATGGCATAACTTATCATGAATATGTAGGTGTCTGCCCACAATACCGCACACAGCTGCAGTCACCCTAGTCCCCCAAGACATCACTGTGAGCAGGAATGTCCACCTGACAGTACATGAGGACAGAAAACATCACAGTGTATAACAGTACATGTCTGAATATCTCTGCTAACAGCAGTACCATGTAGCTGAAGCAGCACAGACACAATTACCTACAGTACACACTATCCCCTGCACACTTTGTCCCCATATTGCCAAATGATCGATGAATACCCTGCAGAAACAGTTTGCTACCTGTAGGTGTACACTCAAGGGTCTGCACTGGAGTACAAACTACCTGGAATCTATCCACACATTCAATACAGAAGGGCATACTGGGCATGCTCACGCACTTAGAGAAATGAAGGCAATGTCAGACAAAAATATATTGAAAGGTCATACTGGGCATGTTCATACATTTAAACAAATGAAGGCCATGTCTGCAAACAACAGTGGACCAGACATATCTGGCAGTTGCAGATGTTAGTGCAGACACTCCTCAGTATGCACCAGTCATGATTTGCACACACAGTGGATAGCAATACAGACATATATCCAAGGACAACACACTATAATAAGCCAAAAGTAGACGTACATAGATGTGTGGAAGAGAGTGACTGTGACAAGGAGCCATCCATTATGAGGCCTGTCACACCCAGTACACAGCCAAATGGTTACAACCACATGAGGTTCAGATGTCACTCACTGTAGACATTAGCCACCAGTATCTGTCAGCATTACAGACTATGTGGTGCAGGTGCTAGCTGTGCAACATGACTGTACAAGGAAGTAGTCATCTAGCAGCTGTATACATGTACCTGTGGAATATAATCCTGCGTGCGCCCACATGTGGTGTGTCAACCTCTAGATGAATGGGTTATGGCCCATGCACACACACTGCCATCCTCATAGCCCTACTATGATAAGCCTGCTGAAGTCATCCACTTTTAAATACACCTTTCAGAAAGCTGTAGCTCAGTAATCTCTGTGGTGCATCCTGAAACTGTGCACTGCTGTAGTGTAATGAGCTAGTTAGGTAAGAGTTAGAATCCCAGACACGGCAACTGTGTGTGTCTTTGTCTGTGTAGAAAGCAATGCTTTTTCGGCTAGTCACAGGGGCGGCTCGTGGCATTGGACTGCCGGACTGCAGCCCCCTCAGCTAACAAAAAGAAAATGTACCTTTTTGTGTAGCACAGTATTATTTTTTTGGTTTACTTTTACTTAAAAATTACTTTCTTTGTGACAGTTTGTCTCCGAGTCCGCGACTCGGAAGTATGCGATCAAGACTTTAACCGCCTCGGGTTGCGGCGGTTTTAAATAAAGATTTTTTTGTTTTGTTTTCATTGCAGCCCGGGGGTCTAATTAAGGCATCATTGTGATGCTCAGCAGTCTATGTGGTTCCAAACCGCATAGAATTGGAAGGGGCTCGGACTGCGACATCCGCAGGCACGTACATGACGTGCTTGCTGGGCTAAAGGCTGCTGATTGGTTGTCGCTCTCTTCCCGGGCTTTATGTGCTGGGAAAAGAGCGGGAATCAAACAGCAAGCCAGTTGTGGGATTGATTCGATCGTGACTGAGTCAGTCACACAGGAAGGATTTTAACGCCGACGCCGATACTTATTAATTTGCCATTAGATTTTTTTAATTTTTTTTATTTTGCTGAAGAACAGAAGAAAGAAGTAGTAGAAGAAGAAAGAAGTTAGAAGAAGAAGAACAGAGTGAAGGTGCAGAAGTATACCAGGTAAGTAGGAAGGGTAAGCTAAGGGTAAGCTAAACGGCAGGGAAATATTAGAGGCTAGCATTGCTGCCTCACAGCTACTGGTTCTCTTATAAGGTTTCTAGATAAAATGCCTTTGTGTGGAGTCTGCATTGTACCCCAAATGAATTGCTGGGTACAACATTGCTATATTTCTTGGAAAAGTGCAAGCTTTTAATTGCCTAATTAGAAGCACTGTTTATAGATATGGATCTCATAAGAAACTAAAGACTTTAGTAGGTCAAATTAAGAAAATAAAAAAAAACTCAGGAAAGATGAGAAGCTGAGAAGGAACTCAGGCAGCATTGTACCACAACAAAGACAGGCTGGTTGTTGTTCCAATGATGGGAGATAAGACATTGTCTGAACTAATATAGCTAACATAAAAATGTTCACATCAATGTACTATATGATTTTTTAGCATGAGAAATCAAGTTTCATCCTCTTCTTTTTGCCTTACAACTCAGCTGATAGAATTCAGTCATTATGAGGTGCCACATAGCCACAGATAATCTGAGTCAACTGTGGGTTTTGAAGGTGTTTAACAATAGCTATGCACACACGATTCTATTCTACTATGTCACATTGCACATCTGTGATTTACACAAAATCAGACTCATTGTGGCTAATGTGAAAATACCAAATTACCAGAGTGGGCTCTACCATCAGTCCTGCAGCAGGAAGGTGGTGTTATAGAATTTTATCATTATATTATCTGCAGCTACAGGGATGTGGATTTATGGGGTCTGGTGTTTCAGCTACAGGTAAGGAGTGTGTGAGTGTGAGTGTGTGTGAAAATGCCCTATAAAATTGACAGGCATTTGAATTATAGACTTCAAGTTTCTGAATGTTTAATTCCTTACATATTTTATGGTGCAGTGGTAGTATTGTTGCCTCACAGCTATAGGTTTTCTGGTTTGATTCTTGGCTGGGGTGCCTTCTGTGTGGAGTTTGCATCTTATCCCTGTGTTTGCGTGGATTTGCTCTGGTGTCCTGCCATTTTACAAAGACATGTGTCTACAGTATTTCTCCCTGGCCTCTGCTGAAAATTGTTTTTGTTCCGTCAGAAGTAAAATTGACAGGCATTTGAATTTCAGACTTCATATTCTTCAGAAAATACATAGTAAAACAACCTTTTATTCTAGCAATAAATATATAGTAACACAACCTTTTATTCTAGCAATTTTCTAAGTTTATAAGATGACTATTTGAAATTTGTCCTTATTTTGGGACTGCATTACCCTGTTATTGGCTTTGTCCAGGTTTTTTGTGCTAAGGTTGACAGCTATGGCAAGAACTGAATTCACTGAATATGTTTGAGGGCTGTATTCCCTCATTACTGGGTTTGTCCAGGTGTTTTGTGCTAAGAGGTTCTCAGCTATGGTGAGAACTGAATTCATTAAATGATAGCCATTTAAGTTTCAGTCTTCCTCTCTTTCACAAAGCAGCTGATTTGGCATAGTGGTATGTTGCTCTGACTGTTTTGTACAGGGACCTTGGCAGTAAAAGGTATGGTGGTAACACAGCATTTTTCTTTCACAAAGCAGGTGATTTGGCATAGTTTTATGTTCTGACTCTTTTGCACAGGGACCTTGGCAGTAAAATGTATGGTGGTAACACAGCATTTTATTCTAGCAGCTTTCCAAGATTATACAAGCAATGTTTAATGTATCCCTGGTTTTTGCCCTTTTGACCCACCCCAATAAATTTGGCTTTTCCCAGATTTCTTGTGCTGCAAAGTTGAGATGCAGTTGAGTATTGAGTAGATTTTACAAGGAGCTGAGAGCTGCAGGGGAAGAGAAGTTTAGTGTTGATTATGCTAAGTCAGCTTGCATTGCTAATAGTACAACAGGTTGTGCACTTGCTTTTGATGCAGAAGGTTGTTCATAGGTTCATAGGTTCATAGGTTCATACTAGGCTATCTGCCCTAGGGCATTTATAAGCCTAGCCAGAATGTGTTTGGCTTTCGCCACCCATTTTAAATTTATTTTGCTATGCCCTTTTTCGAGGTTAGTATACTGTGCCTCTATCTAACAGTGACACAGAAGTGATACCCGGGGTAAATCTACGATCTCCCATCCACTCATCAAGATTCCTCTTGAAGAGAGTCAATGAGGGACTCTGCCTAACCTGGACTGGGATTTTATTCCAGAGTGAAGGGAGCCTCTGGGTTATGAATCTGTCCCTCCAGCATGTCCTATTTATTTCAGTGCTGAGGTTCAAGTCTCTCAAGCGCGTAGCTCGATGGGATTTGGATTTTCTGAGGTGCAGCATGTCCATTAATTCCGGTTGGACATGGCTTTATACGTCAGGCACAGATCACCTCTGAACAGGCAGTATGCCACTGAGTAGAGCTGGAGTTTCTTTAACCGGGCAGCATATGGCATCTGTTTGAGCCCTTTGATCCTCTTGGTGAGGTATTTTGGGGTCTTTCCAGTTGCTGCAGGTGTCTGGTAAGGTACATGCCAAAAGGGGCATTGTACTCAATTATGGGCCTGATGAGGGATGAGTAAAGAGGCACGATGACCTCCCTGATCTAGATGTGAATCCTTCATGATTAGGTGGGCTATATAAAATGTTTTTCTAACCACTTTGGCCACGTGGTTGTCAAATGAGAGATTGCTATCAACTTGGGTCCCCAGGTCCCTAATTACGTCTTCTGTACTTAATGGATTTCCACCTATGTGGTAATTTGTGGGCACTTTGTTTTTGCCAAAGGGGATGACTATACACTTTTGGCATTTAGCTTGAGGCCATGGCTCTGACACCAGTTGTCTGTTTCTATGAGGCCCTTTGGAGGATGCTTGTGTCGGCTGGAGAGTCGATTATGGCCCAGTTTGCAGTCATCTGCGAACTTGGTCAGCCACAGTCCTTCCGTGTTGGCCTGTACCTCCGAGAAATATATACCGAACAAGAGAGGTCCCAGGACTGAGCCTTGTGGGACACCACTTGTAACTGGTTTGGAGTCCGACATGGCTCCAGCAATTCTAACCATGTGGGTTCTGTCCTTGAGCCAGTTTGCAATCCATCTAGTGACATAGGGGTTTATATTTAAGCTGGTGAGCTTATCTATAATGCCCGAGTGGGGTATTGTATCGAAGGCTTTTGCGAGGTCCATGTAGGCTGTGTGGACCACCTTGGCCTCGTCAATGGCCTTGGTGACTGTTTCAAAGAAATCAACCAGGTTTAAGAGGCAGGATCTGCCCTTAACAAAGCCGAACTGGGTAGGATCCAGTGTTTGTAGGTCCCCAATATCTTTATTTATGAGGTCCATGATGATCCTTTCCATAGCTTTGCAGACCAAGCTAGTCAGGCTTATGGGGCGATAGTTTCCAGGATCCGTTGAGGCACCACCTTTATGGAGAGGGACCACTGTTGCTGTACGCCACTCTTTGGGCACATATTCTGTAGTAAGGCTGAGATTGAACAGTAGTTTTATGTTTGGGTTTAGCTCTTCTTTGAGTTCATGCAGGACGCAGCCCGGGACACCATCTGGTCCCATTGATGCTGTGTTTTTTGCTTTGGAGAGGGCGGCTCTTACCTGAGCATCTGAGATGTCAGGGGGGCAGCACTCTGCCGGGATAGATATTTGCCCTTTTGGTGGGGAGGGGGGGAGAAGTTTGCGCTGAACCTGTCAGCTAGGATGTTGGCAATGTCTGTGGGTTCGGTGTATTTTTGTCATTTTGGACTAATTCTGAGCATATCTGGGAATTACCACCCAGGTTCCTAACATAACTAAAGAAAGCCTTGTGATTATCCTTAGTGTCCTGTGCAATTTTTCTCTCAAAGCTGGCCTTAGACAATTTTATGTGTGCCCGTAGTTTTTTGCTAATACTGATCAGTGATGCCTTCCCTTTTTGGGATTTTGCTTTATCATTTAGTAGCTTCCTCCTTCTATTGTATAGTTTGTTTATGGCTGGGGTCCACCAGACAGGACGTCTGCCTTTGGAGGATTGGGTCTTGGTTTTATTTGGGATCGCATGATCCATGCATTCCTGAAGGTGTTCATAGAATGCGTTTATAAAGGATTCTGCGGTCTGGGCCGTATTTTCCACAGGCCTGGGGGCTTTGAAGGATTCCAGTGTAAAATTTGCTTTAGAGAAGTTGGTTCTATTCCATAAGGGGTGAATGCTGTAGTACTGAAAGTTAAGATACTAACTATGAGCCTGTTATCAGTTTGCCATCTATTTCCTATTGCAATATTACTAGCTTATTTTAATGTAATTTAGGCAATTTATTCCTCAGGGGCATCAGACACTTTATTTTTCGATGAAACCATGAAATATAAAGGTGTTTGCTAGCAGCAACCTCTTTATTACAGATTTATTTAACGTGGAATTATTTAAATGACTTTTTTACTACTTCAGAGATTGTGCATATTTACTGATAACAGTGGACTGTAGAAGTTTGAGTAGACTTTTATGATGGAAATGTTCTGAATTGGGCAGTTTTGTCATTGGTGCATGCGTTTTGTTTAATTGTTTACTGGAAAAATGTTCAAAGCAATAGGAAGGTGTATCAAAGAGCACATGTATGTTTCATATGCAAGGGGTCTTTGATTTGAAAGCAGCCCAGAATTAATCTTTATCTGCCACGTGTAAAATGTATTTTCTTTGAATGTGGGTTTCAATGTTGTTTCAATGAATGTGAGTTTCAAGGGAAGAGAAGTTTTAATGCCAAGTTTGTTTAGCAGATGTCTTAGTGTTTGTGCTGTAAAATGCAAAATAAACTTTCAAATGAAGTTCAAATCATCATAGAAGTAAATCAGTAGGCACGTTAGTGTTTATGGTAAATGGAGTGAAATAGCCAAGTAATGGCTGCAGGGGGAGGCTCCATTCGACCATGGTTTTGTGAGGGGGAAGCGTGGCAAACTTAGGCAGCCCCAGCTGAACTATACCTCCCAACTGTCCAGATTTTCAAAGAATGAATAGATTTTTTGCTTCTTATTTTTGGTTTGTTCCTCATAAAATTTATGGTTTTTCTGGCAAATCATTTAGGAATTAAGTCGCTAAATAATGACACACTGAGTTTCAGACTTCATAACCTTCAGAAAAATGCATGCTAAAGTAAGACCTGTTCTATCAACTGTCTCAGTTTATACAAGAGCAATTTTTAGTACTGTTTATATGTTCCCCCAATATATTTGGCCTAGTCCAGATTTATTGCATTACAGGTTGAGAGGTACATGCAAATAAATTGCTTTATAGAATTAGGCATAGCCAAACCTCTCAACTGTCCCTGATTTTGGCTGAAAATGTTGCTCTTCCCCTAATGATCCCTCCGCAAAATAGCAATTTTGGAAGAAAACATGGAGGGTTTATAATTAAGAAATAACTAATCAGATGACTTTTATTTCAGAAATGCATGTAGATTATTTTATTTTGTCAGCTGCTCAAGTTAGCAGTACTAATATTAAAGTGTCCCTTCTTTGACAGGTTCCCAGCTGTATTGTGTTGCTATTTTATATTTTTACATCCACATTTTTGGTCCATTTTTCATTTTTTTGGCAAATTAGTGACAAATCATTAAACACTGAAGTTAGAAAATAATGACAGACATTTGAGTTTCAGATTTCATACCATTCAGAAAATTCATACTAATGCAAGACCTCTATTATCTTTCTAAGTTTATAAGAGCAATATTTTAAAAATTGTCCTTATTTTTGGGCCTTTGTCCCATTTCTTTGTATGGCTTTGTCCAGATTTCTTGCTCTGAGGTTGAGAGGTATGACAAAATGTGTCAGGGCCATCACAAGTCAGCCAGAGACATTTCAAACTGTGACATACTTGTTGCACCCCACTCCCCCATGTAGTGACTCTGGATGTGTCGAAGCAAGGCAAGGAGTAGTTATGCAGTGTAAATGTGCAGGGTATCCCCCCCCCCCATCCAAGGTAGACACAAGTACTAGAGTGGCTTTTCATCTGTCCTTGATTTTTACAGAATGGTCTGTTTTTTGTCATATTTTTTGTACTGTTGATTGATGCTTATTACTCAAAGTACCTGTTGCTCTGTGTTTAAGTAGCAATACTTTAATGACCATCAGGTAAGCTTGGCTGAGATTGCAAGATGCAAGTAAGCTTTAATAAGCATACTGTTAAAGAATTGCCAACATTGAAAGCCTTTCTGTTGCCATGTAGAGAATACTTAACTAGATAATGTATAAGCCTTGGGTATTGAAATGCTTTTGACAGTATTTGTAATAAAGGACAGGATTACATTATTTTAAGAGTCTCTTTACACTTGGAGACTTC
The DNA here is from genome assembly GCF_019279795.1 of Protopterus annectens. Lineage (NCBI taxonomy): Eukaryota > Metazoa > Chordata > Ceratodontiformes > Protopteridae > Protopterus > Protopterus annectens. The sequence continues at coordinate 284,018,587 of NC_056730.1, read as the reverse complement.
AGTCATCTCTGCAGGCTTTACCCGTAAACAGAATGCCAATCGTGTGGTCCATAACCTGTACAGTAATCCTTTTAAGCAATGTATCTTGAGCTTATTTCTTGTTTGCTTTTCATTTTTTACTTTGATCATGTTTTCCCCATGAAACAAGTAGATGTCAGGCAGCAGGTCTTTTTTTTTGGATAAGGAACATTTTTACAAGTGGGGGCATCAGAGATTTCTACTTTCAGCATGTTACTTGGTACTTTAATAAAGCTGAATATAGATTATAATTAGAACTGCAGTGCAAGAAGTGGTTTGAGTTGAGTGCTGCTTGTTTTTCTTATACTTGATTTTGACTGGCATTCCATTAATGTATTTCTTGTTTTTCTTATACTTGATTTTGACTGGCATTCCATTAATGTATTTAAAAAAAGTAATTTATTTTTTCATGCCTCACAACCTTTTTTGTTTCCATCTAGATATTAAGCTGTCATGCAGCCAATGCATTGAAATATTTTTATTCTTCTACACTTCATTTTGTCTTGATTGGACTCTCATAATGACGGTTTGGCACCCAGGGCAGTATATTTAGTTTTTGTGGTTTTGAACATAGCTACTCCCCTTTCTAGTTGGCCGCACCCCTTCCCATTGGCCCCACACATTCAGCTGTCTCCTGATTTGAAGTCACCAGCCGCCACTGGCTAGTCACACTCACTACAATTCAAATGCCATACTTTGGCAAGGCTGCTGATGTCATTCACTGTGAAATACACCTTTTGGAAAGCTGTAGTCCAGTAATCTCTGTGGTGTGTCCTATAACTGTGTATTGTTGTAGTGTGATCAACTAGTTAGGTAGGAGTTGTAATCCCAAACATGGCAACTGTGTGTGTTTCCGTCTGTGTAGAAAGCAATGCTTTTTATTTTAGTCACACTCAATACAATTCAAATGCCCTACTTTGGCAAGGCTGCTGATGTCATTCACTGTGAAATACAACTTTGGGAAAAGAGTATTCTTTTTTTTTTTTTTTAAATTCTCTTTATTAGTTTTTAAATAAATAACACACACACATTTCAAGTAGATCATAAATATAAGTACAGATTATATACTGAAAACAACTATATACAAATCTCATCTGTATCTAACCGAACAAAGTTCATACCTTTTTGTTAATATCATGTCAGAATAAAATCCAATAAAAATTTCCAAAAATCCTTCTGTAGGGGTTGCTGCTTCATGGAGTACCATAGATATTTGTGCGCAAAGACTTGCTTTCTAGCTACTCGTCTAAAACCTTCCCATGACATTGTGGATCTGTTTTTCCAATTCAATGTGATGTAGTATTTTATTAACATAAATATTGTTATTAGTAGATGTATTTGTTCCTTTCTAAAACCTGTTGGGGGAATATGTAAAAGAGCAAATTTCCATGATAGAGTTGTTTTCTCATATCCCATTTTTTCTAATTTGACCCTTAAGGCACACCAGAGCTTGTATGAGCATTTACAGCTCCAAAATATGTGTATGATATCTGCTTCTTGTAAAGGGCAGAATTGGCAGTGTGTTGGCGTATCATGATACAACTTATTTAGAATTTGAGGTGTAAAGTAAGCATTATTTAGAATCATAGGTTGTGTTTATCTAAGCTTTTGAAGGGGAATAAATTTGGAGAATTTCTGAATAGCTTGGGCAATTTTGTTGGATGTAATGGTAGAGTCCTGCTTGGTCCAGTAGCTACAATGTACAGCTTCTCTGTTGCACTTAATAGAAGCAATAATTTTATATACCTTCGAGACCATTTTTTTCTTACGTTTAAACAAATTCCATAAGGTTTTACAAGTAGCTATATCTGAGTCTGAAATAATAATACCGTCCCAATATTTGCAACATACCTCTTTTAATTGCCTTAAAATAGTTGTATATTTGGGGGAAAAGAGTATTCTAGTAATCTCCTTGGTGCATCCAATATCCGCTTCATGCTGTAGTGTGAAATAGAACCCTGGTAGGGGTTCTATTTCCACACAAGGCAGTTGTGGATGTTTTGTGTGTGTTTCTATGTCTGTGTAGGGAGCAATGCATTCTAGGCTAGCATACTCACTACAATTCAAATGCCTTACTTTGGCAAGGCTGCTGATGTCATTCAATGTAAAATACACCTTTGGGGGAAGAGTACTCCAGTAATCTAGTGGCGCATCCTATAACTGTGTAGTGTAATATACTAGTTAGGTAGGAGTTCTGATCCCAGACCTGACAGGTGTGTGTGCGTCTGTGTTTGTCATTTGTACCCTGTGTGGAGGTGGATGTGAGTGTGTAACAACTGGACTCAACGTGGAATGGGTTTTGAAAAATTCTTATATGGTGGCCCTAGTATATATCACAATGTCCACTGTAGAGGGATAACAGATGTGACATAGCCAAGCGGCTGGGATGTGTGTGCGTCTGTGTTTGTCATTTGTACCCTGTATAGAGGTGGATGTGAGTGAGTAACAACTGGACTCAATGTGGAGTGGGTTTTGCAAAAATCATATATGGTAGCCCTAGCATATATCACAATGTCCAAGACTAAATTAAAATGAAAAACTGGTAAAGCACAAAAAGTGGGCTGTGGTGGCACAAAACACATGGTTTTATTCACAATACAAGTACAGGTAAATGCTTTTGTTGGTTAGAATAATCCAACTTCTTCAGACCAAGAAATAAAACACACCTTAGCCTTATGTATTGTCCATTAATGCTAAATTGACAAATTAGATTTGTTAATTACAATTAATTAACTAATTATATATCACAATGTCCACTGTAGAGGGATAACAGATGTGAACTAGCCGAGAGGCTGGGGTGCAAATCCATACCGTTACATGTGACAAGGCCAGATGAGCAATGTTAGCAACCTTTGTGTTAACCAACCCATGTCTCATACACACACACACTTGCCTAGGCAACAGCCACTATGTTGGTAGTATGCTGCATATTCCTCACTGATAGTAACTGTGGTGTGATTGCAGTGGGCTACAGAGGCATGGCACCCTGTACATCAGTCCAATAGGCACGTACATGCTGACAGTGCACCTCCCCCATGTTCCCCACTGGATGCTTGCAACACCTGTGGTGCCATCAAATGTGACCCACAAAGGACATACCATGCCTGAAAAACATGCCCTGAATGGACAGATGCCATTGACACCAGGGAATACAGGCATCATGCTATCAATGTAGGTGCAGGGTCAACCTGCTGTCCATTAACAGTTCCCGCCACATGAGGCCAGGACTGGTACATCTGATGATAACAATGTTTGTACACAACATCGGCCAGACACCCCAGGTACAGTTACACATGTCACTGTACATGCATGTGGAAGGTATGCACATCCCAGCACTGTCTATGTCACGGACTAAGGAACACATACATGGCAAGCAATGCACGCATTGGCCACACGCAATAGTCACCCAGGTGACCAGATGGTGACTACAATACCCACCTCTGTGGGCAAATCCAGACACTACACCCCTGAGCCACAATGCAGACCATTGTCATGTGGCCTATTGCCAAGGTATAGCCATCTCATAGCCTTGTATAGCCATCTGGCACAGTTGAGCACTACAAACCCATGAAGCAATGCACCCATGAATGTTAGTCTGGCATCCTGTGTCTATGTGCATGTTGTATGATGCGTATGACCAGATGCACTCACACTACAGCCCCCATTAGCATACTGAAGCATGCTGTCTGATGTCAGACACCTCTGCATACCCTTTGCCCATATAACCCCCGTATGACCCCTGTGGTGCATGTAATACCTGCACAGTACTCTGTTGTGGCATTCTCACTAGTGATGAGTTGTATTCCTGGCCCTGACAAGTGTGTCATTGTGTGTGCGTCCCTGTGAGTGTGTGACTGTGTTGACGCTGGCACCTGTTCATGCGGACAGGCATGTGTACTACACCTACCATTGTTGTTGTTTGTCTTTCGGCTTTTCCCGGTAAGGGGTCGCCACAGCAGAACTCCGGTCCGCTAATGGTTGGCAGTAGATTTTTACAAAACGCCGAGGTGCCAGTCGCTACCATATCCCTGTTGAAGATGTCACTCACCATCACATATACATTTTGAGGGCTCCTCAACATATAACCTAAGTGGTGCATCCAATAACTGCATAGAAGTGTGATAGCACTACATAGCCATCAGGGATTTGATACCCTGTACTGGTAGGTGTGTAACGCAAACATGCTTAAGGTTTACTCGCCCACCCCTCCCTGACTTTTCTTTGCCTCTCTCACTCCCTCTCTGGTGGATGTAAAGACTTACACCAGCTTTGCTTAGGCAGCAGCATGTGTATTTTAAGTGCTGCTCATGATCAGCTGATGGCCTCTGCACAAATTGCAGCCCTCCTCTAGCTGATTGCATGTGGAACAGCTGTGGTAACATTCCCATAGCCAATTGCATGGAAATACACTCAAATATCTAGGGAACATCATGTTGGTGTTGGGCCTTATCATTCACTGTGAGCAGGAACTCGATCTGTTGTTTGGCAAACAGCATCTCAGATGGATTGGTGATTTACTTCTAACAACATACACTGTGGAAACAGGCCAGCACACAAGAGGGGGATCTACCTGACCTGACTACAGACTGTAAGTGCTGCTATACTGCATTTGGAGTAATATTGATTTAACAGAGTGTGTGTGGATATGGGTGGCCTACATGTTTTAAAACCTGCCATGTCAGTGCTATGTTTATGGGGAAATCCCCATCTGTAGAGTCATCTGCAGACTGGGCACTGTGTGGTGCCTTTTGTTTCATGTGTTACCCACAGAGCACCTATCTGTGAACTGCAGAAAGTGGTGTGAGGATTGCAGTCTGTAGATGGTGACAGCCGTGAGAGTTACTGACTTCATATCCCTCATAGGACATATGTTGCAACAAACCCTGTTACAACAGTAAATGTATGATATTATCACAGCAACATGTCAATATTGGCCCTGTATATGTGCCTCCAGCCACAACTCTGTCAACCTTTGTACATATGTCATGCAGTAAGTGGTGCATATGTGCTGTACACCATAATTAGTGACATCATATATGATAACAAGCCAGTGAGATATCAGACTGCTACACATGTTATGTATAGTAGAGCTTATATTTGATGACATAACCAGACATTCTGTGGTTGTGTGTACAGTACTGAGGTCTGGTACTTATGGTGATTGTCGACAGTTTGTGTATTGTTAATATGTACCTTGGCTGTGTACAGACTGTGGTAGATGTCATTGTTCTTGGTCCTGTTCTATCTGATGTTACATGCTGCTCCACTGTATGTTACCCTGTTGACTTACATGTTTGTAGGGCCATACACATACATGTCCCATACCACAGACAGGCATTGGACAACACTGTGTAGCGACCCAGTATATGTAGGGTTAGTGTGTGAATGGCACATATGAGGATAGTGTTGAACAGATAGTCCATATACTGTAATATTATGCTAGCTTACCGTATGTGGCTGTGTTCACATTGGTTGTGGTTATGCACTTTCACACAGGTGTATGTTACTCTGTGCTGTGACATGCCTGTAGAGCCTGCTATATATGCAGGTACATGTACATTCCCCCATAGGAAATGTAGGCCAGTGTTGAGCCAGTCTGCCTGTAGCCTGCACAGTGCTTTGTTACATGCCTAGCAGCTTAGTGTACTTACCCAGTGAGATGCCATGAACAAATACTTGTCAGATGTACTGCTGCCGGGACACCATAACAGTCATGTATGTCAGACAGAGCAGTGGGATGCTGTACATATGTATGTCAATATCTAGTGGGTAGTATGTGGCCATGGCACCTCTGTACCAGCGGTTATTATGTGTTAGGACAGACAGGGGTGTGTGAATGTATAACCTATGGGGGCAAATGTATACCAGTAGTTAAGTGTTATACCCATCTACATGGCTGTTAATCCACATTGTTAGGCTTGGTCCACATGTCTTGCACTAAGGGGTTATGTGTATACCTCTAGACTATCCAGAGTGTGTCAGACTGTCCACGTATATTGGCCAGTATCTCTGCTGTAGTCCACAGGAGCATTATGTGCTAGCAGTGGTACTGTACTATGATGACCTTAGGATGCCTCTCAGTAGTCAATGGCACACATGTGACCTCCCACACACACCATGTCTGTGAAGACAATCCCTATTACAGTAGCAATAGTCTACAAATATACCTGCTATACATACCTGACATCCTCTTGCACTAAAACATTGGGACTATAGGGGCTGAGGTAGGGCTACACTCCATGTTCAGGACATATGGTAAAAATATATGTATATATATATAATTATCCATATATATATATATGTATAGATATGTACACATATACATATTGACATACATAGATAGATATGTATATGTACATAGATATACATATACATATTAACACTCAGATATATACATATACAGAGCAATATATGTCTACACATATACAGATAGAAATACATATGCACATATACTTTCGGATGTCTACATATATATTGATAGTAGTAGGTTTATCAGAATAGATATATATGCACATATAGTTATAGATATCTGCATATATGCATATCTGTACACATAGGATGTGCATACATATATAGCCATATATATATATATATATATATATATATATATATATATATATATATATATATATATAAATAGGAGTGCTACAGAATCCTGAAAGCCCAAAATCCTGAAGACCAGCATCCTGAGACCAAAATTCTGGAAGTTCAAAATCCTGAAAACACAAACCCTTGAAATGTCAATATCCTGAAAACACACAGGATACCAACACTTATTATATTCAGCACAAGTACATACAGAAACAAATAAAACACAAACCATATTACTCCTCTCCAAGTATGACCAGGAGGGAAAGCCCCCTTACACCCCCCATGTGGGGGGGTTGCATCCCCCACATCCCCTGCTACTTAAATATATCAACTCTGAGATTGCACTTAGTGTCCTCCACCTACATACCAGGCTTTGCACATATGACATGCTGTCAGGGGGTGTTCTGTAGTGGGCTGTGGGTATGTCATGCTGCCATTCCTGCCATCAGTCCACTGCCGTTGTGTCCCCCCTACACACAGTGGGGTAGGGGCCATATATATATGGGCTTCACAGTGGCATATGGCCCTCTATTATTGAGTCTGAGGGGGTGGTGCACCATAACTAACATAGGCTGTTACAACATGTGGGAGTACAGGGGTAAGCTGCCTTAAGGTATCACAATGTACATTACCATACTATCCACATTGGGTAAATGCAGGCCTACTGCCTCCTGCCATACAGACTGTTCTGTTTGTCAGTGTCCTTGTGATGGTATCAGTTATGCACTGTTATGTAACAGTTACATCCCATTGTGTCATCTGAGGTCCTTAACCCATAGGGATTGTGTACAGAGTGTAGACAGAGGCTGCTGAACTATACATCTGCATCACTTACTGTTGATTGTTTGGTATCCTGTGGCCCAGTCTGTCTTTACTATTGTACTACTTGAAGGCCTCGGCCTGTATAGCAACATTTGTAAACCTTCCCAGACTACTGTATTAGTATAACTATTTCACAGTTGCATTACTCTGCTTATATGGATGTCAGTGTCTAAACAGCTATATAACATGGCATACACAACTGTAATAGTACACAAATAAAGCTTTCCCATGCAAGCAAACCTGTGTGTGGTGTTATATCCTTTGACCTCTCTGTGGGTATATGTTGCAGGCAACGATTGTCATTTGTATGGGTGGCTCATACAGTGTCCAGTTGGTAAGGTGGTAACTGTAGGCATAGTGGCCGTTCGATATTGTGTGCACCTTCTACATATGTATCTTACTATATGTATCTCTGCGTGTATATGTGTAGTTACATATATATATATATATATATATATATATATATATATATATATATATATATACACATATGTATATCTGTATCTGCATATATGTGTCTGTGTATATGTATCCTAGGGATGTTGATTGCTTCCACATTGTACATTCCCTATGGGAGCCAGACTGTACTGCATGATATGTTACTGATACCAGCCTGACATCATACAGGTGGGATGGAGTGCTCTTAACATCTTGTGCCCATATCATGCCAGGTCCTGGTTATGGGATCTCCAACAGTTGGCAGTGTGTTTCAGGGCAGACGTGTTTGGCTATGGGGGAGGTACCTATTCGTATAAGACGTATGTTGTTTGGGGCCTCTCAACCCCATTAACTGTGCATGTGGACATATATGTTTTTGTTAAGTTCCCATTGTTATCTACAGATGTATGTCCGTATATACCTATAGGTTCATAGGTTAATAGGTTCATAGGTTCATACTAGGCTATCTGCCCTAGGGCATTTATAAGCCTAGCCAGAATGTGTTTGGCTTTCGCCACCCATTTTAAATTTATTTTGCTATGCCCTTTTTCGAGGTTAGTATACTGTGCCTCTATCTAACAGTGACACAGAAGTGATACCGGGTAAACTACGATCTCCCATCCACTCATCAAGATTCCTCTTGAAGAGAGTCAATGAGGGACTCTGCCTAACCTGGACTGGGATTTTATTCCAGAGTGAAGGGAGCCTCTGGGTTATGAATCTGTCCCTCCAGCATATCCTATTTATTTCAGTGCTGAGGTTCAAGCCTCGAGCCAGTAGCTCGATGGGATTTGGATTTTCTGAGGTGCAGCATGTCCATTAATTCCGGGTTGGACATGGCTTTATACGCCAGGCACAGATCGCTTCTGAACAGGCGTACGCCACTGAGTAGAGCTGGAGTTTCTTTAACCGGCAGCATATGGCATCTGTCTGAGCCCTTTGATCCTCTTGGTGAGGTACTTTTGGGGTCTTTCCAGTTGCTGCAGGTGTCTGGTAAGGTACATCCCAAAGGGCATTGTACTCAATTATGGGCCTGATGAGGGATGAGTAAAGAGGCACGATGACCTCCCTGATCTAGATGTGAATCCCTTCATGATTAGGTGGGCTATATAAAATGTTTTTCTAACCACTTTGGCCACGTGGTTGTCAAATGAGAGATTGCTATCAACTTGGGTCCCCAGGTCCCTAATTACGTCTTCTGTACTTAATGGATTTCCACCTATGTGGTAATTTGTGGGCACTTTGTTTTGCCAAAGGGATGACTATACACTTTTTGGCATTTAGCTTGAGGCCATGGCACTGGCACCAGTTGCCTGTTTCTATGAGGCCCTTTTGGAGGATGCTTGTGTCGGCTGGAGAGTCGATTATGGCACCCAGTTTGCAGTCATCTGCGAACTTGGTCAGCCACAGTCCTTCCGTGTTGGCCTGTACCTCCGAGAAATATATACCGAACAAGAGAGGTCCCAGGACTGAGCCTTGTGGGACACCACTTGTAACTGATTTGGAGTCTGACATGGATCCAGCAATTCTAACCATGTGGGTTCTGTCCTTGAGCCAGTTTGCAATCCATCTAGTGACATAGGGGTTTATATTTAAGCTGGTGAGCTTATCTATAATGCCCGAGTGGGGTATTGTATCGAAGGCTTTGCGAGGTCCAGGTAGGCTGTGTGGACCACCTTCCCCTCGTCAATGGCCTTGGTGACTGTTTCAAAGAAATCAACCAGGTTTAAGAGGCAGGATCTGCCCTTAACAAAGCCGAACTGGGTAGGATCCAGTGTTTGTAGGTCCCCAATATCTTTATTTATGAGGTCCATGATGATCCTTTCCATAGCTTTGCAGACCAAGCTAGTCAGGCTTATGGGGCGATAGTTTCCAGGATCCGTTGAGGCACCACCTTTATGGAGAGGGACCACTGTTGCTGTACGCCACTCTTTGGGCACATATCCTGTAGTAAGGCTGAGATTGAACAGTAGTTTTATGTTTGGGTTTAGCTCTTCTTTGAGTTCATGTAGGACGCAGCCCTATATAGATATATATATCTGATTACATATAAATAGCATGCTGTATATATATATATATATATATATATATATATATATAGATGTAGACATATATATCTATAGATGTATGCATATGTATGTATATATGTTTTTATATATATATATATATATATATATATATATATATATATATATATATATATCTACAGATATAGATATGTTATATCTATTTAGATATTAATATATATACACATTAATATATATACACACACACACACACATACATCTACATGTTGAAATACATTCCCTGTACTGTTGAATGACAGGGCTGGGTGATATGTTTGTGAATACATCAGGGTTATGTATATCTGACATGGCTTAGTGGCAAATCACTTTGTCTAGGGTTCTGGGTTTGAGCCTTGCAGAGGCTGTTAATTTTGTTTCTGGGCAGAACAAGGGCCGTTGGATACAGAGTAATTAAGGCACTTTTAAGCAGTTTTAAGTGGGTTTGCACGGGTTTGTGCAGAGGTAAGCACTGCTAACTTCCAGTTACAGTTTCTTATACTCAGTTAGCTTTTCAATTGCTGAACCTGTGTAGGCACTGCTTACCCCCACGCAAACAGGCTACTGCTGCTTAAAAGTGCTTACTCCTGCTTACCCCCATGCTAATTTCTTTAAAAGAAAAGAAAAAAGGGTCGATAGGAAAGTGGTGAAAAAGGGGCACAAAGAGGGAAAGACAGTAGGGAAAATAGCTAGTGATGTGCAGGATGGGTGTAGGGAAGGTCCATAGCTGCCCATTTATTCTACAGCAACAGTTGTGCATATACACTGAATTTGGAGGTAGATTTGGACACTCAAACCGCTGAGAGAGGGGTGAGGATAGCAATAATATGTTGTGATGCCATTTAGACCAGATTACATGTGTCTAGTGGACATGTGTGCGAAATGGACAGGTACGTATGGGGCGAGAATGTTTTTGGGAACAGATTGCCCTTTTTTTTTTTTCAGGTGAGAGTGGGATGTTGGAGGAGATAGTAGGTATATTTGGGGAGGTAGGTTGGGTAGGTTAACAGACAAGACAATCAAGATGCATGCAGGGGTGGTATATGACGCATGTGTAGGGTAGACACCTTGATGGGGAGGGATGTTGGGAAATCGGAAGACCATGAGCAACCTAATGGAAAAAGTGCCCTGTCTGTTTGAGAAATTCTTTCTAAATGACTGATGTTCTCTATTACATACCTGCTGCTTTAAAGACACATTATTTCTAAAACTGAAGTTTGGGGTGTCACCAACTGTGGAAACCAGACCTGGTATTTCATGTAGTAAGTGCCAATTCTTTTTAATAATTTCCGTATACTTATTGATGTCACTTGCAAATCTAAAAACTATTCTAAACTTATTTCTATCAATACTTGTATCATAAGATATACTTGTATCAGCACCATAAGAGCTCATGTATGGTTTACATCTAGTAGATCTCAATTTCCATGCATCTGCTATCACTCTAGTAATTTCTAAGCTAGAACAGCTTCTTGTTTGAAATTCGTCTTGCAATTTATTTAAAGCAATTACTGCCTCTTCATCATTATTATGTAGGCGTAGGGTTCTATAGATTTGTCCTTTAAGGACATTTCTAGGTATGTGTCTCGGGTGCATGCTTGACCTGTGAAGACAGGCATTGGTTCTTGTGGGTTTGTAATAAATACTAGTTTTTATCTGCTTTAAGTCAGTATGGGTGACACTCACATCCAGGAAGTTAACACATGTATCAGAGAAAGTAAAGGTAAACTTCAAAAAGTCTGTAGTGCTATGCAAGTAATCAATGAAATTACTGATATTTCCACCATGCCCTTTCCACAAGACAAAAACGTCATCCACGAAACGTACGTACCAGAGAATATAGCCAAAAAATGGATTAACATCTGACAAAACAGTGAATAGAGAGACTAGTAGGACACTAATTACTGAGACACAGGCTTCCACTTCTGGTTTTCGTGCTAACGAGATGAGGGAAAGCAGCAGCTATGTAATAGAGAACATCAGTCGTTTAGAAAGAATTTCTCAAACAGACAGGGCACTTTTCCATGCAGGAATTGTGCTGCTTGTCAGCATGTCTACATTAAAAATGAGTACATTCATCCTGTGAAATGTTTTAAACTTTATACGAAGAATTATTATGATTGTAAAAGTGCCGATGTTGTTTATTTTTGTTTTTGCCAAGTATGCCATGCCTATTATGTAGGCAAAACAAATAGGAGCTTTAAAGAAAGAATGTTAGAACATATAAGGGACATACAGAACCAGAAGCAATCAAATGCTCTAGCTGACCATGTCCTGAATATAGACAGTAGTCATTGTTTTAAATTTTTAATCTTACAGAGATAGTAAGGACAAATAGAGGTGGTGATATAGAAAACCACACTGAAGAATTAGAACAACAATGGATCACCAAGTTACAAGCAGATAGATATCCTGGTTTGAATGGTTGTACCTCATTAGTCCCTTACCTTAAGGCAAGGCACCTTAAACACTAAGTATGAGTTTTTATTGTATTATTATGGTTATATGTGCACAAAATGTGTGTGTATATGTACATCTATGTATATTTTAATGATTATCACCAATAACCATTAGGGATGACATCCCCCCTTTTTTAAATTTTTAAATATTTAAAATATTTTATTGTGTATATTCATACACCTTTCTATATCTTTTATGCATATTTCTTATAGATATTGGTATGTGGGGAAATATTTCTTTAAATTGTGATGTCATACTAATTGTCTTAGTATTTAATCAAGCATCAGTTGTAGCGATGTGGTCTGATGAAGCAACATCAAGTTGTGAAAGCGCTTACCGTTTGTTTCTGCAATAAAGTACTGTGACTGATTTCCAGTGTGTAACTTTGGTGCCTTAATTTACTTTTGAGGTTCCTATCTGCGCCCGCTCCCAGAGGGGATGAACCCTATCCCCTGAGGCGGTTCCACCCAAAGGTGGTGCAGGACCAACGGATAAGGAGTCCCCGGATTGGGCCCCAGACATGCTGGTGCCTGGTGCCAGGGCCAGCTGAGGTGGGACAGGTGGGTCCGCTGGGACCAGCCTTCCCAAATGTGCTATAGTGTTTAGATATTATCATCATATGTGGGTTAGTAATAGTCAACACATTTCAGGGTTAGGTATAACAGCATGCATAGATATTCCCATTAACCCAGACACCAGATACGGAACAGTTGCATAGCAAATGGAACACATGCATATATGGGACCACAGTGGTAAGAACAACAGCATGCAGGTACATTGATGGCACCATGCCACCAATGTTGGAATAATTCAATATAGCTCATGCATGGAAACAAATTTAAATATTTATCAACCAATAGGACATATTCAGAACAGTGGAGTCATTACATACCAGTTGAGGTGGGTATGTAGTTTATTGTTGGAGATATGGTGGGGGGAGAGAAAGATATCAATTAACAACTAGTATATTCCTGTAGTCCACATTACTTTTCTAGTCAGTGCTGTTATCTGTACCTTGCAAGTATTACTACACTACCCTATAAACTTAGTTTGGACAGTGATATGGCTGTCATCATCGTTATACATGAACTGTTTTTACCTGCGGTATACACCTCTTACCTGGTATACCTGTGGAGGAAATGTTTGTTAACACTAACTAACAGTTTCTACACATACTCCCAGATTCTGGGTTGATGTTGTGCACATAGCTGTCCATCTCTTTCTGCACAGACTCTGGCCATGTGTTGACCACATGCAGGTGTACCAGGACATATCTAGACTATTGCCCTCTTCAACCTTTAGTGACTTACCACACACACATATACATGCTTTCCTACACAGTTATATTATATAGCACAGTGTAGGTGACAGTGATCAGTGATACTTTATTATTCAGAGCAACAGCAACACTCACAATTCCATTCAGTACCAGTGTAAACAGTACCAGTACAGGGTATCAAAGTTTTTATTTCTCGGCACAGTGTTCATATCCGACGTACCTGTGGGAGAAATGTTTGTTAGCACTACCTGAATGTTGCCACACAAAACGTTCCAGATTACACATTAGTATTATGCACATCTCACTCTGTTATTGTACACACTCTGGTCACAGCTTGACAATATGGGGGTGTAGATAGAACATACTTGGCTTATTACTCTCATAACAGTTTCAGGAGTTGCTATAGTGACACGTTTGTTCTCATAGATGTGTGACAATCAGTGGTATTCCCTGTTTGCTGCCTAAACATCTGGGATCATCCCACAGACTTCCCAGGTGGACAGGGTGACAGGCAGCAGATATGAGCCCATATTCTGGACATTCTGGCCTTATCTGCACAGTTGTGGAGTATGATTCTGTATGCAGCCTACTTCCACTCCCAGGATTCAGACCATGGCTGTGTCTGCTACAACCTAAACACTGTCCATCACAGTTGTGTGTGCTATATAGATATTGCTGTATATCTCCTATCTGCTTTCTGTCTTATAATTCTCCTGTGGTTTTGCATTCTGACCTTGTATTACAACACTCTTATACAGGATTTCCTAGACAGTTATATTTTGTAGGACAGTGTGGGTGACAATGATGACTAATACCTTATTATTCAGAACAACTGCATCAGTCACAGTGCCATACAATACCAAAGTAAACAGTACCAGTACAGGGTATCATTCTTGTATTTCTGGGCACAGTGTTGGTATCTGACAGATCTGTGAGAGAAATGTTTGTTAGCACTACCTGAATGTTGCTACACACAGTACCAGATTCCACATCACTATTATGCACATATATCTCACTCTGTTACTGTACACACTCTGGCAACAGCTTGACAACATGGGGGTGTAAATGGGACATACATGGCTTCTTACTCTCATAAGGTTTTGGGGAGTTGCTAGTGCGGCAGCTTTGTTCTCTTAGATGTGTGTCAATCAGTTGTATTTCCTGTTTGTTGCCTATACGTCTGGGATCATCCCCCTGATTTCCCAGGGGGACGGGTTGACAGGCAACAGATATGGGCCACTTTACTGGACATTCTTGACATATCTGTACAGTTGTGGGGTATGATTCTGTATGCAGACTATTACCACTGTCAGGATTCGAACTATGGCTGTGTGTGCTAAAAATACAACAGTTCATGTCTTAGTTGCATGTGCTACTTGGGTTTTGTTGTCTGCCATTTCCCTGTTTTCTGTCTTTGTGTCTCTCAGTTGTACTAAATGGCCTCTGTGGATTACATTAGTCTTATACAGGCATTCCTATACATTCTATTTATGGTGCACAGTGTGGGTAACAGTGCTTAATACAACAGTACTATTACCTGATTGCAAATCTACATTACCATATGTTACCAGAGTATACACATGCAGTCCACCAGTTAGATCTTTATTGTCAGGCTATTACACTTTTATTTACATACAATCTATATGAGACTCCTCCTGCCATATTCTCCGGTGTATGCAGTACTTGTCTTAAACAATACAGGTTATATATAGGTAATTAATTTACTAATACTTTTAGATTTATTTCCTATGAAAGTACATGCAAGAGTATTACTGACCTGCCTCGCGTCTCAACCTCTCCAGGTAACTTCCATGGGCCTCCTGGTCCATGGCCTGCTCACTTGCAGTTATGGAGGGCATAAGAAGAATATTTATCCATACCTATCCATGATATAAATGAGCTGGCAATTATTACACACATAGTGGAGTGATGCTTACACACAGCTGGGACAGCCCCTGCTGTTCTGGCCTCTTGGATCCACTGCTCCAAGAGGTCCCCCTTACATTGCTTCAGGTTGGCATAGTGATGCCTGACCTGCTCACCAGTTCGGGGTATGCCAGTGGCACTGGTGAGGTCACGGGCGAGATGTTCCCAGGCTTCCGGCTTATATTGGGAACCCTGGTACTGGCCTTGCAGCAGTCTCTGCTCATGGTCTTTAATAAGGAGTCCTGCCATGACTCTGGACTCCTGGATGCACCAGCACTGTGCCTGGAAGCACACACCTTTTCCCCTTACTGCCATTGTGCCTGCAAGGGGAAGCTACAACCAGTTATGAGATGTATTCCCACCTGTTGGGTTTAAGTAGGGCTGATTTCCTGCACTTTGCCATGATTGGCCGGTTTTGAAAAGGCTAGGCTATGGGCAAACCTGCTTACCTAAGCTTGGCATTGTTTAAAGGGGTATACCACTGGGCACATTGAGTTAGCTGGCCTTCACATTGTTTATACCTCCTAAGCTGGCCTGTGCAATGCTTAGCATTGCTTACATTAGGCTTTGCATTATATTTTCTTTTTGGCATTGATTTATTATTCATTACATCTTATATTTATGCCTGGTATCCATGATTCATGTGTACGTACACTGTATGGGGTCCTTGTGTTTTACTGGGGACTTCAACACTATTACAATTACACCTCAAATTTGGGCTTACTGCTGTACTCCAGTCCACATATTTATGTTATGTAGTGGGTTATGGTACATATGACTGTAAACTGATTCCTTTCAAAGGTTCTGTTTGATTTTACTATAGTGAGGACTTGTTTGGTGACACCTCATTCTTCTGTATTGCTGTGATGGCTTGTTGGTTAACAACTGTGACTATAGTGTATAGGGTCCTGGGTTCAAAACCTGCAAGGCTGTTTATTTTGTTGATGGGCAGAACAAGGGCCGTTGGATACAGAGTGATTAAAGCACTTTTGAGTAGTTGTGAGCGGGTTTGAGTGAGGGTAAGCACTGCTAACCTCGGGTTAAATATGCTTACAGAGAGTTAGCTTCAATATTGCTTAACCTGTGTGCGCATTGCTTACTGCCATACAAATGGGCTTAAACTCACTTACTAGTGCTTAAATATGCTTACTACTGCTTATTAGTGCTTACTCCCACTTACAATTGCACTGATTTAGACAGTAATATTTAATGGTTGTTGGTAAGATGGTGGATTTGGAAGCTGTATGAAGTTATCATTAATTACACAATTTACCTTCCATTTGTACCGATGATTCCTGTGTACATATACTGCATGGGGCACATGTGCTTATCTGGGGACTTTGCTACATTATGACACTGACACCTCACATGTGCATTTAATGCAGTATTCCAGTCCACAATTATATGCTATTTAGTAGGTTATACAGTAAAAAAAAGGTTCATAAACTGATTTCACATGGAAAATGGAATGTGCTGCAGTGGGACACGACCCGGGAATGACTGCTCATAAGGTGAATGCTCTGCGCACTACACTATTACTATACTGCATAATTTGCATATATCTTCCTTGTTATCTTCTTCAGCCATTTAAGCTGCATTAACCATAGCTAAGCGATGGGCACACCCGTGCACCTATGGTTAGCTTTAATCGGTTTCTTAATAAAAAAAAGGGATTTGTTCATTTTCTTTGTATTTACTATTGCTGTTGTACCTGTGGGGAATGTTGCCAGGGATATGTGGACACCTATGAGTGATCTCGCTCATTTCTTTGATCTTTCTGCTGTTCTTCATTGCAGGGGCATGTATATTCTGAGAGCTCTGCTCTCAGACATGCCCACTGCACTCTTTCATGCCCCATGTAAGATTAGGAGCTCAGGCAGCGCCCCTTCATTACTATGCATGGCATGCTACCGTCCTGCTCCTAAATGGCCACTTCCATGCAGGACTAAGCAAGTCCTGCACAGAAGAATAGTAAATCCAGGGGACAGTCTCTTACTCCAATTACCGCATTTCATTTAGCATCAAAAATCCCACTGCCTAGTAGTCTTGAGTTATGCTTCTATGCAACAATAAGGCTATGAACTAGAAAGGCTTTCCTATGACATAAGCTTTGCTACTTTGCATCACAGACATCTTGTCTTTGAGTCTCATTCTGCAAGTTGAATATCTACAGAACTAGCATTCAGTATAAATTTCAAAGCTATAAAGCCACTTTTTCCACTTATGGTGGCACACTCAGATGTGTATGGATATAGAATCATTTCCAGTTCTTCCCTTGTTGGAACACTAACATATTTTAGTAGCTCTGAGCACTAGTACATCATATCAGTAACTAATTGACCCTTTGCAGCATATAGCTACATAAATATTGGACTTTAGTTTTGCCTATAGAAAATTATTTTTTATGTCTTGCCAAATCAACACATGGCTTTGCCTTTGAGATAATGTAGTCTTTGTTTCTGCACCCATGATGGAGAAACATGAAGTGATCAAACTATTTTTGAAGTGCTGTTAGAGCTGATATGTGGTCTACTATTCTAGATCTGCACAAATCAAATTAACTGCTGCAAGTCATGAGTCACAGTTAACAACTCTTTAATCAGCTATTACTCAACAGCAGTCAGATATGGTGGAGCACAATATTGTGACTACCCATTTGCAGATGACTTAGGACATACAACTCTCATCAAAGATACTAGAATAGAAGCCAACAGTATGGAAATAGGGCCCAGCAGAGCAACCTCTGTATTATCTGCCTTTTCAAGGATACTAAAGGTAATAGTACTCTCTTGTTTTGGAGACAACAATGTGCTTTTTTAAACTGTATTAAATCCGTGGTGATGGTGCTGCGGTAGCGTTGTCGCCTCACAGTAAGACACTGTCTGGTTCGATTCTCAGCTAGAGCATCATCTGCGTGGAGACATGTGTGAATGGGCGTACCTTTGTTGAAGGTTGTGCATCAGGGCTGGTAACTCGGCACGTAAAAATCAACTACCAATCATTAGCAGACCAGAGTTCCGCTGTGGTGACCCCTAACCGGGAAAAGCCGAAAGACACAAACAAACTTCCCTATTACTAAGACTGCTCACAGGGTTACTCCTAAAACAATGTATATCTCTCTGCCTAGATCACATTGTGAACTTCAATGACTTTAACAATTGAGAGGCAGTCCTTTGGAAAGTAAGGGAGCTGGGCAACATGTTAAGAATGGCACAATAGATTCCTGTAGCTGTAGAATGCAGTTCTGTGCTCTATGCAAAGAAGAAATCTATGGCACTGTTTTTGACAGTGCATAAAGCCTTGGAGTTAAACTGCACTTTCTAGCTTTGTTCTGTTTCACTAAAGAATCCCAGTCATTCACCTTTATATCATTTCTACAGACTGAGGAATTTCTTAAGAACATATAACATAGGAAAATATTAAGCAAGAGCTAGAGACATGATAACATGCCAAGCCATGTACACCTTTAAGCAGACACACTGAAAAGTTCTTGACACCATTTTAAGGACGTAATAGTGCTCTGCTCCAAAAATGAGTAGGGTGGCCCATGATAACCATGTTGAAAATTTGTCTACCCATTTAGCTATCAACATTACCTTAAAGAAAGGCAAAGTAGTATTGTATTTGACATGTAATGGTAACTTATGCCATAGACTGGGAATACATTGAGTTAGGAACCCATCTGTCCAGCTTGACTTGTTTATTCATTGGTATAGATTTAATTTCCATGTCCAGATGTTTTCAGAGCTGCTGGTTTTATGATGAAATAGGAGGTTAAACAAGACTGGTTCATTAATTGCCTGGAAAGCAAAACACAGGCCACCACAGAGCAGTTGGAAGGTTGCTGAATATAAGTAGAGTCATGGTAATCTAGCACGATAACCAAAGAATTTAAGGATTTAATTTGATTGGCTAGAAATCATATGACTTTTCCAAGTGATTGCTCTGCTTGGATTTATATATATCAGATGTGTTCAGTGATGACTCTGATAAGAAAAAGTACAGTAATAGGATGACTTCTTTGAGTCTCGAACATGTTCTTCTGGAAATTAAGTGGGTCGGATAAAATAATTTCCCATGTATTTATTTATTTATTTATTTGACACTTGTTAGCCAGGATAGTCCATCTGAGCAAAAGCCCTTTTTCAGAGGAGGCTGGGGAAGAAAAGCTCCACAGTACAAGTAAACAAGGAAATTTACAAAATTGAAGATGAATACAGTGAAAATTTTACAATCAAACAGTTAAGCAAATGTAGATAAAGCTCCACAGTACAATATAGTAACAGGCATTATAGCATTGAAGAAAAAACATAGCAAAGAAATATACAATAAAACATTTGAATGCATTTACATAAACACAGTGGGCTATCTTCAAAGGATAATTGTACAATACAGAGCAGTTAAGTGAATTATGGTAGCAGGGAAGGGCGGAATAGAGAGGATAGTGAAAAAAAGGGTGGGTTCATTTGGGATGATTACATAGACAAATCCAAGGGCTACTAAGGTAGCTTTTAAGAGTTTTCTTGAATTTGTGGATATAGGAAATGTTTCTAAGGTTCATGGGGAGCTTGTTCCATGCAAGAGATGGGAAACAGCTGTAGAGATTCCGTCCAATAGATTTTGTAGGTTTGTGAATTTGTAAGAGACATTGGTCAGAGCTTCTGAGGGATCAAGGGGGCTTATAGAGGGAGACAAGTGAGGAAATGCTAGAGCAAAAGGAGGACTTATTCAAAATAGTATGGATAATGAGAAATTGGGAAAATAAGAGTTGATTAGGAAACTCTAGCCAACTGAGTGTCTGGAGAGTAAGACAGTGGTGTGATCTTGAGGGCAGATTGGCTGCAAATCTAGCAACTTTGTTGTAGGTGGTTTCATGTTTGGAAAGTAGTGAAGACAGTTAGTTTTTTAAAATTTGAGAGCTGTAAAAGAGGTTGGGGAGAAGGTAAGCTTGGGCTAGTGAGATCCTGGAGGTGGGTGTGAGAAACCTTTTGTTTCTATAGAGCAAACCAAGCTTTTGGTGTGTTTTCTTGATGCAGTTAAGTACATGAAGGTCAAATTTTCATTGATCATCCACTATTACTCCAAGCAGTTTAGTGTGTAATTCAGCTATGATCGTACAGTTGTTGAAGGAAGAGATGGTGAATGTCTCATCATGGTTTCATGATGAAAACATGATGACTGAAGGAGAGCGAGAGAGAGAGAGAGAGAGACTGAGACAGTGAGTTATTCACATAAGTACCCAGGTCTCTTATGATGATGTCTGTCTAAAGCAGACTACCATTAATAAAACATTAGCTGGGAGAAGTTTTTCGCTGAATGCTACCATGTTGCATGTTTTTGTATTTAGCGCAATACTTTTTTTCAGTGCATCAGGTATATACATACTCCAGCCATTACTGAAGCTGTTTAGTCACTAAGCAGATAACAGTGTCCACCTTGTAGTCATCAGGAAACTTACCCCAGGATTCATGAAGCTTGCTCCAGGTGCAGGCGTAGCATCGGTGTTCTAATACCAAAGATGGCTGCCGAGCGATTCAGGTACGAGCTGTTCCCATGTGCACTACCTGCGCAAGCTACGCCCACACAACTCCTGAGCCTTGTATGCTAATTACCTCATGTGCAGCAGTGTAGCATGCAAATGAAGGTATGAAGCAATTCAGGAAGTGTTGCAGGCATAGTGTAAGCATGCAGAAATATAAACCATAGAAAACGGTTTACATTTTTGCAAACATAAAATCGGAGCCACGACAGCCGACCAAACATATGTATTATATTCTTAATATATGCCAATGGCTAAATATATAGCCATTAGCATAAAAAACATGTACAAAATATAAAATTAACATTTAATATATATAGTTGCACTATCGCAACGTGGAAGCGCAGGGCAGCGGTGCGCAAAGGGGATCGCAAGGAATATATAAAAATATAGAATAAAACCGCAATGAAACACATATCACGATTTCCTCATAATAGTCAATGGCAGGCATGCTACACCAGACTCATGGCGCAAGGGTTGCTAAGGGGCAGTGGCAGTGTTATGTGCAGTAGCTAGGAATTAGTAGGCAATGCCATGCAAATGACAGGAGTAATAGTGAATCGCAGATTCCTCGCTGGTGGAAGGATGCACCTCACAGCATAGCATTATAACACTGAGGTGAGCCCTTGAGATAAAGATGACATCAAGAGAGGGGTGTGTCGCCATTGCTGTAAGCACATTGGAGCATTGCTAAACCGGTCTGCCCCTAGCTAGGCAAAGCTGCAAGATAGGGGTGTGTCAAATTGCCCATAGCTATGCTTAGCTGAGACTACACAAGGTGACTGAGTATGCATGCGAACAGAGATGAAAACGCGCGTAAACCCAGTAAATGTGTATGCATGGCACGCACTGCAGCTGAAACAGCAATGATATAGGAAAGAAATAAGGAAATGCAG
>NC_056730.1:283916636-283961636 GCF_019279795.1 Protopterus annectens | reverse complement strand
GCGGTACTCTTATGTTGGTTTTACAGCAAAGCGACATTCATTCCACATGGAAAATGATATGTGCTATTGTTGGCTCGAACCGTGAATGCCTGTTTGTTAGGCGGATGCTCTAAGCACTACACTATTGACATTTATGTTGATTCTGCATGTTTTTCTCTATTTGAATGAATATGATGTGTAAGCTACGCTCAGCGGAGGGCAGCGACGGGCAGACACGCTGTGCTTTGCTTACACCTTCGATATTGCAGCAATTCAGATGTATAATAGGGACACAGGGAATCTAATTGTGAAAGTTCTAGGGACAGGGCTCAACATTCCACTATGTGTTTGTGTGTTTACTACTTAGATTTTATTTCACTGTTCATGGACACTCTTGTATGCTTAGCATACATTTCGGTATCCATGGACACTGAATTAATGACTTACTATTAGAGGTGGGCTCTACTAGTAGTCATAGTAGGTTTTGCAAGTGTTGGGGCATGTTTACGCCTCCGTAGAGCACTTGTACATGCCCCCTGCACTTGCACACGTTTTCTGTGCACGTCGAGGATGCGGCGGCGTGCCCTCATACATATTCATATGGCGCTGCTGCGCCATCTGTAGTGAGGACACTCGGCGCAAGGCTAAAACTGTCCTTGCGCTGAGCTTCTTGAATCCCGGGGTTAATAAATCACACTTCTGGTATATTGGCCTGGGTGTTTGCAAAATAAATGTCAAACAGTAGAAGGCCCAGAACTGATCTCTGTAGTAGCCCTGTAGTTCCAGTTTTATGCTCACAGAGGGCACCACCAACTTTCAAAACTTTGGATCTGTTTGAAAATTGATTTGCAAACATTACATTAAGTTTGTTTAATTTTTTATAATACAAGTGTAATGGACAGAGTCTAAAGCATTAACCAGGGTGAGATAAGCAGCGTGTGCAGAGTGCCCAATATCCACTGCCTCTTTAACTTTTTCTAAGAAGCTTACTAGGTTCAGTAGACAGAACTTACCCTTCACGAAATCAGACTGATTGGAGGACAACAGGAGTTAAGTTCTTTTTGTCTACATGAATGAGTTCTGCTATGATACCTGCCATAGCATTGCATATAAAGCTGGTGAGGCTGATAGGGCTATAATTACCTAGATATGCTGATGACCTGCCTTGTGTATTTGGGACATAATCACATTAGGTATGCATGCGGAGGACAGGCAGAGGATTGTTTGGTGCATACTTGATTAATGAAAATATGGCCTGGTGTGTTTTCTGGTCCCAGGAAGGTATATTAATCAAAATATGGACTGGTATGGTATCTGGTCTCAGGAATGTATTGTTTTAGTCTTTGACAGGGATTCTAAGATTTGTTCTTTTGTGATTTCAGAGCAAACTAAATTTTCAGTGATTGAGTTTATAATATTGGTAGATGGGGTAGAGTTAATTAAAAATGTGTCTGTTTATATGTTAGCTACATCCTTGGGATCAGAATATGTGATATCAATACTGGGCATTTTTTATTAATTTCATGACATAACTGAAGAAAGATTTGTAGTTTCCTTTTATGCTTTACATACTTGATAGTGCTATTAAGTTCTTAAAGGCACATTTCAATGTGCTCCTGAGATATGAGAAAGGAGATTTGTTAGATTTTTTCTTTGTTTTATGTAGTTACTAATACAGAAGTTCCACCAGAAAGTTTTATTCCTGAATTTACCATTATATTTAGGGCAGATCATTAAGGCTTATGCAGTTGTTAGGTTGCTATAGCAGCCTTCTCATTTATTTATCCTTTGTTGATCAGGTTTGTCTGAGTAGGCAAGTAGCCTCACTTAAGACGGTATTGATGTTACTAGGGGAAAGATGGCCAGGGCATTGGGGTACTTTCCCTATTTTTTAATAGGTGCCATGGGATTTTTTATATCCATCTGAGCTACCACCAACTCAAGCAGATGGGACTCAGTTTAACATCTCATTTGAAGAATGACTAACTCAGAATTGTAGCACCCCCTATTATGTTGCACTGCAGTGTCAGCAATCCATCTGCCTGGTGTGGGAATAGAACCCACGACCTTCTGCACTAAAGATGAGTATGCTACCTTTTGTGTCACTGTTAATTTGTAGGGAATTGCCATGAATTTTGCATATTTTTTCTACAAGCTGAAGTAGTTTGTCCCTAGAGAAATTCTTTACTCAAGATTGGTACACTTAGTGGTGGGTTGGTGCCAGTGGGCCTGACAGAGATGACTGATTTGTGGGATACAGGCTGGAGCTAAGTTGGTAAGGACCAGGTCAGGGATATTAGATCCTCTAGAGGGTAAATTTATAGTTTGTGCCAGCACATTAGTATTAATAAAGTGTAGAAAATGCTGAGATGTAATGTTTGGGTAGCTGAAGTCCCCTAGCAAGAAGATACTTGTTTTGATATTTAATGTTTCAGTGGTGTTAAGGTAATTTAATGATATTCAGGGTAAATAGATGGGGATCTGTATCTAATAATAAAGTAACAGTTACATGTGTTAAGGATGATTTGGAGCTGCAGTTAATAATTATGGGTAATCTGAAGTGAGATGATAGTGTCTCTGAGGGTCTATATTATATAACTGAAAGCGCTAGTCAGCGAACGCTCACATGAGCAAAAACACTGGAGATTGTACTTCATATTGTGGGGGGCTGCACCCCCACACCTCCCGCTAACTATATAGTCCAACTCCGAGGTCGCACTACAGTGAGGAGAGGGCAAATATCCCACTCCTCACTGTAACACCCTTTCAAACTCCGGCGTTTTTGCTCATGTGAGCGTTCGTGACTAGCGCTTTCTGTTAAATAATATAGGCCCTGTCTCTGATAAATACAGCTACTCATCTATTGTTATCCAAGAGCCTGCAGGTATGATGGGCTCTAAACCCTGGTATAGTGGGAGTGCTGTCCTTGGATTGAAACCATGCCTTAGTAACTAAATAAATAGGAATGTGTTCCATTTGCAGTAGGACCTCATGTCCTGACATCTTCCTACTTATTCTTCTAGCACTGAGTAGTGCTGCCATTATGTCCGAATTTGGGTTAGAGTTTGCTATGTTAGTATGTCTAATTGACAGAATCTGTCTAAAAAGACACTATTGTGACAGCAAAGGCTTTTGTCAGTATGTAGAAGTCCTGGTTTGAGAAGTGCAAGCCATCCTGGCAAAACAGGAAGTCTTGTCTACCATCTCATCCCACAGCCAACACATACTGGATCTCCTTAGAATGACAACAACTTAGCTAATTGTAAAAGCCAATTATTTTGTCTTGGTGTCTAGACATATTTGATGGTGAAAGCAAGATACCATTAAAGATCAGTGTCTTTTCTGTCGCTAATGCATGCATAGTAAGTTCCATCATGTTGCCTATATATCCCTCTGGGATTAATGTCTCAAATCATTAACTCTCAAATACCAGCACTGGATTACAGTCATATTTGTGTTGCTTATGGTACCTGTGATGATGTGAGGTAGTGCCAGCTATGCCAGAGAGAGTAGAGCAGTGCATGTGTAACATATGCCAGCATAGCTAGTTGGAGTTTTGTAAATAATTTTATGTCATTTGTATATCAAACTGATTTGTAAAGTTGCTTGTGTTAAAAATGTATCAACAGTGCTGCACATAGATATACAGAAACTTATGCTGGGCAGCCTAAACCACCCCGACAGAGTCCACCAGTAACAAGGGAAGCCACTAGTTCAGGTAAACAGACAGGAACAAGGTTTAGATGTTTTAAATGTAACCAGAGGGGCCATGTAGTATGCAAATATCCACTGAAGCAAGGTGGGAAACAAAAGGTGGTGGAACCAGCAAGTGGGAATAACAGTATGCCAGTAGTAAGTTCTCTGGAGACAACAGGGGTACCAAACTATCACCAGAGTTTGTATCCCATCTTAGTGGGTGGAAAACAGACCACTGCTAAGAAAGAAACAACCTCTGAAATAACCATTTGAAGCTTGCAGTGGTTAAAAAGGAGTAGTACTTGCTTGGGCATTCCACTGCAGTCAGAGCTTTATGAGGGACCCCATTCTAAATAGCTGTGGCCAGGGTTCACATTGACTGGGAGGGAGGAAAAGGAAGCAAGCAAGTAGGTGTGTTTGGGGATATCCCTGCAGATGTTTTTATAGGGAATGATTTTGATAATGCAGTACCTTGTGTGCATGCAATTGTACACAATCAGGCTTGCAGACAGGCATGTTAGTCTGGTAGAATGGGGAAGACCCAGACAGACCCCAGACCTGAAGCCAGGGCTGGTGATGTGGCTATTTCAGGGAGGAAGCCTGAAGATGAGCCACAGCTGCTGTTAGGTACTGATGTTCTCTTGGACAGACTGACTGCAAGGGCAGAGGTGAGTGGTAGTACCCAGGCTGACAGTGAGGCACCACTGTCAGAGGATACCACATTTCCTGTGGAAGGAGAGCTGGGAAGGATCACAAAGGTAGAGTTGAGACAGGTTCAGCTGTCAGACCCTACATTAAGAGGCTTGAGGGATTTAGCTAAGGAGGCACCTCATTCTCAAGGAAAAGGGGAGCCTGTATACTGGAACAAAGGATTACTGTACAGAGACTGGACCCCTGAAGGAGGACTAGACAATATGGTAATATAGAAGTTGGTAGTGCCTAGAGCCTACCATCTGGCACTTCTAGCCCTAGCCCATGACATTCCTTTTGCTGGTCATATGGGCATAAAGAATATCAAGAGATGTATTATGCAGAACTTTTATTTGCCTGGGATGACAAGGGATGTAACAGGACCTGTGAGCAATGCCAAAAAGTAGGCAAGGTAAGAGACATGGTCAAAGGGCCTCTGAGTACCCCAAGTTCCACAGGGAAGAAATATATCCTAGTGGTAGTAGATTATGCTACTAGATACCCTGAGGCAGAGGCACTGTCCTCCATCAAGGCAAAGAAGGTGGCAAATGCTTTGTTAGAGATTTTCAGGAGGGTAGGTTTCCCAAGAGAAATACTGACTGACAGATATGCCAATTTCATGTCAGGCCTGCTGGCTTGCCTGTGGGAGAACTGTGGAGTGAAGCACTTAGACTACCCCCTACCACCCCAGACTAATCTGTGGAGAGGTTAAACTCTACACTAAAGACTATGCTATGGGGGCATTTGCAGGCAAGTTTGAGAGAGTGGGACAAATATTTGCCCCATCTGCTGTTTGCATATGGAGAGGTACACCAGAAATCCATAGGTTGTTTTATCCTTTGAGTTGCTGTATGGGCATAGGGTGAGGGGGTCCTTGGATCTGATTCATGATGAGTGGGAAGGTGTGTGTAAATCCCACAAGGAGTCTGTTGTGGCATATGTCCTAAACATCACAAGGCTTAGGGAGTTCCCGAGCTTAATCCAGGAGAACTTGGCAGGAGCCCAACAGCAGAACAAGGTCTGGCATGACAGGAATGCTCGAGCCCAAGGGTATGCTATGGGACAGCAGGTTTTGGTGCTGATTCCTGTCAGACACAATAAGCTGCAGCTGACTTGGGAAGGGCCCTTCAAAGTGGTAGGGAAGGTCAGTGATGTTAACTACATGGTAGAACTGCTAGGCAAAAGGTAGGGGTACAAACTGTACCATGTTAACATGATGAAGCCTTACCATAATAGGGAGGACCTTGTGCTAAGTATTTGCAGTGGGTGCCAGGAAGAGTCTGAGGGGAATCTGGTGACTGATCTCAGTGAGGCTCGGACTGACACCTCAGTGGAAGGGGTCAGTAGTGCCAATGCAGATGGACTCTAAAGAGAAGGTATGGGTTAATGGGAAACAGACTTTGTGGGCCTTAAGGGCTTAGGTCTGCTTTTCTGATGATTCTTGAGTGAGCTATATGGATTTGCAGATGCGTGAGTTGACAAGGACTAAACAACTACTGTTATCAGATTGGTCACAATTGGGGTATGAGTACACTGCTTAGCCATAAAGTTAGAGGGTGGAATGCTAAGGCTGACCATAGTACTAAGTACTAATAGTTAAAGGGAAAAAGGAAGACTGCTATAGTAGACCTTGGTTCCCAGACAGGCTTTTATGTAGTCGCACATATGTGCTTTCATTATTCTGATATAGACCCAATATATCTATACCTTTCATTGTGGCTGGTCTTTTAGAAAATATTGTAACCCTTGGGAGTAACTGCATTTATTTGGTGACACTGTGGCTTCATGCTCCTGAAAATTTTGCCATTTGGCCAAACATTACCATTTGTATAAGTATTAACTTTATTGAGATTAATTGGATACCCTGGTAAGAGCCTTAAAGTAGCTGGCTGGTGGTAGTGAATCTACCTTATAGGCTGGGTGAAGGTGGTGTAGTGTATGTCTGTGCGAAAATCAAATCTCAGAGTGTGTGTATCAGCTACTTGAAACAGGGACACAGAGCAATGATTTCTGCTGAGAAATAGGTGAAGTCTTATTTGGGGCCTGGAGAGGAAAACCCAGCCCCAGGTCTGGAGTGTGCTCCCTGTATGTTTTTAAGTGAAATTATGCTTGGTACAGAGAGCTATATCTGAAAATGTTGTGTAAATTCATTTTTGGTCTAAGTGAACATTTCCCACCAGTGTCAGTGGTGAAGACTGAGGCTTCTTGATTACTAGCCTAGAGGAGGGATGTCATTGTACCTTATGGCCCTTGTTACTTAATGGATTCTAGTATTAAATGAGCAGCTTAGACAACATGTTTATTGAGTGCGAAGTCTGTATGCCTGAGTATGGAGACAACTATGACTAAAATATTAGCTTGTGTGGAAACAGACTTTGTGGGCCTTAAGGGCTTAGGTCTGCTTTTCTGATGATTCTTGAGTGAGCTATATGGATTTACAGATGCGTGAGTTGACAAGGACTAAACAACTACTGTTATCAGATTGGTCACAATTGGGGTATGAGTACACTGCTTAGCCATAAAGTTAGGGGGTGGAATGCTAAGGCTGACCATAGTACTAAGGGTTAAAGGAAGACTGCTATAGTAGACCTTGATGATTTATGGATAAAGCATTTAGTGTGATATTCTGAATTTGGCTAGATGGTATATAGTCTTAACAATAGTTAGCAAAAAGATAGAACTAGGGTATATTGTACAAAAGTAATGATAATTTCTTACAACTACTTTATAGGGTTATAACGCCTTGTACTATACAGTGTACTACCTTCTAATAATTAACAGGTCACTTGCACACATGGCAGAACAGTTGCTAGTCATCAGATGCTCTATTCAGTTTATACTACAGACTGAATACCACACAGTGAGACTGAAATGTTCATTCTATATAGTTAAAGTTTGAGGTCAGAAATGCTGGCAACTATTGCTAATCTTTAGGACAGAACTGTTAACTTTATAAGGCTAACTTGCAGAGTTGCTGATGTGTGTACAACTCAGGATAGTTGTGCATGGGGCACTGGTTACAATAGCTATAGCCTTTAAAAGCAGAGCAATTACTAAGCAGTAACAGTAAACATGACATCAGTCCACCTACCATTGCAATGCTCCCAAAACTATGCAGTCAATTAAACTGCAATATGTTAGGCACAGGGCATAATAACTATAAACTTTAAAAGCACACTGAACAGGACAGTACTGTAGCCACTAGAACAATAACACAGTCAATTAAATGGGAATGCTCTGCACATTAGTATGGTTACAGCAATAATTCAATTTCATGCAGTACTCAACTGGACACAAAGTAACAGCAGGAAAAATACAGTGTACCTCACACTGCAAATGTAGAATAGGAGAGTTTGCCAAGAATAATGAATAGTGGAGATTTGTATTTTGGCTACAACTAGTGCTGAACAGTGGCAATCTGCCTGTTGGCTACAACTTGGCTACTACCAATGCTTGTCTCCTCATTGCTACAGACAGATAGGAATCAACACCTTCTTGCTCCTTTCCTCACCAGGAGAAACAGTTATGCTAATATGAGACTGGTTCCTAAGAAGTAGGGCACAGGTTCTTTCACGATCATCAGTCTCATAGCAAATCCTGCAAGAGTCTATAGGTTTGTTGCAGCCTTTTCTTGGTAGATGGCTTTTCATATATCACTAACAATACTATTGCCAGGACCTTTAGTAGTAAAAGATGCAACTGACCATTATCTTCTTCATCAATAAAATCATTGATGAGACAGCAGTAAATCAGTCTTCAGTGAAACAATGCTTTTTGTTTTAATCAAAACAACTGATTTGACTTGCTGTCTGCTTCAAATCATGGAGAAATGCTAGCAGAGGAAGACACAACTGAGTTCACAGCCCCCAAATTCCCTGTGGATTGCCTCAATGCAGCAGTGATGGCTTATCTCACCAAAAACAACAGATGGTCGGGCTTTGGCTGTCACAGATCTTACATGACTATGTTGCTCTTCTTTAACATTCTGTTTTTTTTTTCTTTCTAGGGTGAACTTAGCTGATATGGAATAGGACCTTATCCCCTTTATTGCCCACACATGACCAGCAGGTGTTGGCTGGTTCTTCATCTCAGGTCTTCTTTTAAATGGGTAGGTCATTTTTATCAATGGCTTAGAAGTTTGTATAGGCTTAGCTGTAGCCTTCATTGTTACCACCGCTGTTTATTGTGGGATGTATATCTGTTGAACATTTTATTAGCCTTAGTACATTTCCACATTTCTAAAAATCAAGATAAACTTTTAGGTCTTATAATAAAGAAGTTCAGTTTGAGGTCAAGCTATGACAATGAATAAGAATATGAAGATATGATGATTGGTTAATCTGTTAAACTGTTATCAGTGATGTAATAAACAGTCAAAAAGAAATAAATATTCCATTAATTCTTTGTTTTGCAGATCATATGAAGAAGTCTCTCTTTATTCTGCAAATGTATGTTTTAGCCTGCATGACAAAACCTTTTAACTTTCCTCTTTGTCAGTGAGTTGGTACTTTTTTATGCTTGTGTGTGTGTGTGTGTGTGTGTGAGAGAGATTTCTAACTGATCTGGACCTGTGAGTTTCCATCTTACATTTTTATGAGATACAACACATATGGTCAAGATGTCACATCTTCAGTGACCATCATCTAGAGCCAATGTTCTCCCTGTTCAGTGGATAGCTCTGCCACAGTTGTTCTTTCTTACCATACACATGCATGTGTACTCATACCTAAGGTGAATTTAGAAGGCCCAGTGCACTTACTGCATGTTTTAGGTTCATAGGAAGTTACTAAGATATTGGCCCTAGGGCCTTTATATGCCTAGCCATGTTATATGCTTGTTCTCTTATTGACCAAGTTGAATGGTCTATATTTGCAGCATGAGTCTATAATCAGCACCAACTTTCCTTATCCAAAAGGGACATAGGTGACACCCCTGGGGTAAATTTACTGTCTGCCATCCAGTTGTCTAGGTTACACTTAAATAGGGTTATTGAGGAGCTCTGTTTTACATGAATTGGGAGTTTGTTCTAGAGGGCAGGCAATCTCTGGGTGACAATTCTGTCTCTCCAGCACTTCCTGTTAATGGTACAGGCAAGGTAAAGATCCCTAGACTGAGTGAATCTTGTCCCATTTGACTTGCAGATGTGCAGCATTTCCATTAGGGCAGGGTCTGAGACTGCTCTGTAGGCCAGGCACAAGTTATCTCTCAGCAGCCTTTAAGATAGAGAGTACAGTGACAGGATCTTCAGTCTATCCATGTAGGTCATGTGTTGAAGGCCCTGAATTTTCTTGTTGAGAAATCTCTCAGGTCTCTTCAGCTGCTGCATGTGTCCAGTGAGGTACATACAGCAGGGAGCATTGTACTCTATTTGTGGTCTGATGATGGATGAATACAGGGGAGTTATAACATCCTTAGCTCTGGATGCAATGCCCTTACTTATGAAATGTGCAACATACAAGGCTTTTCTTACCACTGTGGACACATGGTGATCAAAGTTAAGGGTGCTATCAACTTGTGTTCCCAAATCTCTCACCACTGGGATTGAGATAAGGGTGGGTACTGTTAATATTGTAATTTGCAGGGACTTCATATTTGCCAAAAGGGATGATAACTCATTTGTCTGCATTTAGTTTGTCTGTGGCATGGGCACCAGTCATTTGTCTGTGTAAGCCCTTTTTGAAGTATGTCAACATCATTGGGGAACTCAGTGATTGCACCCAGTTTGCAGTCATTGGTGAACTTGGTGAGCCACAGGCCATCTATTTTCACCTGGACTTATGAGAAATAGATTCCAAATAGTAGTGGACCCAGCACAGATCCTTGTGGTACACCACTGGTAACTGGTCTGCTGGTAGAGGTGGAATCCTCAACTTTGACTATATGAGTTCTGGTGGTGAGCCACTTGAGTTAATTCTCATCTGAGTGAGTTTCTCAATGCTGTCTGACTGGGGGATCGTGTCAAAAGCCTTGGCTAAGTCAAGATAGGCTGTATGTGCTGTTTTGCCTTTATCCAGGGCTTTGGTGGCATTCTTGAAGAAGTCCACCAAGTTTAATAAGCATGAGCTACCCTTAACAAAGCCAAACTGGGTCAGATCAAGCGTCTGAAGGTCACGTATGTCTTTATTAATAAGGTTCATAATGATTCTCTGCATGGCCTTGCAGATAAGGCTGGTTAGGCTTATGGGTCTATAGTTCCTAGGGTCAGCTGATGGACCCCTTTTGTGCAAGGGAATTACTGTTGTTATGTACCACTCTGCTGGGACAAAGCCAGTACTTAGACAGTCGTTGAAGAGAGTGCCAAGTTGTTCCACTAGGTCCTGTTTTAGACCATTTTATAGGAATGTAGGAGGAAACTGGAACACCCAGAGAAACCCAAATGAACACAGAGACAATATACAGACTTCACACAGGATGCACCCCAGCCAAAAATCAAGAGTACATCCTGCTGTAAAGCAACAATGCTACCTTTAGTGTCACTGTGCTAGCCTATACATTGAAACAACCTTATCAAATGTTATAACAGCTACTTAGCCATACTCACTGAGTACTGCAGCCTTAGACAGCAGTATACTTGAAACTAGGGACAATTAGAGTATCTTTTTAAACCACAATTTATCATTTGCAAAGCACGACAATATGATCTCCTCTGGAACCCATCATTTGCTAGAGCAAAACTATTTCCTAACTAGTGGTGACAGAATTAAAATAGCCTTAACAAACCAAAGCAGATCTGGGCATATTGCTTATTTGATTTAATCACCCTGATTAAAGGCCATAATTGCCATTATCTCATAAACATTTACAATACTATAAAGAATTTTGTTACTATTACTCCATTCAGGATGCATCATTGTTCAAGTCTCTCTCGCATTCCTTGGTTGGAGTCTGAAACTCAGTTGCAAACTGTCCAATGAATGTGCATCCACAAATTCCTGTGCATCTTAACTACTCTTGTGCAGTGGTCTACACCTAACAGACCCCCTTGAGATCTTCTGGCACTGAACTTGTGGAAATAATAAGATACCAAATTAAACAATGGCATGCTCTTTCTGCTCATTCCCTCCCTCACTTCATCATGCAGTTGATTGCCAACCATCCTCCTCTTTGAAGGAAACATTTAGGGATCCCTGGAACAAAAGTAGGAAGTGTAGGTGCAAAACAAACTAAAATGACTACTTATATATATTCTCTCTTTAATCTGGCTTCCTTGCTATCTGTAGGCACCCCAGTTTCCTTGCCATGCCAGCAAAGGCACTGTACCCCTCATATCACTCCATATGTATTGCCTTCATTATTCTCCTTAATCACAGCTACTACACCACCACCATCCTCAATTCACCTATCAGGTAACTTTTCTGCTTCACTTCCCCCTCTCCTGACACCACTTCAACTACTTCTTCCTCACTTTTGACAGACTATAAATTAATTAATCAGCAACTGTCTTACTGTCTCATGCTACACATTAGCTTGATTGTGTCTATATGTGAAGAGATTGATGTAAATCAATCACATTACTCGGCTTCATGTATATGTCTAACCTGGTTAAACTCTGTTTTCTACTAACACAAACATGCACCCTTCCTTGTCCATGTGACACATAATTGCACCATGCATGATATTTCCTGATTGTTGTTACTTTTATAGAATATCTTATACTCGGTGAGTTACTGTCTTTGCAGAACTGTGTAATACTTGCAACAGAGCAAAACAAATGTCTCACATATTTTCTTCATTACCTGTTATAATACATCTCAACCTCTTAGTGCAAGAAATCTGGACAAAATCCAACAAAATGGGGGGACAAATGTCCCAAAATAGGGACATATTTTAAATATTGGTCTTATTAGCTTACAAATTTCATAGATTAACAGGTTTTGTTTTAACATACATTTTCTGAAGGATTTGAAGTCTAAAACTCAAATATATGCCATTATTTAGTGACTTCAGCCCTCAGATCATCTCAGTGATTTGCCAGAAAACCACAAATTTTATGAGGAACAAACCAAAAATATTATCCGAAAATCTGTACAGTTGAGAGGTATGCCTGTTATTATGCAGGAGTAGAGATGGAGTCTTCTCCCTAGTCATTGCCTGGAAAAGTGGTTTACCAGGTAGGACATTACTGATCAACAAATGAAAATAACCAAGCACATGGAAAATTAGTTGTTGTCTGGAGGTTGGTATAATGGGGGTGAGGGGGGGGGGTTTGGTGTAAAGCTTAAGTGTTTACCTCATAGCCACAAGGTACAGGGATTAATTCTCATGTTTAAAGGGAAATTGGTTAAGTTTAAGATGGCCCACAAGGGCAGCTAGCCTAGCACTTACCAATGAACCTATGACTCGTAAGAAATAGGATCTTCAGAAGTAAGCTAACAGCATACTTTTCATAGCTGACATTAGACATTATCTAAGCTGCTCAAAATCCTAGGGAGCAGTTCCCTTACCTGGCATAGTTATGATGCAGTGGAGGTTCTTAATCTCACACGAAAGACTCTTACATTGTGAAAAAAAATACATATTTAATGATACTAGTTAATGTTGTTTGTCTTTTGGCTTTTTCCCGGTTAGGGGTCGCCACAGCAGAACTCCGGTCCGCTAATGATTGGCAGTAGATTTTCACGAACGCCGAGGTGCCAGCTCGATGTCCAACCTTCAACGAAGGCACGCCCATTTACCCATGCCTTTCGAACACCACCCAACCGCAGAGAGGACATGCACACTCCACACAGAAGGCACTCCCTGCACTCCAGCCGAGAATCAAATGGGAGAACCTCTTGTTGTGAGACAACAATGCTACCACTGCACCACTGCTGATTATACTAATCATATTAGTTAATGAAACACATTTAATACATCTCTTTATGTCTTCTAGTTTTGTTTCTCCCTCAAACCACTTAATATCAGATCTGGACTGAGTTAGTTTGTGATACTTGGGCTTCCTATCAGAAGTGCAGGAACCAACTATTCAAGTTACAGTACTTTGGGGAAAAATGTGCCCCTGGATTCTCTAAAGCTTACATGGCATGCAAGATTGGTGCAGGAGCTCCAGCGGGCAATATGTCTGCCATGTGATCCAGGAACAGCCTGCAGGGGCGTGCTGAGTGCTTCTGCACTAATCCTGCATGGACTAAGCCCTTGTATGCAAATCACCCCATTTGCAGTAGAAATCTATGCAAATTAGGTGATTTTGCAATCCAGGAAGCTTGCAACCATCCATGCAGGACTAGTTCTATTTGCAGAAATGTACTCCGTTAGTAACCGAGTACATTTCTGCAAAATCCAAAACAGAGCTGTGACAGCTCCAAATAAAGGCTGCATATCATGTAGTAAGCATGCCAATTGCCAAGTATAAGGCCATTGGCATTACAAACAGTAAAATAAATAAAAAAAAAAAATCAACTTTTATTTATTTTTTAGCCAATCTCGGCTGTTTAAGCGTAGGACAGCAGCTTGCAAACGCGATCGGGGGTGGGGGGGATAACAAAATGAACCTAAATTAAGCATTCTAACTAAAATCAGTATGGCAAAAGACAACATGGCCAAGTGAGTAGTGGTTGCTAAGAGGGAGGTTCAGTGTGAGACATGTAACTATGCATTAGCAGGCAATCCTATGCAAATGAGGGGAAGGATAGTGAATCCCAGTATTCCCCAGCATGAGAGTCAGGTCCCAACAGTGTAAGAGTAGGAATAGCTTGGTGCAAGCCTAGGATTTAGGTGACATCATGGGTGTGTGTGTCAGGCATACTGTAAGCGGACTGGAGCCCTGTGGCTCGGGTTTGCTCCTAGATTAGCACAGCTAAGCTAGGGGGTGTGTCTAAACCTACCTAGCACTCTTTACAATGCCTAAGAGGTGTGAGCGCTACGCCCCAGGTTTTAAAGGCAGAAAACAAAAGTTAAACCAAGAAATAGCAGCACTGTGCACATTTGAGCACTCTGTTTATGCGGTGCGCCCCCAGACTTAAATAGGAAGGCAATGGGAAGGGAAAACAGCAGTAGGAAGCTAATCAAGGAGAACTAGCATAGCTGCCAGGTGAAATGCATCAGAATCAGCCAATTACACAGGCAGCAGACTAGCCCACCCCAGAACACTACTGTAAACTATGCAAACACCTTCCCCTCTGGTTTTTCCCATACTCTACACCATTGGTGTAAACAAGCGGGGAACTTTTAACACTCACAACAGCAAAATGATAGGGGCTGCAATAGCTACCATACAAGAACGTGGAAGAGGCTGAGGATGTGAATGCTGTTGACCAACCCACAGTGAGGAGACGGAGAAGAGTGTACAGACCCAGGGTAACCTACCAGGGACTACATGAGCTGGAGATAATGGAGTGCTATAGGGTCAACATGGACCTCTTACAGCAAATTGCTGAACTGTGCCAGTCACGCCTCACACACAGAACTAACACAGGGGAACCCATCCCAGTTGATACCAAGGTATGTGTAGGCCTAAGAATACTAGCTACAGGTATCTTCCAAAGGCCAACTGGGGATATGATGTGGATCTCACAAGCATCAGTATCCAGGGTACTCCACCAGTTCCTGGATGCTATGTCAGCACATGTCGGTGAGCACGTATATTTCCCCAACACCAGTGAGGCGTTGTCCAGCAATATGCAACTGTTCCACCAAATAGCAGAATACCTCCAGGTAGTGGGTGCTATAGACTGCATGCACATATGCATCAAATCACCACCCGGTGAGCGGGGTAGGGTCTACATCAACCAATAGGGCTTCCCCTCCATCAACTGCCAGGTCGTGTACGATGCCCAGGGCATAATAATGAATGTGTGTGCTGGCTGCCCTGGAAGCTATCATGATTCCCACATCTGACATCTGATGCAGCTGTACCAGAGATTTGCCAATGGAGACATCCCTGACAGTCACCTAGTACAGGATGCTGGATATACACTGGAGCTGTGGCTGATGACACCCATCAGAAATGCACACACCCGAAGAAGCACTCCATAATGAGTTACACACACAGACCAGAATTATAGTAGAGTGTGTGTCTGGGATGCTCAATTCATGGTTCCGGTACCTGGACACATCTGGTGGAGTACTCTCCAGCTACATGTACCGAAATTGTCCTCATATGTGCCATTCTACACAATATGAACCTGTAGAAACAGCTGCAGCAGGATCAGCATGGGGCAGGGCCACACAGCCCCCCACCATTGTCAAGGCCTGCACAGGCACAGAGTGACTCAGAGGAGGAACAACCTGAGCCTGCCCTAGTAGGCAGAAGGAGGCATGCCCAGTATGCCCTGGCCTTGGCAAAGAGGCAACGCATAGCACATACACTGACACAGGAGGGACCCAGGAGGGACCCAGGGAATGACAACTCTCTCCAACTCTCACATACAGTAAAAGGGATGCTAAACATTACACTACCTGTGCTCATCCATGTGTAGGGAGTGTACTATGTGTATCTGACATAGGCAGCCCTGCAGCACTACCCTCAATACTGGGACACCCACAAGGTAAGTGACTCACACATGCCAGTCACGGGGGTTCACATACCAAACAATAGTCACAGCCAGCAGGACAGGTGTAGACAAACACAAACAAAGGCTGTGCTATGGCCTCTGAATGATGCTTATGTGTAACCTCCCCCCCAGGTCTACACAGACAGATGACAACAGATCAGGCAGTGGGATGTCAGTTCTGAAGGGTAGGAAGTCTGAAACTAATATGTTGGTAAATAAAAGCAAAGATCTGCAGTACACTGGTATGCCTCTAGGCAGCATGATAGGTAAGACTACAGAATGAAATGGAGTACCTGACATACCAGTACTGTCATAGCAAATGGGTACAAGTGTCAGGTGTGTCTCCCCATCCTACATAGACATGTAGTAACAGGCAGGTGTGCCCCCCCCAACCCTGTGTAGTCATGAAGAAATAGTCAGGTGTGCCCCCCCATCCTATGTAGAAATGTAGTAACAGTCAAGTGTGCCCCACCCCATCATACGTAGAAACGTAGTAACAGTCAGGTGCACCCCCCAAAGCCTGTGTAGAAATGTAGAAATAGTCAGATGTGCCCCACCCCATCCTACGTAGAAATGCAGTAACAGTCAGGTGTGCACCCCCAATCCTGTGAAGAAATGTAGAAATAGGCACGTGTGCCCCCCATCCCATGTAGAAATGTAGTAACAGTCAATGCCATGTGATTGACGGACACCCTGCTGAAACGGTATGCTACCTGAAGTGTACAGCACATAGGTCAACACTGCAATACAGACTACCTGGACTTGATCCACACATTCAATACAGATGGGCACAATGGGCACACACACACTTAGAGAAATGAAGGTAAAGTCAGTCAACAACAAACTGAAAGATCATACTGGGCATGCTCACACACTTAAACACATGAAGGCCCTGTCTGCAAACACCAGTGGACCAGACATAACTGGTAGTCACAGATGTTAGTGCAGACACTCCTCAGTATGCACCACATATGCACCACACATGCTTTGCACACACAGTGGACAGGAATACAGACATATATCTAAGGAAATACACTATAATAAGCCAAAGGTAGACATACATAGATGTGTGGAAGAGGGTGACTGTGACAAGGAGCCAGCCAGGCCTGTCCCACCCAGCACTCAGCCAAAGGGCCACACCACATGAGGTTCAGATGTCATTCACTGTAGATACTAGCCACCCGAATCTGTCAGCAGTACTGACTATGTGATGCACATGTTAGCTGTGCAACATGACTATATAAGGAAGGTGTCATCTAGCATTTGTATACATGTACCTCATGAAATATGACCCTGTGCATGCCTGCATGTAGTGTGTCAACCTCTAGATGAATGGGCTATGGCCCATGCACACACACTGCCCTCCCCATAGTCCTACTATGACAAGCCTGCTGAGGTCATCCACTGTGAAATAAACCTTTGGGAGAGTTGAAACCCAGTAATCCCCGTGGCACATCCCATAACTGCATACTGCTGTAGTGTGATAAACTAGTTAGGTAGGAGTTCTAATCCCAGACTTGGCAAGTGTTTTTGTGTGTGTGTGTGTGTGTGTGTGTGTGTCTGTCTGTATAGAGAGCAATGCTTTTTAGGGTAGTCACACTCCCTACAATTGAAATGCACTACTTTGGTAAGGCTGCTGATGTCATCCACCCAGAAATACACTTCTGTGAAGGTTGTAGCCCAGTAATCTCCATAGCGCATCCTGTAACTGTATATTGCTGTAGTGTGATACATTAGGTAGGTGTTCTAATTCCAGACCTGGCAAGTTTGTGTTTGTGTGTGTCTGTGTAGAGAGCAATGCTTTTTAGGGTAGTCACACTCCCTACAATTCAAATGCTCAACTTTGGCAAGGCTACTGATGTCATCCATCTATAAATACACCTCTGTGAAGGTTATAGCCTAGTAATCTCCATAGCATGTCCTATAAATGTGTACTGCTGTAGTGTAATAAATTAGTTATGTAGGTGTTCTCATCCCAGACTTGACAAGTGTGTGTGTCTGTCTGGGTAGAGAGCAATGCTTTTTAGGGTAGTCACACTCCCTAACATTCAAATGCTCAACTTTGGCAAGGCTGCTGATGTCATCCAGCTAGAAGTACACCTCTGTGAAGGCTGTAGCCCAGTAATCAATGTAGTGCATGCTATAACTGTGTACTGCTGTAGTGTGATATAGAACTCTGGTGGGGTTCTGTTCCCACCCATGGCAGTTCTGGATGTTTTGCATATGTTTCAATGTCTGTGTGGAGAGCAATGCATTTTAAGCTAGTCACACTCACTACATTTCAAATGCCCTACTTTGGCAATCCAGCTGATGTCATTCATTGTGAAATACACTTTTGGGGAAGGAGTTCTCCAATAATTCCCGTTGTGTGTCATATAACAGCTCCATACTGTAGTGTGATATAGACCTCTGCTAGGGGTTCTGTACCCACGCATGTTGGTTGTGGATATTTTGTGTGCATTGCAATGTCTGTCTAGGGAGCAATGCACTTTAGGCTAGTCACACTCACTACATTTCAAATGCCCTACTTTGGCAATCCTGTTGATGTCATTCATCCTGAAATACACCTTTGGAGAAGGAGATCTACAGTAATCCCTGTGGTGCGTTATATAACAGCTCCATGCTGTAGTGTGATATAGACCTCTGTTAGGGGTTCTATACCCACACGTCAGTTGTGGATGTTTTGTGTGTGTGTGTCACTGTCTGTGTAAGAAGCAATGCATTTTAGTCGAGCCACACTCACTACAATTCGAATGTCCTACTTTGGCAATCATGCTGATGTCATCCAATGTGATATATACCTTTGGGAAAGGAGTAATCTCCATGGTGCGTACTATAACTGCATAGTGCTGTAGTGTAATAAACTAGTTAGGTAGGGGTTCTACTCCCAGCCATGACAGGTGTGTGTGTAACTTGTATTCTGTGTGAAGGTGGGTATGAGTGTGTGACACCTGGGCCCAATGTGGAGTGGGTTTTGTAAATTTCTTATATGGTGGCCCTAGTATATATCACAATGTCCACCATACAGGGATAACAGATGTGAAATAGCAGAGAGACTGGGGTGCAAATCCATACTCATACATGTGACAACAAGGCCAGGCAACCCCAGTATTACCCAGAGCACACTCTCAACCCATGTCTCATGTACACATGCCTTGGCAACAGCCAATATGTGGGTAGTACACTGCATATTGGCCACTGATAGTAACTATGGTGTGATTGCAGTGGGCTACAGAGGGCATGGCACCCTGTCCATCTGTCGAATAGGCATGTACATGCAGACAGTGCCCCTTCCCCATGTGCTCCACTGGACACCTGCAACACATGTGGTGCCATCACGTGACCCACAAAGGACATACCATGCCTGAAAACATGCCCTGTATGGACAGATGCCACTTACACCAGGGAATGATTTTAGCATGCTATCAATGTAGGTGCAGGGTAAACTCGCTGTCAATTACCAGTTCCCACCACACGTGGCCAAGACTGGCACATCTGATAATAATCTGTGTACACAACATGGGCCAGACACCCCAGTTACAGTTCCACATGTCACTGTATATGCACGTGGGAGGTGTGCATATCAGGAACGCATACATGGCAAGTGATGCAAAGCATTGGCTACACACAATAGTCACCCAAGTGACTGGATGGGGGATACAATACCCATCTGTGTGGGCAAATGCAGAAACTACAGCCCTGAGCCACAATGCAGACCAATGTCATGTGGCCTAATGCTAAGGTATACCCATCACCTAGCCTTGTATAGCCATCTGGCACAGTCAACCACCATACACCCGTGCAGAAATGCACCCATACATGTCAGTACTGGCACCCTGTGTGTTTGTGTGTGTGTTATATGATGCGTATGATCACATCCACACTCACTACAACCCCCACTAGCATACTGAAGCATGCTCTCTGATGTCAGACACCTCCCCATACCCTTTGCACATATAACCTCTGTATGACCTGAGTAGTGCATGTGATACCTGCACAGTAATGTGTTGTGGCAATCTCACTAGTGATGAGTTATAATCCTGGCCCTGCCAAGTGTGTCAATGTGTGTGCATCCCTGTGAGAGTGTGGCTGTGTTGACGCTGGCACCTGTTCATGCGGACAGGCATGTGTACTTCACCTACCATATAGCTACCATATCCCTGTTGCAAATGTCACTCACCATCACACACATGTTCTGAGGGCTCCATAGCAGGTAACCTATGTGGTGCATCGAATAACTGCATAGAACTGTGATAGCACTACATAGTCATCAGGGGGTTGATACCCTGTGCTAGTAGGCGTGTGACACAAACATGCTTAAGTTTGACTTTCCCACCCCTCCCTGACTTGTCTTTGCCTCTGTCTGCCTCTCTCACTCCCTCACTGGTGGATGTGGAGATCTACACCTGCTTTGCTTAGGCAGCAGCATGTGTATTTTAGGCAATGCTCATGACCAGTTGATGGGCTCTGCATGAATTGCAGCCTTCCCCTAGTTGATTGCATGTGGAACAGCTGTGGTAACATTCCCATAGCCAATTGCATGAAAACACACTCCAGCATCTAGGAGCATCATGTTGGTGTTGAGCCTTTTCATTCACTGTGAGCAGGAACTCGATCTGTTGTTTGGCAAACAGCACCTCAGCTAGATTGGGGATTTACCTCTGACAACATACACTGTGGAAACAGGCCAACACACACAGGAGGGGGATGTGCCTGACCTGACTACAGACTGTAAGTGCTGCTATACTGCATTCGGAGTAATGTTGGTTTAACAGGGTGTGTGCGGATATGGCTGTCCT
Organism: Protopterus annectens; assembly: GCF_019279795.1. Lineage (NCBI taxonomy): Eukaryota > Metazoa > Chordata > Ceratodontiformes > Protopteridae > Protopterus > Protopterus annectens. The sequence goes on along the minus strand of NC_056730.1, from coordinate 283,940,980 downwards.
ACATGTATTGATACCTGCCAGGTCAGTTCTATGTTTATGAGGACTCTCCATCTGTAGGGTCATCTGCAGACTGGGTAGTGTGTGTTGCCTTTGGTTTCATATGTTACCCACAGAGCATATATCTGTGAACTGTAGAAGGTAGTGTGAGGATTGCAGTCTGTAGATGGTAAAAGCCGTGACAGTTACTGACTTCATATCCCTCATAGGACATATGATGCGACAAACCCTGTTACAACAGTAAATGCATGATGTTATCACAGCAACATGTCAATATTGGCCCTGTGTATGTGCTTCCAGCCACAACTCTGTCAATCTCTGTACATATCTCATGCATTAAGAGGTGCATATGTGCTGTACACCATTAGTGTCATCATATCTGATAACAAGCCAGTGGGATATGACTGCTACATGTTATTTACAGTAGGGGTTATATTTGATGACATAACCTGGACATTCTGTGGTTGTTTGTACACTACTGATGTCTGTGTACTTATGGTGAATGTCGACAGTGTGTGTAATGTTAATATGTACCTTGGCCTGTGTACAGACTGTGGTAGATGTCATCATTCTAGGTCCCGTCCTATCTGATGTTACATGCTGCTCCACTGTATGTTACCGTATTGGCTTACATGCTTGTAGGGCTATACACACACATGTCCCATACCACGGACAGGCATCAGGCCACACTGGTTTAGCAGCCCAGTATATGTAGGGTTAGTGTGTGAGTGGCACATATGAGGATGGTGTTGGACAGATAGTCCATATACTGTAATATTATACTAGCTTACCATATGCAGCTGTGGCTGTGTTCACATTGGTTGTGGTTATGCACTTTCACACAGGTGTATCTTACCCTGTGCTGTGACATGCCTGCAGAACCTGCTATATATGCAGGAACATGTGCATTCCACCATAGGAGATGTAGGCCAGTGTTGAGCCAGTCTGCCTGCAGCCTGCACAGTGCTTTTTTACATTCCGAGCAGCTTAGTGTACTTACCCAGTGAGATGTCATGTCCAGACACTTGCCAGATGTACTGCTGCCAGGCCTCCCTTAACAGTCGTGTATGTCAGACAGAGCTTTGGGATGCTATACACATGTATGTCAATATCTAGTGGGTAGTATGTGGCCATGGCACCTCTGTACCAGCAGTTATGTGTCAGGACAGACAGGGGTGTGTGAATGCATACCAGTCATTATGTGTTATACCCATCTACATGGCTGATAACATCCATATTGTCAGGCTTGGTCCACATGTTCTGCACTAAGGGGTTCTGTGTATACCTCTGGACTGTACAGAGTGTGTCAGAATGTCCACACCTATTGGCCAATATCTCTGCTGTAGTCCACAGGAGCATTACGTACTTGCAGCGGTACTGTACTATGACGTCCTTAGGATGTCTGTCAGTAGCCAATGGCACACATGTGAAAAGCAGATGTGACCTCCCACACACACCATGTCTGTGAAGACAATCCCTATTACAGTAGCAATAGTCTACTAATATACTCGACATCCCCTTACACTACGAAGTTGGGACTATAGGGGGTGAGGTAGGGCTACACCCCATGTTCAGGAGATATGGTGACTATATATGTACATATGATTATCCAGATATCAATATAGATAATTATACATGTGCATCTTGACATATATAGATGGGTGTGTATATGTACATGGATATGCATATACACACCCAGATATATACATATACAGAGCATTATATGTCTACACATATACAGATAGTGATATATATATGCACATATATGTATACCACACTGTGATTCCTGCCAGCAATCCACTGTTGTTGTATCCCCCTCACATATGGTGGGGCTGGGGCCATATATGTGTGGGCTTCACCAACACAATACATGTGTGCCCATATGCACTCCAGAGGCCAGTGTATGTAACAGTGGTATATGGCCCTGAATTATTGAGTCTAGGGGGGATGCACCATACATAACCTAGGCTGTTACAAAATGTGGGGGTATCAGGGGTGAGCTGCCTTAAGGTATCTGGATGTACAGTACTATACATTTCACCTATCTTGACATTACTTACATAAAGTGGGTTACTGCAGGCCTACTGCCTCCTGACATACAGACTGTTCTGTTTGCCAGTGTGCATGTGATGGTGTCAGTTATGCCTTGTTATGTAGCAGTTGGATCCCATTTGGTCAACTGAAGTCTTTACCACCTAGTGATTGTGTACAGAGTGTAGATAGAGGCTGCTGGACTATACATCTGCATCACTTACTGTTGATTGTGTGGTATCCTGTGGCCCAGTCTGTCTTCACTATTGTATGATTTGGAGGGCTTGGCCAGGACAGCAACAGTTGTGGACCCTTCCCGACTACTGTATTAGTATAACTGTTTCACAGTTGCATTACTCTGTTGATATGGGTGTCAGTGTTTGAACAGCTATGTGACATGGCATATACATGTGTAATAGTACACAAATAAAGGTATTCCATTTCTGCAAACCTGTGTGTGGTGTTTTATCCTATCGGGACTCTGTGAGTATATGTTGCAGGCACCAAATGTCATTTCTATGGGTGGCTCATCCAGTGTCCAGTTGTTAGGGTGTTAACTGTAGGCATAGTGGCTGTTCCATATCATGTGCACCTACTACATAAGTATCTTACTGCACATATCTCTGCGAGTGTATGTGTAGTCACAGGGATATATATATATATATATATATATATATATATATATATATATATATATATAATGTGTATATCTGTATCTGGAAATTGGGCTACTGTTGGCCGAAGGAGGAGAAGAGGTGGAAGGCATGGCTGAAGGCAGGTAAAGGCTAGGACTGTGACAGTGAGGGTCGGAAGTTTGAATGTTGACAGTATGACTGGTATAGGGAGAGAGCTAGCTGATATGATGGACTGAAGGAAGGTTGGTATATTGTGTGTGCAAGAGACCAGATGGAAGGGGAGCAAGGCTAGGTGTATCTGAGGCGGGTTCAAATAGTTTTTTCATGGTGTGGATGGGAGGAGAAATGGCGTACGCATTATCCTGAAGGAACAGTATGCTAAGAGTGTTTTGGAGGTGAAAAGAGTGTCGGATAAAGTGATGTTTATAAAGCTGGAAATTGATGGTGTAATGATGAATGTTGTTAGCGCATAAGCTTCACAAGTTGAGTGTGCGATGGATGAGAAAGAAAAATTTTGGAGTGAGTTGGATGAAGTGGTGATGAATGTACCCAAGGGTGAGAGACTGGTGATTGGAGCAGATTTCAATGGGCATGTTGGTGAAGGGAACAGAGGGGATGAGGAAGTGATGGGTAGGTATGGTGTTAAGCAAAGGAATGCAGAAGATCAGAAGGTAGTGGATTTTGTGAAAAGGATGGACATGGCTGTGTTGAATACGTATTTTCACAAGAGGGAGGAGCATAGGGTGACATACAAGAGTGGGGGAAGATGCACACAGGTGGATTATATCTTATGTAGAAGGGTCAGTCTGAGAGATTGGAGACTGTAAAGTGGTGGCCGGGGAAAGTGTAGTTAGGCAGCATAGGATGGTGGTTTGTAGAATGACACTGGTGATCAAGAAGAGGAGGATGAGTGTGAGGGCAGCACCAAGGAACAAATGGTGGAAACTGAAAAGTGGTAATTGTGAGGTGATGTTCAGGGAAGAGTTAAGACAGGCACCGAGTGGCAGTGAAGAGTTACCGAATAGCTGGGTAACTACAGCAGAGTTACTTAAGAGAGATGGCTAGAAAGGTGCTTGGTGTGACATCTGGAAAGAGGAAGGAGGACAAGGAGACCTGGTGGTGGAATGAAGAAGTACAGGAGAGTATACAGAGAAAGAGGTTGGTGAAGAAGAAGTGGGATTGTCAGAGAGATGAAGAAAGTAGACAAGAGTATAAGGAGATGAGGTGCATGGCAAAGAGAGAGGTGGTGAAGGATAAGGATAAGGCGTATGACAAGTTGTATAAAAGGTTGGACACTAAGGAGGGAGAAAAGGACCTGTACTGATTGGCTAGACAGAGGGACCGAGCTAGTAAAGATGTGCAGCAGGTAAGGGTGATAAAGGATAATGAGGGAAACGTACTCACAAGCGAGGAAAGTGTGTTGAGCAGATGGAAAGAGTACTTCGTGGGGCTGATGAATGAAGAGAATGAGAGGGAGAGAAGGTTGGATGATGTGCGGATAGTGAATCATGAAGTGCAATGGATTATCAAGGAGGAAGTAAGGATAGCTATGAAGAGGATAAAGAACAGAAAGGCTGTTGGTCCAGATGACATACCCGTGGAAGCATGGAGGTGTTTAGGTGAAATAGCAGTGGAGTTTTTAAATAGATTGCTTAATGAAATCTTGGAAAGTGAGAGGATGCCTGAGGAATGGAGAGAAAGTGTTTTGGTACCGATTTTTAAGAATAAGGGTGATGTGCAGAGCTGTAGTAACTACAGAGGGATTAAAATGATCAGTCACAGCATGAAGTTTTGGGAAAGAGTAGTGGAAGCTAGGTTAAGAAGCAGTATGGTTTCATGCCAGGAAAAAGCACTACAGATGCAATGTTTGCTTTGAGTGTATTGATGGAGAAGTACAGAGAATGTCAGAAGGAGTTGCATTGTGTCTTTGTGGATTTAGAGAAAGCATATGACAGGGTGCCTAGGGAAGAGTTTTGGTATTGTATGAGGAAGTCAGGAGTGTCAGAGAAGTATGTAAGAGTGGTACAGGATATGTATGAGGGTAGTATGACAGTGGTGAGGTCTGCGGTGGGAGTGATGGATGCATTTAAGGTGGAGGTGGGATTACATCAAGGTTCAGCTCTGAGCCCTTTCTTATTTGTAATGGTGATGGATAGGTTGACAGACGAGATCAGACAGGAGTCCCCGTGGACTATGACGTTTGCAGATGAAATTGTGATCTTTAGTGAGAGTAGGGAACAGGTGGTGGAGACCCTGGAGAGGTGGAGATATGCTCTAGAGAGAAGAGGAATGAAGGTCAGCAGGACTAAGACAGAATATATGTGTGTGAATGAGAGGGGGGATAGAGGAATGGTGAGGATGCAGGGAGTAGAGGTGGCGAAGGTGGGTTTAAATACTTGGGATCAACTGCTCAGAGTAATGGTGAGTGTGGAAGAGAGGTGACGAAGAGAGTACAGGCAGGATGGAGTGAGTGGAGAAGACTGTCAGGAGTTATTTGCGACAGACGAGTACCAGTAAGAGTGAAAGAGAAGGTCTACAAGAGGGTAGTGAGACCAGCTATGTTATATGGGTTGGAGACAGTGGCATTGACAGAAAGGCAGGAGTCAGAGCTTGACGTGTTAGAGTTGAAGGTGTTAAGATTTGCACTGGGTGTGATGAGGATGGACAGGATTAGGAATAAGTATATTAGAGGGTCATCCCAGGTTGGAAGGTTTGGACAAAGCCAGAGAGGCAAGATTACATTGGTTTGGACATGTGCTGAGGAGGGATGCAGAGTATATTGGGAAAAAGATGCTAAGGATGAAGCTGCCAGGTAACAGGAAAAGAGGAAGGCCTAAGATAAGGTTTATGGATGTGGTGAGAGAGGACATGCAGGTGGTTGGTGTGACAGTGCAAGATGCAGAGGACAGGAAGAAATGGAAACAGTTGATCTGCTGTGGCAACCCCTGATGGGAGCAGCCAAAAGAAGAAGAAGATCTGTATCTGCATAAATGTGTCTGTGTATATATATCCTGGGAATGTTGATAGCTTCCACATTTTATATTTCCTATGGGAGACAGACTGTACTGCATGATATGTTACCAATATCAGCCTGACATCATACAGGTGGGATGTAGTACTGTTAACATCTTGTGCCCATGTCATGTCAGGACCTGGTTATGGGATCTGCAACACTTGTTAGTGTATTGCAGGGCAGACGTATTTGGCTGTGGGGGTTGGGTATACCTATTCGTACAAGACGTATATTGTTTGGGGCCTTTCAACCCCATTAACAGTGCATGTGGACATATATGATTTAGTTAATCTCCCATTGATATCTACACATGTATGTCCATATATACCTATATGGATATATATATTTGCTTACATATTTATAACTATGTCTGTATATACCTACATAGATATATATCTGCTTACTTATATGTAACTTGCCCTGTATATGTAGACATATAGGAGTAGACATATATATGCGTGTTGATATAGGCATTCGCATGAATATATGTTCATATATATATATCTAAATATATAAATATGCTGTATCTGTTTAGATATTAATATATTTACACACACACACATACATCTAAATGTTGGACTACATTCTCTGTACTGTTTAATGACTGGGCTGGATGATATATTTTTGAAATCATCAGGGTTCTGTATGTCTAGCATGGCTTAGTGGCAAATCACTTTGTCTATGGTGTGCAGGGTCCTGGGTTTCAGCCTTGCAGAGGCTGTTTATTTTGTTGCGGGGCAGAACACGGGCCATTGGATACAGAGTGATTAAGGTACTTTAAAGCAGTTGTAAGCGGGTTTGCATGGAGATAAGCACTGTTAACTTTTGGTTACAGTTTCTTATACTCAGTCAGCTTCTAAATTGCTTAACCAATGTAGGCATTGCTTACCCCCACACAAACAGGCTTAGACCAGCTTACTGCTGCTTAAAAGTGCTTACTCCTGCTTACCTCCACACTGATGTCTTTAAAAGAAAAGAAAAAAGTGTTGATAAGAAAGTGGTGAAAAAGGGAAAGAGAGTAGGGAAATATCTAGGGATGTGCAGGAAGGGTGTAGGGAAGGTCCATAGCTGCCCATTTCTTCTACAGCAACAGCTGTGCATATACACTGACTTTGGAGGTAGATTTGGACACTCAAACCCCTGAGAGAGGGGTGAGGACAACAATAATATGTTGTGATGCCAATTAGACTGGATCACATGTGTCCAGTGGACATGTGTGCGAAATGAACAGCTATATATGGGGCGAGATTTTTTTGTGGGAACAGATTGCCCTTTTTTTCTTTATTTCAGGTGAGAGTATGATGTTGGGGAGGGGTAGTAGGTATATTTGGGGAGGTAGGATTACAGACAAGACACACAAGATGCATACAGGGGCAGTATATGACATATGTGAGGGGTAAACACCTCAATGGGGAGGGGTGTTGGGATATCGGAAGCCCACAAGCCCTCTAGTGGTAACAGTGAGACTGAGGTCCCACCCATGGGCAGTCGCTACTGCATCTAAACAGCCCCAAAGATGGCTGTGCTGGGGGCTCAGCTGCAGAGCCAGGCTGACTCTCTAATCACAACATTCAGCCCTCGAGCTGGCATAGAACATCACCGAACTGCTCTCTTGATCGCTCTTCGCACCACAACCCCGACCTGGCGATGGGTGACATGTGCCTGTCTGCGTCCTCTCCCAGCAGGGGGACCAGGCCCATCCCCTGAGGCAGTTCCACCTGAAGGTGGTGCAGGACCAATGGACAGGGAGGTCTAGGGTCAGGCCCCAGACATGCTGGTGCCCGGCGCCACTTCCAGCTGAGGTGGAACAGGTGGGCCCGCTGGGACCGGCCTTTCCAAGCGTGCTACAGTGTTTAGATTTCATCAGCATATATGGGTTAGTAATAGTCAGCACATTCCAGGGTTAGGTATAACAGCATGTATAGATATTCCCATTAACCCAGACATCAGATACGGAACAGTTGCATAGCAAACAAAACACATGCATATATGGGACCACAGTGGTAATAAGAACAGCATGCAGTTACGTTGATGGCACCATGCCAACAATGTTGGACTAATTCAATATGGCACATGCATGGGAACCATTAAAATATTTATCAAACAACTGGACATTATCAGAGTCATTACATACCAGTTGGGGTGGGTATGTTGATTATTGTTGGATATAAGGTGGGGAGAGATTAAGATGTCAATTAACAAGTAGTATATTCCTGTAGTCCACATTACTTTTCTAGTCAATGCTGTTATCTGTACCTTACAAGTCTTACTACTCTACCCTATAGCCTTATTTTGGACAGCAATATGGCTGTCATCATCATTACACATGAACCGGTTTTACCTGCTTCACCTCTTACCTGGTATACCTGTGGAAGGAATGTTTGATAACACTAACTGTTTGTACACATGCGCCCAGATTCCGGGTTGATGTTTTGCACTATGCTATCCAATTCTTTCTGCATAGATTCTGGTCATGTGTTGCCCACATGCTGGTGTGCCTGGACATATCTAGAATATTTCCCTCTTCCACCTTTAGTGACCTGACACACATATACATGCTTTCCTACACAGTTATATTATGTAGCACAGTGTGGGGTAACAGTGATCAGTGATACTTTATTATTCAGAGAAACTGCAACACTCACAACCCCCTACAATACCAGGGTTCACAGTACCAGTACAAGTAATATTGGTCTCTGTTTCTCAGGACAGTATTCATATTCAAAGTACCTGTAGGAGCAATGTTTCTTACCACTACCTGACTGTTGCCAAACAAAGTTCCAGGTTACACTATTATGCACACACATCTCGCTCTATTACTGTACACACCCTGGTCACAGCTTGACAACATGGGAGTGTAGATAGGACATACTTGGAATATTACTCTCCTAACAGTTTCAGGGGTTGCTACAGTGACAGGTGTGTTCTCATGATGGTTGACAATCACTTGTATTCCCTGTTTGCTGGCTACACCTCTGGGATGATCCCACAGACATGCCAGGGGGACAGGCAGATATGGGCATATATGCTGGACATTCTGGCCTCGTGTACAGTTGTGGGGTATGAATCTGTATGCAGTTTAATTCCACTCCCAGGATTCAGATTATGGCTGTGTCTGCTACAACATAAACACTGTCCATCACAGTTGTGTCTGCTATATTGATATTGCTGTATATCTCCAATCTGCTTTCTGTCTAATTAATCCCCTGTGCTTATGCATTCTGACCTTGTATAACACTCTTATACAGATGTCCTAGACAGTTATATGTTGTAGGACAGTGTGGGCAACAGTGATGTGTAATACCTCATTATTCAGAGCAACTACATATCATTCTTGTATTTCTGGGCACAGTGTTGGTATCTGACAGACCTGTGGGAGGAATGTTTATTAGCACTACGTGAATGTTTCGACACACAGTACCAGGTTCCACATTACTATTATGCACGTACATCTCACTCTGTTACTGTACACTCTCTGACCACAGCTTAACAAGTTGAGGTGTAAATGGGACATACGTGGCTTCTTAGTCACATAAGGTATCAGGGAGTTGCTAGTGTGCCAGTTTGTTGTCATAGATGTGTGTCAATCAGTTGTATTTCCTGTTTGCTGCCTATATGTCTGGGATCATCCCACTGATTTCCCAGGGGGACATGTTGATTGGCAATAGATATGAGCCATTTTCATAGACATTCTGGACATATCTGTACAGTTCTGGGGTATGATTCTGTATTCAGACTACTGCCACTGGCAGGATTCAAACTCTGGCTGTGTGTGCTAAAGAAAACAACAGTTCACATCTCATTTACATGTGCTATTCAGTTTCTGTTGTGCTCATTTTCCCTATTTACTGTCTATGTGTCTCTCAGTTGTACTAAATGGCCTCTGGTGATTACACCTGTCATATGCCGGCATTCCTACACATTAGATTTATGGTGCATCGTGTGGGTAACAGTGCTTAATACCACAGTACTATTACATGATTGCAAATCTACATTACCAATGATGCCAGAATATACACATGCAGTCCAGCAGTTAGATCTGTTTTGTCAGGTAATTACACTTTTATTGACATACAAACAATATGAGACTCTTCCTGCCATATTCTCTAGTGTATGCAGTACTTTCCTTGAACAATACAGGTTTTATACTAGCAATTAATTTACTACTACTTTTATTTTTATTTCCTATGACAATAAAAGCATGAGTATTACTGATCTGCCTCGTGTTGCAACCATGCCAGGCGGCCAATGTGGGCCTCAGGGTTCGCAGCCTGCTCCATTGCAGCTGTGAGGGACATAAGAGGAATATTTAGCCATAACTATCCATGGTATACCTGAGCTGGTAATTATTACACACATACTGGGGTGATACTTACACACGTCTGGAATATCCCCTGATGCTCTAGCCTCTTGGAGCCACTCCTCCAAGAGGTCCCTCTTTCACCACTTCAGGTCGGCATAGTGGTGCCTGACCTGCTCACCAGTTCGGGGTATGCCAGTGGCACTGGTGAGGTTCTTGGGCGAGATGATCCCAGGCCTCTGCCTTATACTGGGAGCCCTGGTACTGGCCCTGCAGCAGTCTCTGTGCATTGTCTTTAACTCAGAGTCTTGCCATGACCTTGGACTCCTGGATGCACTAGCACTGAGCTCGGAAGTGCACTCCTTTTCCCCTTACTGATATACTGCCTGCAAGGGGAAGCTACAACCAGTTATGAGATGTAGTCCTACCTCTTGGGTTTAAGTAGGGTGGATTTCCCACACTTTTCCATGATTGGCTGGTTTTGAAAAAGCTAAGCTATGGGAAAACCTGCTTACCTAAGATTGGCATTGTTTAAAGGGGTATGCCACTGGGCACAATGAGTTAGCTGGTGTACACATTGCTCACACCTCCTGAGCTGGCCTGTGCAGTGCTTGGTGTTGCCTAAAGTAGACATTCATTATAATGCCATTTTGGCATTGTGTTATTATTCATTACACCTTATATGTATGCCTAGTATCCCTGTTTGATGTGTATGTACACTCTGTGGGGTCCTTGTGTTTTATTGGGAACTTTGACACTCTATTACCAGTATACCGCACTTCTGTGCTTACTACTGTACTCCAGTTCACATATTTATGTTATGTAGTCAGTTATGGCACATATGACTGTATACTGATGCCTTTCAATGATTCAGTGTAGTTATACTATGGTGAGGACATGTTTACTACTAACTCATTCTTCTGTACTTCTGTGATGGCATGCTGGACAGCTACTGGGACTATGGTGTGTAAGGTCCTTGGTTCGAGGCCTGCATGGCCGTTTATTTTGTTGCTGGGCAGACAAAGGCCCATTGGATACAGAGTGATTAAGGCACTTTAAAGCTGTGGTAAGCACTGCTTATTTCAGGTTATAGTTTCTTACACTCAGTTAGCTTCTACTTTGCTTAATCTGTGTAGGCAATGTTTACCCCCGCACATACTTAAACACACTTACTACTGCTTACATATGCTTACTACTGCTTATCTCTGCTTACACCTGCTTACTACTGCCTTATTCATTATGACACTGCCTCTTCACATGTGCATTTCCTGTAGTACTCCAGTTCATAAATATATGTTATTTAGTGGGTTTTACAATAAAAATATTGGTTATAACATGCTTTGTCATGTAAAATAGACTGTGCTGCAGTGGGACTCAAACTGGGAATGCCTGCTCATTAGGCGAATGCACTGCCCACTATACTATTGCTGTGTTGCTTCATTTGCATATATCTTCCTTGTTATCCTCTTCAGCCTTTTTAAGATGCTTTAACAGTAGCTGAGCAATGGGCACACCCACGCACCTACGGTTAGCTGTACTCAGAGTTTAAAAAAATAATAAAGGTGTTTCTTTCTTTTGATTTTTATGTCCTGTTGCTGTTGTACACATGGGGGACTGTTGTTGGGGATATGCGGACACCTTTGAGTGGTCTCGCTCATTTATTTCCACTTTGTGCTGTTCTACATTGCAGGGGCATGTTTATTCTGGGAGGTCTGCTCTCAGACATACCCCCTGCACTCGTACATGTTCCGTGTAAGCCTAGGATGTCAGGCAGCATGCCTTCATTAATATGCATGGCACGCTGACATCCTCCTCCTACACAGGCGCTTCCGTGTAGGACTAAGCTAGTCCTGCACGGAGGATTAGTGAATCCGGGGGTAAGTGTTTTTCTGTGATGTCAGAACTGTACTACTGAATTATTTTAAGTAGTTCTCTGTGATCTCCGAACTCTTGACTAGCACTGTGTAGTAAGAAGTACTGTCTTAAGTTTTTGGTGCTGCGGTAGCATTGTCGCCTCACAGTAAGACGCTGTCCTGTTCGATTCTCAGCTAGAGCGTCTTCTGCATGGAGACATGCGTGAATGGGTGTACCTTTGTTGAAGGTTGTGCATCAGGCCTGGTAAGCCGGTACATAAAAATCAACTGCCAATCATTAGCAGACCAGAGTTCCGCTGTGGCGACCCCTAACCGGGAAAAGCCGAAAGACACAAACAAATTAAATATTTTAAAACCTTTCAACTGTGGCTGTTTTGTGTATTGATAATTTAAGCTCTAGAATACATTGCATATTTATAGTGATTACTGTACCATGTCACTCTAATAAGCCTTGACTGTTTAGTTATACTGCCAATTGGATAAGAATTTTGCACAGTAATAATTTGACACCCTTTTAAGGGTCTTTGAGTAGCTGATAAATATTAGCTGGATGGTGGCAAGTGGTACTACCGTATAGTTGGGGTAAAAGGGGCACAGTTGGAGAACCTGTGCCAACCTTCCCCAGGAGTGTCCATGTGGTTGTATAAACACTTATCTCAAAGTGTGCATGTGTCAGCTACTTGGGCAGGGACATGAAGCACTGGTTGGACATAGAGGGTGCTGGAGGTTTTATCTTGCCCAGCTAGGCTGAGATCTGGACCCTATAGCTGTGCCAGTGGGGAGTCTTAATGAGGACCTGGAGAGCAAGGGAGCGACCAGCCCTGGACTGACTTTGATCTCTGTTTGCTCTTAAGGGAAATTGCACTTTACTGTGTGTATTTGTTATAATTTCTTCATATATGAGATGCCCTCTGTGGTGTTAGTGGTGAGGATTGATGCTCCTTGATTGCTGGGCCAAGGCACGGGTGTCACAACCTCAGGCAGATATCAGAAACTTTAGCTTAATGTCTCAGTGAGGGATGAGGCAGACAAAAACAGGGGAGAAGAAAGGCACTGGATGCAACTTTAAGCAGGTAAATGATAAGCAGAATATAAAATGGTAAAAGCAAAACTGGAATACCAATAACTGTAAAAACACTGAAACACCAAACTTGGAGCAGAAAAATACTCTCACTACTGTGATTTTACTACAGTTTAAGGCACTAGACTATGCAGAAATTTACCAGTAACAATGTTTATGGAAAATTGCAGTAATAAATGACTAAATCTGATAGTTCACACTTTTGCTACAACTGTGAATGAAACTACAAGTCTAATGCCCATAAGGATTTAACACACAGCTAGCTTTTACAAGTAATACTGCTTGAGGAGTTGAAAGTGCAGTATAATGTAGAAGCACAATTATTGCCCACAGCATATTAAGCCACAAGCCTAGAATCCCAAAACTAAAAATGCAAGCAGATAACTTTTTGGGCTAAGATACGGGCAAAACCAGAAAAATATAAAGAAGTGCCACCCAGACTGGTCACTATAAGTTCAACTTAAACTTTTAAGCAGAATTGAAATAAAAGTTTTTTTTTCTTTTTCCTTTTTGATGAAAAGCTTGATACTCACATTTCAGGGCTTTCCACACTATCCAAGTCTTACTTAAAATATTAGTTATGAGGAATATATGCAGTTATTATGCATTAAAACAAAACAATATTTTTATTTATTAGCTCATATTTCATCAAAAATGTTAAAGCAAAAGTAGACTATCACTCTGTCGAGGGGAAGTTAAATATTCCGTAGTCATCATCCCTGTTTTTTGGAGTGCTGCAGACAACACCAAACAGACTATGGTACTCTGAAGTTAGCTTGTTTGAAAGACGAAACCTGGTAAATCTTTTGAATCATTGCAGTTCCAGATCTTGTCTCCCATTCCCAATGTCATTGGATGTCAAGAAATGTGATACGATTAAATCACTGAGGATGAACTTCTTGGTTTTGAAGAGTCTGAGAGATGGGGCATCAAAAGGTACAAGAAAAAAATCTAAACTTCTCGCACTTTCTTCATCTCATATTACTCCTTTTTTCCTTCATGGGCTTCCATTCACTTCCTCCACTTACTGTGAATTATTGGAGTCCCTTGCCTAGCTAATTCTCATATCTTGTTACACTCAGTGTGCTTCCATAAAATCACACAAAACTCTTGAACTTCCTCAAAATGTGGAGCAACAATAATAAAAGATAATCTTGGGTGTCTCCTTAGAAATGGCATTGCTACACACCATCTCATTTATAACTATTTCTGAAACATTATTTTTATTTATTAAATTATCTGTTAAACTGGATAAGTTGAGTAATGGTGGCAGATCATTTAGACTTTTTCTAGGCTACAAAACCAACAATACAAATTACATACAGAGACAATTTAGAGTAGGCACAGGGTAGCATTTTTTGCAAGTGTGAAGTAAGACTGTCTTAAGGAAACCTACATGAATCTAGGTAGAACATCTAAAACCCATACAATTTGCTCAGTTTCCTATAATACACCCCCAAAACTGTTCACCATTTCAGTCCACTCATTTTCTTTTTTTTGTGTGCTTCTATTTAACAAACAATAAACACACACATCAATTAAAATTCAATAATGACATCTGATGAAAATCCATCAGCAGTCATATATACAGTTAATATGCTTCAATCTGATATCTACTCAAGAATTTAATATTTCCATTTGAATTGTAAGCCCTGATAATCAAAATGATGTCCAAAATCTTACCATTTCAGGTAGATGAAAATATAGTTAAATAAGAAAGAAATGATTCGTAGATCTAGTGAAACATCAAAGTAAGATAATATATTTACAATAGAAGCTCATCCAAACCCACAAAGTAACATATCTCTGGACTAGAAACAACCCACCATCTCAAATAATATAAATGAAATCCTGGCTCCAGATATATAAAGGCCTGGGGAGGAGGGTGGTGTTTGTTATATGGTGATCAAGCTCCAAATCGTGAACTCCAGTCATTTTCTACCCTCTCCTATTTTGTATTTGACTCTGAACCTATGATATTATTGCAGTATCTTTATAAGACAAACCCTTTCTATTACCCTTTTTCCACTTTTAACCAAATGGAATATTTTTTCTTTTCTCCATTGCTTCCCTCCATTCAAAACATACACCTCATGTTTCACTTTTGTGGGATTATTGTGTTCTTAGCTGTAACTGCAGCAAGGTGTTTTTCTTGCATACCACTGAACTGGCAACATTCTGTCATAAGTATTGATGATTAGAAATGATCTTACATTAGAATATCACTTTATTCTTTGTTTGAGCTTGTTAAAGTTTTTTAGAGAATGGGCAACCTGTACATTGGCATCCTGATTGCAAAATGAACATTCCCCAGTGGGGTGCTAATGTACAAGTAATACCTGTTGAAAATCAGTTTACCACTTCATTGCAGCGTATTAAGCATCTGTGGAGGTTGAACTGAAAGAATTATAATGGCCACCATTACTTTATACTTGCTAAGCAACACTTTTGCTGTTTATCAAGTGTAAAATTAAAAAAACAATGTAAATAGTGTGTGTGTCGTGTGTGTGTGTGTGTGTGTGTGCGTGTGTGTATGTATGTGTGTGTGTGTGTGTGTGTGTGTGCGTGTATGTGTGCGTGTGTGCATGTGTGCATGTGCGCATGTGTGTGTGTGTGTGTGTGTGTGTGTGTGTATGTATGTATGTGTGTGTGTGTGTGTGCGTGTGTGTGTGTGTGTGCATGTAAGAAAGAGTGTGAAGAGTGAGAGCGATGAAGCAGTGGCAGCAACAGCAGTTTGCATGCTTCTCAACGTCTTAGCTCATGCTATCTAAACAAAGCCTAAAATAAAGGGGAACAAAGGCTCAAAATAGGAGCATATTTTAAATTTTTATATTTAATTACATTTAATATTATTTTAATATTTTAAATATTGCTCTTATAAAATTATAATGTTGTTAAATAACAGGATTTGTGTTGGCATGCATTTTATGAAGGAAATGAAGTGTGAAACTTAAATGTATGTCATTATTTAGTGACTTCAATTCCCAATTATTGCTAACAAACTGCACATTTTAGGATTGAGGGACCAAAAAAAATTAAGTAAATATCGGGACATTTTTTTAAAATGTTATATTTTGGATGTAAAATACTTCCTCCTACACCATTTACATATACTACAGCAAGTTTGAAACATTAGGCAGAGGAACTAGTTAGTTTACATCAAAAATATATTAAAAAAATATAGTAATAAAAAAAAATAAAATAAGTAAGTAAAATACAGTTTTACAGGCAGCCCATTCTCAAATCACAATAATGCCTTCCAGGGTGTGTGTATTATTGTGTAAATAATGCCTTTTCATGGATGTAGAGGCCCTCTGCCTGTGGTGTCAGGCTTCATAACAACCCTGGGAGGGTGTTATTTACACAGTAACACACACCCCATTGGGCATTATTGCTTGCTTTTCATAGTGGATGAGGCTAACTATTCCACAGTTATGTTTTACAGTTATGTTCTTTAGAAACCAATCATGCACCCAATGTCAAGAAGAGAAGCAAAGGAATACACAGTGTCACTGTCAGCCTTCACATTATACTCGGGCTTATCGTGTGTGACAGCAACAGGAGCAATACACTAAACCAGATGGTTAATCTGACCTACATACTGGGTTCAAAACCTTATTGAAAACCCAATAAATGAGCAATTGATTTTATGGGATAATGGGCAATTAACACTTTGAGTTATACAAGTGACATGCCACTACAGTATTAATAGCACTAGACAACCCATTACCACAGTGCATGACAGAAAATACAGTTTTCTGTACTAACCAGACTAATGACTAATGCAAGAATACATTAGGAACATATACTGCACTTTGCTGTAGTGTATATCAAGCAAATCCTGTGGACTGCAGGAGGCATAATTACCTTCTCATAGCCTTGAGGTAGGCCACTTTTAGGAGTGGGACCTATTGGGTCAAACAGATTCAGCTGGTTTAAGGATTGTCTTGCGTAATACAGATATGCATAATTACAAACATACATAAAAACTTTTGCCAAAGCTGAATAAAAATCCTACTTGATTGACATTTAATTTTATTGATAGAATGGTACTTGTAAAATTATAGTTTACATTTTTCTAAAAAAATACACATTTTGTTTAATAGTACAGGTTTAGAAATGATTTTTTTCATAGACACTAATGAACTGCTGATACAGACCCTGCTTGTGTATCACTGAAGTTTTTTCCCTACAAAGAAGTCCGTGTCTGTTCTGTTCTTTTCATTTTGTATTCACTATACCACAGGTAGAGAATGCACATAGGAGGATATTGCAGATAAAGGCAGAAATGCAGGATTTTATTTTGACTATATTTTTCACATAGTTGATGTTGACATTAGTATTGTGTGTATAATGGCAGCAAGGTCACTGTGTTGCAATCATCACATGGATTTGTTTGTAATTGGAATACTGACTTCTTTTAGGAATTTATCTCTAGTTGCAATGCTTCCTAATATTGCATGGGACAAATAATGCTAAGCCAGCTGGATGCTACAGTTTCAACTAAATTGTCATGGACATTATATATGTGAAAATTATGTATTTCTAGATGATATTATTACTGCTTTGTAGAGCATAATAATGTTGGCTTTGTGCTTCTTTTGATATGTTCTTTGTGGTTAACCAGTAAATGATATTGTTGTTGAAACTGATTTTCACTCTGTAGCTGATCAACCAATCAGCTCAAACCTACTGTGAAAGTAATTAACATCATAAGAACCTCACATGATTAGCAGTTTATGATTTAACAGAGAGAATTAAATGTCAGCATCCTTTGTATGGATGCATATTATGCAAAATGCATGCTAGTTTATCTTGTTTTATTTTTTTCTCTCTCAGAATTATTTGGTCTCTGACATTGCTAGAAATAATCAGATTTCATAAATATGTTTCTTAAAGGCTTAATGCCATATTTCAGTTTGCTCTCTTTGCGTGTACTTTGATAAGCAGCATCTGATGACTTATAAATAAGAAATACTATTCCAAAGTGTAACCAGTACAGCAGCCACTCAGCATAACAGGAACTACTGTTTGCCAACAACGAGAAGAAACTTTGCACACCATATTTCAGGGAATATGTTATTGAAGTATCTAAAAAGCAGTCAGATTTGACATTTTCTTTTACTCTGTACAATGCACACAGGAGTGTATCTTTGCTGAAACGTCAACTATAATTAAACATTTCAGTAGTATGGCACATAAAAATTAATGCAGCAGTTATAATTGGTACCATATTAAAAAAACACCTGCTTACATCAGATCCACCTCACTCAAAGGAGCTAATTATTGCACAGATTTATTTGAGCACACTTAGGTGATTTTGAATTACAGTGTCTTGGACTGATTTCCTGAATGCAATTTTTCAGATTTTTACAAAACAATGGAATGCATCTTATAACCTTGCTCTACATATTGCTATGGTTTGTAAATTACAACTTTAAATGTTTGCTCATATTTTCTTCCTGAGTTTTGTTTGGTGCTGCAGACATTAAAAGACATGGATCTGCAAGTTTGTGTTTAGTGTCTTTATATGTATTTACAACAGCATGTGATTTGCAACAGTGAAAAAATAAGCAAGGCCTGGCCTCTGCAATGGAGTAGAAATGGCCATCTGGCTAAGAATATTTTCTGTTTTCTTGCTGAGTTGTATGTAGAATATTTTTGTCCAGGATACAATGGTCCTATAAAGTAGTTCAGATCTGCCACAAGCTGAGAATGCTTTTTCTGATTAAGAAACACAAAATAATTTTACTATTTAGAAAGCAGGCTTTTATTTACTGACATCTGGTTTACTTATGGTTTAATTTTTAACTGCTAGTTGTGGATTGACAACTTGTGCCTTCTGTGGAAGTTTGGGCGCTGGGCTGGCAACTCGACACCGTAAAACGCTACTGCTGATCATGAGCGGACAGGTGATCCGCTGTGGTGACCCCTAACTGGGAAAAAAGCCGAAACAAGAAGTAGTTGTGGATTGACAACTGCTGGCTGAGACAGATATTACTGCAAACATTACTGAACACAAAATACATTTTTACTGAATATGGGGAAATTTCCCCTTTTTCAAGGTGTTAAGAAGATGAAGATTAATATATCAGTGTTCCTTGCATGAGGGGTGTGGGGGTTCTTTGCTTCCTATGTAAACATAAATGCCTAAATTCCATTTTGCATTATTTTAGACACATTTAATATTTGAAAGCACCATCAAGCTTAACTTTGTCATAAGCTAGTCTTTCTGTTTGCAGCCTCTTAGTCAACCAAACACTATCAAACTGATGTGATCACCTATTACAAACATGACCTCCACTAACAAGAACAAAGCCTTCTGCAGGACCTGCAATTGAAATTTCTTTAAATAGCAAAGAGAACTGTTAAACCATTTTTTTCTCTTCCTACCAACATAAACCAGAAACACTAGCATTGTGCAACTTTATTTAATTAAAGAAGTGCATTAATAGGAAGTGATAAAGCCTCTTTTATATTTTCCCATCCCATCTACCCAAGAAGTGAAATCACTGACTCAATGTTTTATAAGGCTGGTCTGAGAACATCTACAACACTTCATTCTAAAAGCAGAATTTTGACCATGTATTCCATGGGTGGGAATTTTTTAAGTTTTTCTTTTTGCACCCATTGTGTACCTTCCATCTAACTATCGGTTGACTTCTGCTTTTACTTGTCAACTATGTAGTGCTACTGGTACTACCCCCGAAGTTAGGATGGCCTTGGTCATTGCTGGATTGGGTAGGAGATGAGGAAGCACAGTAAAAAGTCTCTAGCAGCAGGCATCATATATATATATATACTATCTTGTTAGTGGGAGATTTTTTGAAGTGCCTGAATTGGGCAGAACTGTGTCTACCATTTTCTGATAGGCACAGACAGAATAAATGTATTAAAAAAGCTTACAAAAATCAAGGATAATTTTGTGGTCTATAGAGTGCAACTATGAAACACTGAAACATAAACAAGTGTGACCTAATGCTCAAAGGGGTTTCAAAATTAAATAAAAATCATGCTTTTATTTACTAGTTCTTCTAATCATAGTTTTGATATGGGACCAAACAAGTCTTTTTATCAGAAGACCTTAAGAAAAGTAAATTACCTGCAAGGAATAAATTCAGCATACATATAGTAAAGACATTAGTGCAGCAACACAGCAGGCATTTTAATCAAATGCAAACACACAGTAGGTTGAGCTTAGCGCCATCATTTATTAATTAAGTGCAGTTTAAGTAATGCCATGGCTCCATCTACACTGATCTCTATTTGAATCGTATAGCATTGCTTTTAGGTCAAGCCCAATAACCTCTAAAATACACAGGCATTCAGAAAACCAGTAATGCTACTGTTTTGGTATGCCATCATATTGCTGTGCATTACCAGGAGTATGTAAGCTTTTTTTTCTGTAGGCTGCACACATATTTTCTGTGGCAGTTCTCATTGACTAAGTACAATGATGCCTTCTAGGGGACTAACAGTGGTGATTACCAATGGTTTTGTGGCCATGCCACACCATGGGCAATCCGTTATTACCCTGTATTACCCTCATGGTCAGGTGTTGTTGCTTCCTTAATATAGTCTGGCAGTTAGCATACAGGATTAATGCTCATTGCTGTCAATGATCTGCTTCCTATAGCCAAGGATACCAGGTCTAATTTGTTTCATATCCATTTGCCTTATGTGAATCTGAGGAAATTGCTTAAGCAGAGAGAGCTCCTGGGTTGCTCATGAAAAGGGATACTTGAGCCGAGTGGATTTACCTAGTTAGAAGATAAAGAAAACAGAAAATAAATAAAAAGATAAATAGATAAATAAATAAACAGCTGCAAAAGCATCAATGAGACAGCATGTCAGACTGGTGATGGGAGACTGGACAATCTCAGCCCATGTAGCAATGCCTCTGAAAATTGCATTGTGTTGCATAGAATGCAACCTTGAGTACTTGCACAGTATCTCTGCATTTTTTTTTTCCTTGTGTCATTGTTTGTGTGTGACAACACAGTAAAACTGTGTACTTATACTACCTCACATAATGGGCTGGCTGGCCTGCATGTGCAGGAGATTTAGAGAAAGCATGAATTTAGTACAGCTATACATGGCTGCCTGCACTAGTTTTCCCATCATACTAATTACATTACAGAGTTGTAGAAATACCTGCCTGTATTAGTTCCTGACATTTGGAGCACACGCTTATAATATGGGATCGATAGTTTCTGCTATAATATCATTGTTTCCTAGTCACTTTGGCATGATAATTACCATTGTAAATGTTATGGAGTGAACAGCTCCTCTGAAATAGCTGGGTTCAGCTATTCACACATACACAGTTATCACAAAAAAACACCAAAAAGTATGTATATCCTTCCCATTTAGTGAATCCATCAGAGTTAGTTATTTATTTATTGCATTTGTTCACTGGGCCTAAAAGAGCCCATTTTCAGTGGAGGCCCAGGGAGAAAAGCTCCAACGAGATACAGAAAAAATATAAACATTAATTAGTACAGAAGCAGAAACAGTGTTGCATATAGTAAATATAGTAACATATACAGAATATATACATAAAAGCAGGAATCTAGTTTGTTTGATTACATCAATATATACAGAACATATACATTAAAGCAGAATTCAATGAATTCAATCAGATTGGTATAAACAGAGATCAGTATTATTGTACCAGAATCAACAAGTGAAGATAAAAATAAATATGGAGAAAATATCATCAGTCACTAGTAGCAAAAGACATAGGAGTTTAGTAATCATATAAGGAGAGTGAAGAGGTTAGGTTATAGAGCAGGAATATAGCCAAGAAGAGTTGAGATGATTTTTCAGCATTTGTTTGAAGGTGGTGGTGCTGCCTGTGTTATTATCTTGTCTCATCAACAGTTACTTATTGAGTAGTACATAGCTTGTAGATCCATTTAGCACATGTATAACACAAATCTTAATACTAGTGGTGCATCAACAAATAAGACCAATCCAAACCTAGGCGCAGGACCAAGTAGTAGTAAAAAGAATTTAATCCAAATGAATGACGAGTCACAATACACAAGAAGTATTTTAAGCGCTTTTCGTCTGACTAGTAACAGACTTCTTCAGAACATAAAAAATCAGACAAGGAGTGCTAAATTTATATCAAAAAGTGCGGGAAAAGCAATTAGTGTTTAAAGATGTACACAATAAAATAAACATAAGTTCTTATACATAAATGCAGGTAAATTTATATAGTATTCTACACATAAATAAAAACCCACAGTTTTTTTAAAAACCTACAGTTTTTTAAAAAAACTTATGATTCACCTCATAAGGCTATTAAGTTTTAAAATACTCGTTATAGAGCAAAATTCATTAATACCAGGAAAATTACTAGCATTCAGTTTTATCTGCCACAGGAGTTCTAGTTCTTCCAATTTAAAGGGGGCTGGTCCGCCCCTCACATCCTGGGTGTACTGATCTATAACTATAAATTTAAATCTATGGTCACAAAAGGAGTTAATATGCTATTACCCATAAAAAACTTGAGAACGCTTTAGCTAAGCATATTAACTCCTTTTGTGACCATAGATTTAAATTTATAGTTATAGATCAGTACACCCAGGATGTGAGGGGCGGACCAGCCCCCTTTAAATTGGAAGAACTAGAACTCCTGTGGCAGATAAAACTGAATGCTAGTAATTTTCCTGGTATTAATGAATTTTGCTCTATAACGAGTATTTTAAAACTTAATAACCTTATGAGGTGAATTATAAGTTTTAAAAAAACTGTAGGTTTTTAAAAAAACTGTAGGTTTTTATTTATGTGTAGAATACTATACAAATTTACCTGCATTTATGTATAAGAACTTATTTTATTTTATTGTGTACATCTTTAAACACTAATTGCTTTTCCCGCACTTTTTGATATAAATTTAGCACTCCTTGTCTGATTTTTTATGTTCTGAAGAAGTCTGTTACTAGTCAGACGAAAAGCGCTTAAAATACTTCTTGTGTATTGTGACTCGTCATTCATTTGGATTAAATTCTTTTTATTACTACTTGGTCCTGCGCCTAGGTTTGGATTGGTCTTATTTGTTGATTTTCCTGGTTTGAAGTGCCGTTCGTTTATTTGACTAGTGGTGCATACCAGTGTGCCAAAAAAAATATAAAAATAAATAAATAAATAAAAGGTCAAATTCACACCTGTAATCACAATGAATATATCAAATGAATGTATGCATTTATTATATTTACTAACAGAATAAACCCTCTAAGTGTTGGTTTTATTGTTAACCAGGGAAACTGTCTGGTTAAGCGACTGCATCAGAGTCATGCAATAGATAAACACAGAATAGGGTCTCAAACCCAGGACTAAAGGATTGTTTGCTGCAAACTTATAATTTAAATCCTCTACACTAAACAGCCAGGAGCAAAGTGACACCTCTTTTTAAACATGGTTCCACAAAACAAGGATATAATATATATCATTTATTTAAACACAATCAACACGTGTAAGTCTCATGTTTATAATACAGAGAGTGTAGATAACGTAGTCAAATTAAAAAAACTAAAAAAGTAAAAAAGACAAGTTTCAGTAGCCATATTTATGACTATTACCTGCTTTTGAATGCACAGTATCACAGGTGGTCAAGTCAGAAAAGATATAGAACTAGCAATAAGATTTGCACAAAGACACTTAAAATGGTTTCGGAGTACAAGCAAGCATGGCAGAGCAATTATGTATAAAAGGAATGCAGGGCATATCAGTGGGCCTATAACTATTTTATTATAATACCGACTTGTTTCTGTTTTTAGCTGGGTGAAATCACTGGATACGTCATCCTAATGTTGCTGCCAGGTATTTCACAGGACTGTGTTAAAAGAGCACTGACACTACTTTTTCATATATCACAAAATGAGGCTATAAAGATAAAAAGTATAAAAATGGCAAAAAACATAAATAAAATCAGCATGTTACTCTGAGAGCAGTACTAAACTAAATGAGGAAATAATCATTCAGAAAATAATATTCTATACTGAAATACTTGCAATAAAAATGATTTAGTAATAAAGTTTTGTTTCCCTTCAAATCAGTAAGCAAACCTTTGAAATCTATTGTTCTAGGCTGTCAGAAATGTAAGCAATTTTGTTATGCATTATAGCATTCAGCTGTGAAAAAGCAAATCAACATTACTAAATTTAGGATTTACCTATTCTGCATGCTTTCAAAGGGTTTCTGTTTTTTTTTTCTCTTAAAATGCATGTAAATAATTGTGCATTTGTAAAATGGGAATACAGAATTCCTACAAGATAATTACAGGATTGGAAAATCAATATGATGGCTGAAAGAGGTTAATGAAATGAATGGGGAGGACTTGTGTTTGAAAGTAGAGGAAATCACATTTGGTAGGCTGCGTATCATGTGTTCAACTTGCCTCCAC
>NC_056730.1:283894136-283911636 GCF_019279795.1 Protopterus annectens | reverse complement strand
TCCGATAATCATGGCCACACAGGTAGAAACCGCACTCTCCAAAGCTAAGATTACAGCATCCATGGCACCAGATGACATCCCAGGCTGTGTACTACATGAACTACAAAATGAACTGGCACCTCACCTAAGTGTCATGTTTAATCATAGCCTCACCTCAGGCTTCGTGCCCTCTGAGTGGTGCACAGCTACAGTTATCCCGCTCCACAAGGGAGGATCCGCCTTGGATCCCGGGAACTACCATCCCATCAGTCTGACAAGCCTGATCTGCAAGGGCATGGAACACATTATCATGGAACTTATAAACAAAGACATTGGCAACCTTCAAACACTGGACCCCACCCAGTTTGGGTTTGTGAAGGGCCGATCTTGTCTCCTGAATCTGATTGACTTTTTCGAATCAGTCTCCAGAGCTGTGGACGAGGGTAAGGTGGTCCACACAGCCTATCTGGACCTCGCCAAGGCCTTCAACACCATCCCTCACTCTTGAATCATAGATAAACTTACTAAGCTGGGCATAAATCCCTATGTCACTCAATGGGTTGCCAACCGACTTACTGACAGAACCCAGACTGTAAAAGTAGCCGACTCCAAATCCAGCTCCAGACAAGTGGAGTACCTCAGGGTTCAGTCCTGGGACCACTCTTATTTGGCATCTACTTCTCTGAAGTACAGGCCAACACTAAGGGACTCTGGCTAACAACGTTTGCAGATGACTGCAAACTGGGAGCCATTATTGAATCCCCACATTATGTGGATATTCTACAAACGGGCCTTACAGAAACAGATGTTTGGTGCCAGAGCCATGGGCTCAAGCTTAATGCCAAGAAATGTATAGTTATCCCCTTTGGAAAAAAACATGTACCCATGAATTACCGCATAGGTGGCAGGACACTAAACATCATAAGTGTGATGAGAGTCTTAGGGACACAGGTGGACAGTGGTCTCACTTTCGATAACCACATTGCCACAACAGTCAGGAAATCCTTCTATGTGGCACTCCTCATCACTAAGGGCTTTTCATCCAGAAAAAAGAAGGTCATTGTCCCACTGTACTCATCCCTCATTAGACCCATTATAGAGTATAATGCCCTGTTTGGTATGTACCTCACAAGACATCTGCAACAGCTGGAAAGGCCACAGAAATACCTCACTAAAAGAATCACAGGCCTAAAGCAGATGCCATATGCTGACCATCTAAAAAAAACTCCAGCTATATTCTGTGGCATATCGTCTACTCAGAGGCGATCTCTGCTTAACATACAAGGCCATGTCAAACCCTGAGCTGTTGGACGTGCCCCACTTAAAGAAATCCCAATTCCTCAGAGCCACATGCTCCAGTGATCTAAACCTTGTCATCACAATGAAGAAAACATGCTGGAGGGATACGTTCCTGAGCCAGAGACTCCCCATACTCTGGAATAGACTGCCCATACATGTCAAGCAGAGCACCTCATTGGCCCTCTTTAAAAGGAACCTTGATGATTGGATGGGAGATAGGAAATTCACCCCGGGGATCATGTCAGTCGCCCTGCTAGACAGGGGTCCAGAGAAGTAAATATTGTGGGAAAAAATATCCAGGGAATTGTTATGGCTAGGCTTGCATAGGCCCTAGGGCCGATAGCCTAGTACCAACCTATGAAGCTATGAACAACAAGATGTTTGAAGATAAGTGCACATGAAGCAGAACACAGCACTGTTATCAATTTAGAAAGATCATGCTCAATGCATGAGGCTGACACTTAAAACAAACAGGAGAAACAACATTCTGATAATTAAAGCAAGTCTATGCAAAACAGAACACAGTCCTGGTAGTAACAATGCACCAATAATTATAGTTCATAGTCCAATAAGTGAAGTACAAAAGTGGTAATTCAACTCAAAATACTATGTATTCATAAGGGGCACACATACCAAACTGAAAAACATGCAAGAATACAGTTGATGAAGCAACCCTAACTGGCAAAAACACATAAATCTTTTTTTTTCATTGCTGAGAAACAAGTTACTACAGCAGTATTGCAACAGACATGACTCTCTTTTGAAAGTGTGAGACCTAATACTAAGAGTACCTATACTTAAGTGCAATCTTACACAAAACAGTGACTTCTGAAACTCACTCCCACAATGTCTATTTTCTTCTTTTGGCTTTCTCTGTTAGAGGTTACCACAGTAGGACAACAGTTTGAAGAATGATTGGCAGTGGAGTTTTATGGTGTCAGGTTGCCAGCCTGGCACCTAACCTTCCATAGAAGGCACACATTCATACCGAGGACCAATTTAGAGTGTCCAATCCACCTGCATCATGTCCTTGGAATGCAGGATGAAACCCACATCACCACAGGGAGAACATGCAGACTCCGCACAGAAGGCACTCCAGTCAAGAATCAAACCAGAAAACCTCTTGCTGTGAGGTAGCAATTCTAACCACTGTACCACCACAGCCACCCTCCCATGACGTCTAGCTGTTGGCCTACATTTGTCTTTCTATTTATCTATTTGTATGTGTGTATGTATATATACATATATATATATATATATATATATATATATATATATATATATACACACACATGTATAGTAACTCCATGATCACCGTATCTCAACATAGAGGAAATACTCTAGTATACAGCAGTCTTGAAATTAATATACATTTCCCTATTTGCACTTAAAGTTCACCACAGCAGGTCAATGATCTGCAGAATGATTGGCAGTGGAGTTTTATGGTGTCAAGTTGCCAGCCTGGTGCTTAACCTTCCACAGAAGTTAATATATATATTTTTTGTTCCAAGTGTCACAAAATTACAGGTTGCATAGGATCAGAGACAGTTAATATGCATGTAGTCTAGAAGGTCATTGAGGAGCTTATTCCAATTTTATAATTGCTCCATGGCACTGTCTCATTATATTACTTGGTTAGAGTCGCACATTAGACAAAGAAAAGCGAGAAACTCAAACACCGGACTACAGAGGGCAGATGTTAACAGTTCACAATCTTAAACCCCTGCCAGACTTTGAGTGGGTACCCTTAAAAAACAGGTAGTTGGCAAAATATTGGAGTCCATAACATTAACAATGTGAACACTACTTACCTATACAGGGTGCACCACCTATGAGCAGGTGCAACAGTAAGTGCTATTGAAACTGATTAACTACAATACCTGCTAAGATCTGAAGCTACATAGTGCCGTGTTTTGCCAGTTAGACTTATTTACATGCACATCAACATTAAGATGGCAAACATTTCACAAGTTGGTAGGAACAGCATAATATTAAAAGTATAACTTGCCGTGCACTATATAGCTATATCTATATTTAGCTACTACTGTATTTACAGATGTACTTCACAAGCTCAGAGTTCTAAAACTTGAAACTGCATATAGCAAGACCATAAGATCAAGTTTTGAAACTTCAAAATGGTAATTAAAAAAATTAAAAACTAAAAAAACTATTTTTACATTTTTGAAGGGGGACAAGCCCTCCTGCTCCCCACCACACCCCCACTACAAAAATATACCAATTCTGAAATCGCACTAGAGTGAAGAAAACTGTAAATTTCCCATTCCTTGCTGCATGGCAATCTCCATTCAAAAGAGTTTCAAAACTTTGATGTTATGGTCTCGACCATTTGCAGTTCAAAATTTTGAAACTTTGAGCATGTGAAGGGAATATATATGGATCTACTTTGATCCAACAAATTTACGTTTCATCGAAAAGTAAATTCGCAAACTCACACGAAAGTGCATTTTTTCGAAAATGCACTTTCGTGTAAAAACAAAAACAAAAAACACACTGCACCCCCCACACCCCCCTACTTTAATATTCTCACTTCGAGATCGCACTACAATGGGGAAAAGGGAATATTCCTTTAGCCCTACTGTACCACAATCTCAGCAATACTTTGCTTAGTTGCACATCAACAGTAAATGTTGATGTACAACTAACGTTACATGCAAACTGCATGTTTTTACTTCTTTTCTGTTTTTTTTTTTCTATTTTTACACGAAAGTGCATTTTAGAAAAAATACACTTTCACGTAAGTGAGGTCACGAATTCAATGAAACGTAAATTTGCTGGATCAAATGGGATGTATTTAGGTATATATATATATATATATATATATATATATATATATATATATATATAATATGTCTACTTCACTTCACCAACATGCCACAAAGCCGACACCCAAAACACCGAGACCAAAAGAACAAAAACACACAATACCGACAACTCACAAAACCGAACACCATAACACCGACACCCAAAACACCGACACACAAAACGTAAACTACACATTACACACAACTATATATGCACTAACCTTAACCCAAACCCTAACCCTAAGGTCCGACACTAATGCACATTTACCCTACCCGCACCCTAACCCTAACTCACTTAACCCACCCCTAAACCTAAAGTCCGTCACTATCGCATACTTGCCCTACCTGCACCCTAACCCTAACTCACTTAACCCACCCTTAAACATAAAGTCCAACACTATCACACACTCACCCTACCCGCACCCTAACCCTAAATCCCTCACTATCGCACACTTACCTGTCCGCTCCCTAACCCCAAATCCCTCACTATCATACACTTACCGAGTCGCGCTCACATGTTGCCCATGTCGGTGTTTCAGCTGTCGGATTTCACCTTGTTGATCATCTGCGTCGTTGGTCTTTTGGTCTCGGTGTTTTGGGTGTCGGCTTTGTGGTGTGTCGGTGAAGTGAAGTAGACCTATATATATATATATATATATATATATATATATATATATATATATATATATATATATATATATATGTATGTATATTTATATATATGTATATATATATATATATATATATATATATATATATATGTATATTTATATATATGTATACATATATATATATATATATATATATATATATATATATATATATATATATATATATATATGGGTCCCCTTCACATGGTTGACATTTCAGAAAGCCGAAGACCATATGGCCGAGACCATATGATAGACCTTTGAAATGTCGGCCATACGAAACGGGCATCTCCGTACAGTGCAGAATGGAAAGATTTCCATCTCCTGCACTGTAGTGCAGTCTCGGAGATGGTATATTTAAGTTTTGGTGGGTGCAAGGGGGCTTGCCCCCTTGCAAGCAATATTTAGGTTAGTTATTGTTGTTTTTTCCTTTTTTTTTTACATGATCAACATTTAAAAAATGATCATATGGTCTCGGCCATATGGTCTTCGGCTTTGTCAAATGTCAACCATGTAAAGTAGATCCATATATATATATATATATATATATATGTGTGTGTGTGTGTGTGTGGTCCTACTTCTAATTAACAAAAACCTGCTTACCTGAATCTCTCAAGACAGAGATGACTTCACGGAAACCACATTTGAACGAACTCTGAGATCACAGATAAGGCTCTCTGGGCAAGTAGCCACTTGCTCACCATGGTGAATTTTGCCCTATTCCCCCATGTAATTTGATCTTGGAGTTAGTATATTTCGTTAGGGAGGCATAGTAATGTGTGGGTAGGTTTAATTTGCTTTATATATTTTTTGTGGTGCAGACAAGTGGTAACTTATCTGGTGTTTTCACTCAGTGATCCGAGTGTTAGTTCAAATGCGGTTTTGGTGAAGTTGTCTCAGTCTTCAGAAATCCAGGTAAGTGGATTTTCACACATTAGTAGTAGATCCTATATATATATATATATATATATATATATATATATATATATATATATATGTATACACATATGGGATCACTACATAATCTTGAAAGTTTGAAATACTGAATTTCAAACTTTCGAGACAATATAGCCGAAACCCCTAATTACCAAAAGACCAGTAGCGCGAACTTCAAAATCCAGATCATCAGGAATTTAACATTCACGCTTCTCATGTTGCAGTATGGTGGAAGGTCAGGTAAGTGTCTATGTTTAAATGTGTTGGTTAGAGTTTAGTGTGTAAGTGTGTGTTGTGACTGTGATGTGTGTGTACGAGGGGAATGTAGGTGTGTGGTGGTATTTCGTGTGTTTGTGTATATAGTGCAAACTTGGAGTTAGAATATTTAAGTAGGCGGGTGTGGGGAGTGCAGTAGTTTAGGTTTGTGTGTTTGTGTTCTGGGGGAATGTGTGTGTATGTATGTGGTGTATGTTGAGTGTAGTTTTTGGTAGTATGAAGGTCATGGTTTTGATGTTTCGGTATTTTAGTGTTTCGGGTATTTGGTCTCGGGATTATGGATGTCGGTAGTTTGGGTTTTCGGGATTTGTTAGTGGTTCCATATATATATATGTATATATCTATATATATATATTTTTATTTATTTTTATTTTATTTATTTTATTTTATTTTACATTTGTTGACTGGGCTAGTCCAGCTGGATATATGTCCATTTTCAGTGGAGGCCCGGGGAGAAAAGCTCCACAAATTACAACAACATAAAAGGTCAAGACAAAGACGATAACAGTATAATTTGGTACATAAGAAGTTTTAACAATTATAGTACAAGCCTAAGATTATATATTTTATATTTCAGTAGGAAAAAGGAAAAATTTATCTAAGAATAGATGAATAAGACTAATACATTTGTATTAGAAATGGTGTAGTACAAATCTTTATAACATTTTACAAAATTAGATACACCTAGTAATTTATGATAAGAGATACTAAGGTCTCACAAAAACCTAAGAAAGAAAAACACTAGAGATCAATAGATAGAGTATAGAAGAACAGCAAACAAGGATGGATTTCTAGTGTTATTTAACACATAGGTTGTGATACTATATGAAGGTGTTTGATCATTCCACAGTATATAGTTATTTACATGAGAAAAAATCCTAAGGAAGGTTAAGCTCACTAAAAATTAGTGAGACAACACAAGATCATGATCATGGGAGTCTAGGAATTGTGGGAGTCTAGTTAATAGTTAGGTACTTAGTCTGGGTTAACACAGGGGCATAGCCAGTGTGATTTGAGGTAGGGTTTAAGCTTGCTTTTAAATAAGCTGACAGAGGATATTGAGGTTAGCTGGTTTGGGAGGATGTTCCGGGCTTTACCTACTGTATTGGAGAACAAGGTGTCACCAGCTAAGTTGTTGGATTTTGATATTTGTACAAGTAGGTTATTAGCTGAGCGTAAGGTCTTGAGGTTATTATAGGGGATGACTAGGGATGTAAGTATGGGTGTATTTTGAGGTAAATACAGGATCTTATGGGCTACTATTAATTGAATGAAAAGTATTAAATTTGGCAGCTCTAACTGATTCAGATTGATACAGTGATGAGTTCTATAGGAAGACCCAGCTGCAAATCTGGCAATATTGTTGTAGGAGGATGTAAGTTTACTCAGATTACTTCTACATATTTTGGTATAGATAGGGGAGGCATAGAGCAAGGTAGAGATGAGGTGGGTACGAGCAATAGTAACCCTGGCTGGAGGTGTAAGAAAGGGTTTTATTCTATAGAGGGAACCTAGTTTCTTGTTTACTATTTTTATGGTGTTATTAATGTGAGGTTCAAAGGACAAGTTATTATCTATTAGTACCCCGAGTAGTTTGGTGGTTGGTTCAGGAGATATTATAGTTCCATCATTTGAAGTAATAGCAAAGTTAAATGGGGAGGTTCTGCGGGTGGGGGTAAATAGTAGCATTTTTGTTTTTTTGGGGTTAAGGATAAGACATCTTTGTAGGAGCCAGTTTTCAACTGTACTAACGGTCATTTGGGTTAGTGACTGAAGTTCTGATTGAGAAGCAGCAGCGCATATGAGTGTGGAGTCGTCAGCGTATTGGATACAGTCAGCTTGAGGAATTACAGAATGAAGGTCATTTGTAAAGATGGAGAAGAGTAATGAGCCTAATATAACTCCTTGCGGGACCCCTAGTGTGACTGGGACGTGAGAAGATAAAGTATTTTCCCATAGTACAACCTGTTGCCTGTTATGTAGGTATGATTGGAACCACTGTATAGTATGGTTGTCCACTGACAGGCTTTTGAGTGTGTCTATAAGGAAGTGGTGATTCACCATGTCAAATGCTTTGGACAGGTCAATAAAAACAGCTGAGGATAGAGTATCAATATTACAATTACTGTTAATATGGTTAGTAAAGGATAAGAGAGCAGAGGTGGTGCTATGAAATGGTCTAAAGCCATGTTGTCAGGGTGCTAATAAATTGTGATAGAGTAGGTAGGTTAACAGTTGTATGTGTATACATTTCTCCATTATTTTTGCCAAAGGAGATAGAATAGCTATGG
The DNA here is from genome assembly GCF_019279795.1 of Protopterus annectens. Taxonomy (NCBI): domain Eukaryota; kingdom Metazoa; phylum Chordata; order Ceratodontiformes; family Protopteridae; genus Protopterus; species Protopterus annectens. Next base: position 283,903,383 of record NC_056730.1, on the reverse strand, counting down.
GCCTATAACTGGACAACTCTTTGGAGTTACCGCCCTTATGCAGGGGAATTATGTGAGAGACTTTCCAGATTAGGGGAATAGATCCTTCAGAAATAGTTCTGTTAATGAGGATGGATATGGGGTAGGCTGTGACTTTAGCAGCTTTTTGCAGGTATTCTGCAGGTAATTTATCAGCAGAGAGAGTAGTGGGTTTAAGTTTCTGTATGAGGTTACAGATAAGTGAAGTGGGCAATGGCTGAAAATGAAATTGATGAGAATTATTGGTAAAGGTTGTGGCAGAGCCTGGGGTGCTAAGGGATAGCTGGCTGGCTAGGGATTGTATGGTTTCAGTGAACAAAGTATTAAATGAGTCAGCTATTTGGATGGGATTGTTGTGATCAGAGCCAGAGGGAGAGGGAGTACTTGAGCATCCAGGGTGTAGGAGGTTATTGATACCTCGCCAGACTTTTTGGGGATTATTTTGGTTGGTTTGTTGTAGTTGGTAGTAGTAGTTTCTTTTATCGGCTAATATGGCTTTTTTGTTTCATTTCTTAGCTGTCTGAATTGCAGGTGGTCTGAGGAGCTTTTTGTTGAGCGCCATTTGGCCCATTGTTTATTTCTTTGGAGGATTTTTTGTTTGGTCGTCTTGGTGAGCCATGGTGCCGGTTTGGTTCTAATTCTAACTTTGCGCAATGGGGCATGGCTGTCTAAAATGGTTAGAAATTTAGAGTTAAAGTATTTCACGGCATTATCTATTGGGAGGTATTTCAGGGGTGACCAGTCACAGGTGACTAGTTCAGCTTGAAAGTGAGCAGGGTTAAAATGTTTGGTAGTGCGAATAGTTCTACAGATGGTAGAGTTTAGGATGACAGTTTTTTTCTGATTAAATAGGTAAGCAAGTGATCACTTATGTCCTCAGGGAGGGTGCCTGTTTTATAGTTTAGTTGGGGGGTATTAGTGAGTATCCAGTCAAGGGTACTAGTTTTGTTGTTAGTTTTATTGGTGCAGGTTGGGGATGTTATAGTTTGGGTAAAACCATATAAGTTGATATGAGTAGAAGGCTGCTCAGATATACAGGAGTTCCAGTTAATGTTAAAATCTCCAAGTATAATGGTTTCTTGGGGGTAGTTACTTGAGAGCCAGCTGAGGATAGCCTCTAATGTGTTGATGTTATTGCCTGGGGGAATATAGACACATGATAGATATATGGCTTTGCTTTTGTTAAGCTGAATCTTAGTTAGAAGAATTTCTGCATTGTTGCAAAGTGGAGGTTTGGAGTCTAACAAGGTAACTTGTAATCCATTCTTATAAAGTATGACTATGCCTCCTCCTTTTTTAGTGTTACGGTCACGTCTTATGATATTATAGCCAGGGGGTAGAACTGCACTGTCTTGTATTGATGGATTAAGCCATGTTTCAGACAGACAGAGGATGTCAAAGGAATAAACATCAATAAGGGCATGCAGGTGAGCTATTTTGTTATTGATGCTATGAATATTAAGATGAGCTATCAGGAGAGAGTTGGGGGGCTTGGTAAGTGTCTGTGTGATTGAATTTGTTGGTGTATCAAGCTGTGTAGCTGTGATAGTGGTATGACCTGGGTTAGGGTGTATATCACCATCTAACAGGGAGTGGACATGAACTTTTAGGATGAGTTGTAGAAGTTTAAAAATTAGGTTCTTATTTTTTCTAGCTAGTGGGTTACATTGAGAGATGTGATGGAGTCTATGAAATATGGCTGCTGAGTACTTAGCTGAGCTGGGGAGGTTGCTAACACTATGAGTGGAGCTGGGGGTAAGGACAGAGGTGTGTGTGATGTGGGTATGCAGTCCTAGGAATCTATGGTGTTCGTAGAGAGTAACTAGATAGGGAATGATAAGTATAATTAGGAGTAGTAATAAAGGTAAGGGTTTACAGGATCCTTGAGCCATTTGTTTAGGTTAAGGTGGTTAAATGTAGGGATATTTGTGGATAGAGTGGTAGGGTAATGGATAAAGGTAAACGAGTGATGGTTCTTTAAGGGGGAGGAGATAGGGATAAAGTGAGAATATAGTAGAGGTAATAGCACTTTAAGGGGAGGAGTTAGAGGTTGGTCCTAATGCATAGGGGTGTGGCAGTTAGAGTATAAGTTTAGGACCACTGGGGGCTATATAAAATCTCACATGGCATCAGATCAGAAATGTGCGGCTTTCACAGGAATATTTTACTGACATGTATAATCAGTGCTATTTAATATACAAGCATAGGATAACCAGACAGGTTAACATTCCCTCAAAATGACCACATGCACCACGGTCACTGCAGAATGACATGCTGGACAATAACCAGCACATGAGAAAAATTCACTGAACTGACAAAATTTGCCCCTTGCCCAAAGGCAACCAGGAGCACATCAGAATCATATATGTGCCAACAAATCACAGCCACTCGCACTCCAAACAAGTCTATGGAAATGTAAGTCTAATGGATATCCAGAAGCTAGTTGATGTCTACATAGTTAACTATTATCTTCCTGATCCCATGTCCCCAGTGGTACATTCTCGTGTCACGTTTTCTACTTTGTTAGTTATATTGAGGGATCATAATTTATTTTTCTACTCTGTTCGCTTTTATAAACTTTTTTTCCTTTTCTCCCTCATTTGTGTGACCATGAAGGTAGCATATTTAATTAAGGGTGTGTGGCAATTAAGTCCCCACATAGGGGTTCTAAGAGGTATTCCATCCGAAGAAAATCAATTAATAGTATTTTGCTGTTTAAATTAATTATCTTAGTCTAAAGCCTTTATGTTGACCTGAACTAGTTGATATTTGGTGAGTTAATATTTGGTGAGTAAATTATGGGTATGAATGTAGTCTGTATGTGTGTGTGCACACATCTGTATGTGCATGTGTATATGCACAAGGTCATGCACACAGGTGTCTACGTGTCTGAGTAAGGGGACGTGGAGGTTAACATTTCACAAAGTTGAGGGATTTTTCCTACTACAAAAATATGCAGTTTAGTTATTGCTCTTTGCATCTTATTCAGTGATTATAACAAAGTCTTTTAGGATCCAATGGTATACATTTATTGGGCTGGCACTGCACCCAAATCTAATAGATTCATGCATGCATGTGATACGTGTGTATATATTTGCATATGTATCCACATATGTATATTAACATGTCAGCATGTACCATCAACAGTCACTAAATATATTACCATAATAAAATCAATAAACAGCGATGTTAAAACAAATGTTGTTATGGATCATGACAAGTGGCAGCATCTCTTCTGTAGCAGACAGACATGATCCATGGCAACATGGCATAAAGTGACTAACCATGACCTATAACTACATACCTCAGTGTCATAGCACGCTCATATGGGGGTAGACTGGACAGCATGCATTTTATGAAAGCCACTGCCAATGTTTTGTGCACTTGCATGCGGGTGCACTATGTATGAGGTTACCAGTTTAGTGTGGATCAGAGACCATGGAATGTAGTATGATACCACCAAGAGGTGCTTACCCAAAAAGACACATTACCTACGCTTCATGGCCATGTGATGGAAGTGAAGATATATCTAAAGCTGTGGATTATCTAAATGCATTAGAAGATTGGCTGCCATAAAATCATTTCTTTTCATCCATTCACCCAGACAGCTTATAGCAAATTGCCCAACAGACCTATTTCATTTTTAAATAACTCTAATATTTGTATTATACCTCAGAACTTTAAGTATGCTGTTGTTATACATATACCAAAGTTTCCTCCCCTTTCTTGACCAATGATTTTCAACTCATCTCTAACTTGCCCCTCACCAATATTCTTAAAAAAGTAATTTGCAGACAAATGCCTGACTATGTCTCTGAGTATGACATATTCAGATAGAGGCAACATGGTTTCTGGCCTAACTATGCTACCATCACTATCATCTTCTCTCTAAGTGATCACATCTACTCCAATATAGAGCAACATGAAAATCACTTGAGCCATCTTCTTCAGTCCTAGGAAAACATTTGACAGAGTCTATCATGCTCGCCTCATTTAGAAAGTCAATGAGACAATGTCCTGCACTACTTTGAAAACTATCTCTACAATACTAATTACACTCTGTTATTGGACCACATATCACACACTTCTCTCATTCATCGAAACAGGAAGTGCCACTGATCTCTTTTCTTGGCCCACTTCTGTTTTCACTATTCCTAAATTATCTTCCCTGGGATCTCCCACATACCATATTCTCTATGCTGATAACATTGTTCTCCATAAAGGGAATAGGACCACCTGCTGATCTACAAAAGGAATTAAAATCTGACTTTATATCTATGTGGAATTGGCTTCATACAAATAACTTCATACACATAACCCTAGAGACTGATTAGTCCCATATTTTTCAGAATAAAGAACAAGTGTAAACATGAAAGAAAACTAGAGGGTATAATGAGTTATTTTCTGTTTTGTTTACAAAGTTATAAATAATTCCCTATATTATAGAGTTTGTTTACAGAGTTATAAATAATTCCCTGTATTATAGAGTTTAATCTATTTCTCCAGAAAGCACAAAAAAAAAAAAACTAAATCTAGTAATTTCTTGCCCAAAGATTTACGAAACATAAATACTCTGATTATATAATTAAATTTACCTAATAAATGTATGTATAAGTATTTTTTTTTTATTCAAAAGCATATAAGAGATTTTCTACATTTTGGACATTATATATAAACTATTTAACACTTCTTCATGCTGTTGCAATATTAATTGTTCATGTCCAAACCTTATTCCTAAAACTTATAATGCCCACCTGTAAGTTCCAGTGATGGTTTCCACATTTATTTATTTTTTTTGACATTTTTAACTGGGGAAAGTCCGACTGGGTCAGGAACCCATTTTCAGTGGAGGCTTGGGGAAAAAAGCTTCACAACAGTAAACTTCAAAAATATACAGAGGATTAACATTTGGTATATAATTTACAATGACATGCATGGCAGACAACTGGTATACATTTACATAAAGAATTAAATTAATAAATATTAGCAAGGCAAGATTACTGGCTGATTTACAGAGAGGATAAGGTAATATGGGATGAGCTTTATACTAGTAGTGTTTTAGCTATAATATATCTAGGTATCTCTCATTGAGTTGTCAAAGGTATATACCAGGTTAATTAATGAAAGAGGTATACAAAAAGCATAAGTGGAAGGTTAAGAATTTGAGATAAGGAAGAAAATCTTCTAGAAAGTTCAGCAGGGTAAAGCAAGAATGTTGAATTTTCCTAAAGGGGATACAGAGTCAAAAAAGGGGTAACAGAGGGAGAAGAGGAGAAGGAGAGGGTGTGGCGGGAAATGTAGGTAGAGATAGATGAGTGAGGATGTAATAGAGAGATAGGAGGGGAGAGTGAAGAAAGTGAGAGGAATAAAGGAAGTTAAAGTTGTGAGGTTGAATTGGGTGCCGGGCTGGCAACTCGACACTGTAAAACTCCACTGCCAATAATGAGCAGACAGGTGATCCACTGTGGCGACTCCTAACCGGGAAAAGCTGAAAGAAGAAGAAGAAGAAAGTTGTGAGGTAGAAGAGTAGGGCTGGGGCTTGACAAGAAGTGGAGAAAGGAAATGTATGGGTTAGGGGAAGTGAGAGGGGGGTAGCTAAGTAGTTTTGGAACAGGGACAGATACCTGTTTCTAGAAGGAAGTTCTTTAGAGTGAGCTTAAATCTCTTAAGGTTTGATATTGCTCTAATATTTTCTGGTAAGGCATTCCAGAGTTTTGTGATGGTGTAAGACTATAGACACTGTCCAGCTTTTTTGTTCAGTCTGTATAAGTTTACAAGTTGCTTATCTTCGGATGGGTGAGCCCTGTAGGTACATAGGCTTGGAGGATTGCATTTAGAGCAGGAAAGTTTTCTGGTTGATATATAACTTTGCAGGCCATAGCTAGTTGCAGGTAGTTTAGGAGATGTGGGAGTTCAAGTCAGGATTGGTCCACATTACTATAGCCCGGGGGAGTCCCTGGTGGTCTAGTGGTTAGGATTCGGCGCTCTCACTGCCGCGGCCCGGGTTCGATTCCCGGTCAGGGAAGCTTCAATGAACTTTTGTTGGGAGGGTGGCCTAATGGTTAAGGTGTTTGCCTTGCAAACACAAGGTACAGGGTTTGAATCTCACAGGGGATAACTTGCTAGGCTTAAAATGGCTTGCAAGGGCAGTTAGCCTAGTACTACCCTATGAACCTTTCTTTTTTTCTATACTGATGGATAAACCTACCCATCCCAGGATCTGCTTCACAATTTGTAACATCTTAGTTGCCCATCCATTATCGTTAATAAGCACTTAATCACTCAAAAGATTGTTCATTTTCAATTGTAAACTATAGATTTACTATTCTAGTTATTGTAATATTTTTTTTATCTGTGTAGATGTGTAATTGTGGAGATTTTCTCCCTTGGCCTTTGCTGAAAAAGTGCAACAGCTCAGTTGGACTACCCTGGTCAACAAAAGAGAAATAAATAAATAAATAAATAAATGTATTTACTAAAGGCTATATGTAAGAAATGTCACATACTGAGTTTTAATAATCTAGTAATCTGCAATGATATTTTACTTGCACTTAATATAGCCCACAATTTACTATGTTTAACTTTGTCAAATGCTTTCTTAATGTCACAGACAATGATTTTAGCATTTAATTTGTTCTCTTCTAACACACATGCTATTTCTTTGATTTGAATCAACATTTCATTCACATGTATATTTTTAAATCCATAGGTTCCTTAACCCACAACTTAGTTTACATTATTTTGAAACTAATACTGTTAAATATTGTTGATGATTTTATAATCAGCATTCACTAAATTCAAGGGCCTCCAGTTTTGCAAATCTTTTTTATTATTTCTTTTCCAAAGGAATTTTGCTTTACCTTTTCTTATGTATCCTTTCACACATCTGTGTCTAAACTGTTCATTTAGAACATGTAAAAACATCTCCTGAATTTCTTTATAGAACCAGTATCCTACCTCATCTCTCCTTGGAACAGTAACGACCCTCCCTTTACGTATGCTTCTATTCGACTTTTCCAATGAAATATCCTTAACTATGTTCTTTGTTAAGTTGAGTGACATGTGTTTGATACTTCATTTAGTCCTTTCCAGGGATCTTTGGTGGTATTCATAATCCCAGGGTTCATATGTGTACAAATTTAAATGACAAAAAGTGTCCCTTCACCTTTATGCAGATATGGTCATTACCAGTTAATGGTGCTGATTATACCAAACTAAAGGGCCGTGCAGAAATGTCCAAAATACTTTGTTCTGTCTATACATCCATAAAATAGACTAATACTGGTTTGGTAACATTCAAATAAAACCACATGAGTGCAAAGTCATGATTACTTTTTTGGTATTTTCTCTGCTGAGTGCAATCTTGAGTAAGCTCAAATATATGGTCATTTAAGGAATGCAGCACTCAGCACAACTAAGTAGAAATGATTACAAAAAAAAAAAAAAAAACATATAAGGTGTTATCTACTGAATGTAGGGTTGGCCTTTTGTAGACATCCTGGCTGGCTCTTTATAGGGCTCAAAAGGTGAAGACAGAACAGCTAAAAATGGGGGAGAGAGAGCACAATGGACATATAGAACGAAGACATCAAGTGGGTTGTACTAAAGGAGGTGGGAGAAGGGGGGTACTAAGTTTTTACCAGGGTTTAGACCCTACATATTTTTTTTTAAGTTTTATATAGCAGGAAGGTTGATAAAGGAAGATGGGAAGAGGATATAGGAGAAATAACTATGGAAGTGTTAAAAAAGTCATGCAACATAAAAGACAGACAGAAACACAACTGTGGACTGACACTGATGGGAGACACAAGGCATACAGATGGCTGTTAAACATAAAAACAGAGGAACGGAGGTTGAGGAGATAATGAAACATGTCCCACCACAATCTGGGGGCCCTCAAGTATCCCCTCTGCCTGATGGACTTGCAGAGTATTGTTAGGGTGGAGGTTTTGGGTTTCTCAAGGTTAGGATTTGGCTGTATCATTGAGTCTTCTACCCACTGGAGGAGGCCTTCCCTCAGTCGAAGACATATCTCCAGCATCTGCTCAAGTGCATCTTCTACCAGGTCTAAAAGCTCACACTGTTTGCAACTTTCCACACTGGATGCCCATAGGCCCAAAGTCACTGTCCTGCCCCTGTAAAGACTTCCCTTTGTGGGAAGAGAGGTAATGATCATTCCCTGATCTGGAAGGTATATGATTATGCTGCCCCTGGAGTCTTTGATCCTTTTGAAAATTATATGTAAAAGGAAGAGAAAGAAAAAAAATGTAAAATAGAAAATAAACATGTAATTTCAAAAAAGAGAGAGGGAAAAAGAGACAAGAAAGACTCACAAATTACTGTTAAAATATTTTATTCCCAGTCATAGTAAACACTTATCAAGTAAGTTCAATGCACAAACTTATACTAAATATTATAAAACCTATTATAGCTGCCAAATAGTTTTACTATTAACTGCACTTGCAAATGTTACCTCCTCTATTTCCAGTGAGATTTTGGAATGTCAGTGAACGGAATGCCTTCTGCCTTTCATGAGCTCAAAACAGCACTGAGGTATGGCATCAGCTTGTTCATTGTATTTTGGAATGAGAGTAATTAATTTGACAGCAGTGATGACTATAATTATTTGGAAGCAGAATAAAGCTGATGAATTGCATCTCAAACTGAGTGTATGGTTACCCCTGTCACCATGCACACCACAGTTATGGCATAGTTTCCTAAGTTGCTTGCAAATAGGAAAGCATACTGTATCTCTGATGTTTTGGAAGCAATTCCCCTGCTGTTAAAAATGTAGCTAGAGTTATGGTTCTCTGGTCTGCCATTCACAGTGATGTTCTATATTTTACATTTGCATGTGATTGTGAAACACTTCTCTGCATGTTATCTATGTCATCACATTTGTGTTTAAGGGAGCTGGGGTAAGGCTATGTTTCTGCTATATTTGTGGTCTAGTTGTTTTCATTGTGGTCATATAATTGTGCAAGTGATGTTATGTATAAATGGGTACTTCATCTCATTGGATTGCCATTACAATAGATGTCTGTCATGTATCTCACTCTACATTTTTGATTTTGTGTGCAGCACTCATTTCATGTCTTTGTGCATGGGGTAGTGTTTCTCATCACTGCTGCATTGGCATTTTTCTTTTTCAAAAATTTCTGCCTCATTTTTTAGTGTTGTTGATATTATATGCATTAGTGTTCTTTTTTTGCCATCACATGAGTCATTA